>NC_089504.1:268159629-268465013 GCF_036850995.1 Saccopteryx leptura | reverse complement strand
GGTATGACACTTAAGTAAAGAGCAGTTGAAAGTTTTATGGAAAAATCCCACTGAAGTTTTTATAGCATCCTGTCAATGTCCTTAGGCAAAAATGATTGAAAAAATGACATTTGGGCAGTTAAGGGAAAATGACGGTATGATGAAATAAAAAAATTTAAGATGACAGGATCGTTACGAGAAAGATTGTTATGCACTGATTAGTCACCAAGGTAAACTTAACTATTAATTTGAAACATACGTGAACAGAAGAATAAAAAGAATTTTTCTTGGAATTCAGTTAAGTGACAAACATGAAAGTGAATGGGTTTCTACCGGGTGGCCTTAAGAAAGCTGACTAACTTTTTCTGAGATAAGAGAGCCAGACACAATAGCTTGGTGGACACTGCAGACTGCTGAGCTTCACTCCACCTGCTGTGTCACATGCATTACTGCCCAGCATGGGAGAGTGAGGCTAAGGACCACGGTTACCAGACTCTCTTACAGCCCCAAGACTGGCTTGATCGGCCAAGACCTGTCCTTTGCCAAGGGAAAACACCACGTGTCATTTGAGGGAGGAAATGAGACAGAGGTTACGTTTCTGGTATTTCTACTGCCAGGCACAGTTGCGGGGGTGTTTGTTGTAACTTTTCATTCCAAACAGAGAGTAATCCTAAAGCCTGGAAACAACCAGAGGGAGATAAACAGGGACTATCTTAGTAAGGATGCTGTCTGAAAAAGCAGTTTTCAATTCAGTAAATTCAGTCTAAAATGCAGCCTTTTTTTCAAACAACATTTTTATTAAATGTATTGGGGTGACATTGGTTAATAAAATTATACTGGTTTCAAGTGCACAGTTCTATGATACCCCATCTGTAGATCGTATTGTATGTTTACAAACCAAAGTCTAGTCTTCCTGCCTCATTGTTAGCAACATTGGTCTGTAAGTAATACATCTGAATAAACTTGACACTGCCCAAACTGGGGCGATTCTGAAACGTCTTTGAAGTCCTTTTTGGAAACGCAGTCTGAAACTTCCTCCTCCAAGCCTTGGAATAATTTTGTAAACACCTAATTTCCTGCTTTAAACCCCTTTCAGTTAAACAAGGGAGCTGGGCTCCTGTTTACTGTATGAGAAACTTGACCAATACAGAGAGAATCTAAGGCCCCCCCTTGATATTTCTATGAAAAATTACTATACTGATATGCCTTTGCTAACTTCCTGTCCAATGTATTTTTCCCAAAAAAGAAAACCAGTAATTTGAAGGCCAACATTGATGCAACGCATGTTTTTGCAATGCGTATAAGTGGATTATGTATTAATCATAACTGAAATCCTTCTCCAGAGAAGGGAGAAAGATCTCCTGAGTGAGTTTCATGGGTAACACGTTCTCTGTTACCTGTTACTGCCGTGTCCAATTCATCCTCATCCAAGGATTCCTGTGTGTTGAAGTCTCGGAAGGGAGACAGAGGGTAGGATGTATTAAGATTCAGTCCCAACATGAAGTTGTGCACCTTCCCAGCACGGCCTTCTCTGGTATTGAACAAAGTTGAGTCACTCATCAAGGCCATTATCATACGATGGACCCAATTGACTTGATTATCATTTTGATATTCCCTTTCAGCATCCTCATTTTCAGTGCCTAAGGGAAAAGAAATTATCTTTATACAGATTCCCAAATTCATTAAAAAAAAAAAAAGGTCTTCTTTAGGCAATTAAATGTTAAAACTAACAATGAAGCTCAATGGCTTTTGATTCAATAAAAGTTTATTTGCATACAGGGATACAGTCAACGTTTCAGCTCACCATTTTTTGTTCTCAAAGTGTTCTCATCTTACCTTTTACCTACCTTTAGTCTAAGATTGTGTTGTTGACAGTGTCACTTGGTCTATTTTTAGATTTCCAGGCAGGCAAACTTTTATTTTCCCCCTTCTATCTTTTCCCACTCATTTTCTTCCTTTGCCCTGTCTACACACACACACACACACACACACACACACACACACACACACACACTCCACATTACCTAATCCTATCCTCTTCATTTCTTGTTTCCTTTCCTATCTTGTTTAGTAAACTTCCAGATAAATGCAAACCAGAACAGACAACTGAAGGATTCAACACACACTTCCCGCTCAATAAACACCTGATAAACTGTCATTTTATTCCTGTTTATAGAAAGTTTGGGTTGTAAAATCTGTAATTTAAACACGTGCTTTAAAATGTTTTAAAATGCAGCAAACTTTACAAAGAAGCAGTTTTAAATGACTTTTTTTCTTAAAAGTCTAAAAACCTGTGTGCACATCAGCGGCGCGGGGAGCTGGGTTGTGTAGAAACTGAGCGTGTTGGCTCCACAGTCAGACCGACTGGCTTGCAGTCCTCTCTCCCCTGTGGACCAGCTAGTGAACCCTTCTCAGCCTTCATGTCCTCAATAGTACACTGCGTAGGGTTGCTGTGAGGATTAACTGAGTTTGTGCGTTCATGTAAATTCCTTAGGAATGTGCCTGGTCTGTATTAAATTCTTAATAAACACTCTTTAGTAGTAGATATAGTAACTATCATTAGCAATATTATTCGTTCACAATCCAAATATGAGAACACTGTATGGTAGTGTGATTGCAACTGCCTAAATTCCTTCTGTTCAGATTTCTGGGAACTCTGTATATAAGTATACATAAAACATGTGTGTGTGTGTGGGTGGGTGTATGTGTGTGTGTTGAGAGAAAAGAGAATCTGTGTTCAAACTTCATAATTTCCAATAAATGTTAACTAAACACCCATAAAAGCACAATAAATACTGACTTTCATATTCACAAGGATTACCTGAACTGTGCTGAATAAATGAGGTGCTCTTTCTTTCAGGAAGCAATCCCTATTCTCAAAAGAACACACCCTTTTCTACTCCTATATGTTTTAAATGCCAAATCTAACAAAGAAAATCTTTTGCTAGAATAAATCAGGTTTTCAAATGGATGCTTTGTATCTCCAGTTGCACAGGATCTGAGTAAGATATTAAATTATTTTCCAAAGATTTGAAACTGCTCCCTCATCATCATCAACATCATCGTCTTTATCATCACTAATATTATATTAATGAAATAAGCCCCACTTCTGTAACAGCAGGGGATCCCCTTTCCTAGTGATACATTTGTAAGTGGCATCTTTGTGGGACGGTCAACAGATAAATGGTATCAATTGCTTATTGGCTCTAATATGAACAGTAAATTTCTATTTGTGGCTATCTACAACTTAAAGCCCTTCTTATGCATTTTCTAATTTGATAATTACAACAATTCTGGGAGAGCAGATAAAATGATGCCAGCATGAATCTGAAGAAACTCAAGTTGAAAATGCCTAAATGCTCAAAATCATCTAAGAGTGAAGGAACTTTAAGAGAATGGAAAGACAAGCCATGGACGGGGAGAAACTATTTCCAAATTCCAGATGACACATCTGATAAAAGACTGTTATCAGATCTCTTAAAACTCAATAATAAGAAAACAAACATCCCAATTAAAACATGGGCAAAAGACCTTAACAGACTCCTTACCATAGAAAATATACAAGTGGAATATAAGGATATGAAAAGATGTTCCATATCATCTGTCATCAGGGAATGCAAATGAAAACAACAATGAGATAACATGATACACTTATTGAAAATACTGAAATCCAAAACGCTAACAGCACCAAGTGCTGGCAAGGATGTTGAGCAACAGAAACACTCACTCATTGCTGGTGGGAATGCAAAATGGCACCACCACTTCAGAAGACAGTTTATAAGTTTCTTTTTCATTTAATTTTTTTTATTTATTGATTTTTGGAGAGAAGAGAGGAAAGAGAGAGAGAGAGAGAGAGAGAGAGAGAGAGAAGGAGGGGGCAAGAAGCAGGAAGCATCAGCTCATAGTAGTTGCTTCCTGTATGTGCCTTGACCAGGCAAGCCCAGGGATTCGAACAGGCGACCTCAGCATTCCAGGTTGATGCCTTATCCACTGTGCCATCACAGGTCAGGTGCAAGTTTCTTACAAATCTAAATTATACACCTATCATATGACCCAACAATTACGCTTCTTGGTTTTTACCCAAAGGAGGTGAAAATTTAGATCTACACAAAAATCTGAATGTAGATGTTTATAGCAACTTTATCTATGATTACTCAAACTTGGAAATGACCAAGATATTCTTCAGTAGATGAATGGATAAACGGTGGTACATCAGACAATGAACTATTACTCAGCACTAAAAAGAAATGAGCTACCAACCCATGAGAAGACATGGAGGAACCTTAAAATGTATATGACTAAGTGAAAGAAGCCAATGTAAAAAGGCTATATACTGTAGCCTTTTTGATTCCTACTATGCGGCATTCTGGAAAAGGCAAAACTATGGAGATATTAAAAAATAAAAATCAGTGGCTGCCAGGGTTTGGGGGCGGGGGCAGAGGGATGACTAAACAGAATATAGAGGACTTTTAACACAGTGAAACTAACTCTGTATGATACTATAATGATAGACACATGTTATTTTACATTTGTAAAAATGTATAGAATACACAATATCAAGAGTGAAGCCTAAAGTTGGGATTTAGAGTGGTGGTGATGTATCATGTAGGCTCACTTATTGTAAGAAATGTACCACTCTGGTATAGGATGTTTATAGTGGGGGAGGCTGTTGGGGGGGGTACAGGGGATATATGGGAACTCTATACTTTTTGTTCATTTTTGCTGTAATTTAAAACTACTCTAAAAATAAAGTCTATTTAAAAGAAAATAAATGACTATAAAGAGCTAATAAGAAATCCTTAAAAATACCCTAAACATCATTCTCTAATGTAGGCTGGTACTAAAAACCAAAGCAGCCATATTCAAATAGTTATTAAACTTCTCAGCCTTAAAATAATTAGCCAGTGCTGCAAAGATGATCAAATGTACTGATCCTCCTATCGCAACTTACTTAAAAAGTGACAAACCATTATTACATCTACTTGATAATCCCTAAATCATCACATAATTAACTGTAGACACACTAGGCATATGCTGTCTATCCCCTTTGTACTGGCTAGGTCCCTTCATGAAAAAAGAAATTCAAAACGAATTAAAAAGACCTAAACAACCAAAATGACTAAAATTACAAATATAAAGGAGAAGAATTGAGACTCAGTTCCTTCCAGGGCAGGGTTTTTTCTGGGTTTCTGCCTAATGACCTGAGCTGTCATATATAACTAAGCAAATTATTGGCTACATAAGGCGGCAGTAGGGCAGTAGGCAAACAGGGACAGGTTCCAGACTGCGCGACTCTGGCCAAGCCTTGTGCCCAGTCAAGAGCTTTGTCATCTGCCTGAGGAAGGATCCCTATTTAATTTTCATAAGAAACTGCACACTAACCAAGCTATGAGTTAGTGTAACTGCATTTCCCAGGGAGGGCACCTCTAATTGGCACAGATCCATCTTATGAGGCAATCACAACCCAGTTAGGAAAAGAGAGTTTACATTTCAGTGTTCGCTCAGCAAGGATAATGCAGGCTCTTCCAAAACCAATAACATGGCAGGTGGTATTCGTTAAGTTTTGGAAAAGAGATTTATTTAGTAACTTCTAAAATCTGTATTCAAACTGTAACAGGACGTGTTCACCCAATTGTTATAAAATCTGTTAAATTTTTGTTTGTTGTGTCGTGTTGTGTTTTTATACTACTGGGAACTTCTGTCCAAAGGGCTGTGTCAAACACTGTGTCAGAACGTAAAATCACTCCATTTCACCACATCTGTGACAAATACGCCTGATCCTTCCTTATCTAACCTGCCCTGACTCCATCACTGGCTAGCCTGATTCAAACAAGCTGAAAGCTGCCTTGTCAAAATGTAAAACGTACGTATAACGAAGAGTTCCCCTAATTCTACCCTTCAGCTTTGTTTCTTTCTTAAGGAATGGCATGTTGGCAATGAGATACGAAGGCTTCAGAATGTAGTGAGAATATAATTTTTCACATCTTGCTTAGTTAATGTTTTAAAGATAAGATTTTGGTTTTCTCAAAAGCCATGTAAAAATGTTCCCAAACCACAATTTGCGTGTTGAAAGCCCGGCATAATCATCAGACTTAAAACAGAACTTGGTATTTCTAACGTCTCGGTTTGTTCTCCGTTTGTTCAACTGATCCTATTTTTGAGGTATTAAAATGAAAAGAAATAAGGACTCTTCCTGTGTTGCCTATTTTATATGCAATATCAATTATACAACATTAATTCCCTCTCTGAATTTAAAGCTACTATTCTGCCACCCAGTGCCTTACGCCAAGACTACCATGAGCATTTTGGGTGAGAGAGAAGAGGCAACATTCATAATCCTTTTCTAACGAACTTCTGCCAGAGGAGGTTCCTACTCTCTTACCTTTGGGTTCTTGTGATTCATCGTCGCTATCCGAGCTATCATTACTCACAATGTGCTTTGCTGTAATATTTTCTGTGGAAAGAAAGAAAAACAATTGAAGGAGCCACGTGTCAAGACTCACAATTAAATTTAACATGTGGAAATAACCCAAGCAAAACCAGAGTGAGATCTACTAGATTACTATTATTAAGTTCTGTCAAGCACTAGTATAAATTTAGATTAATTTTTCATTGAAAAACAAAATTTCCCAGGATGTGAAAATTTAGTTTAAAATTTATTTATTCATGATTTCAAAGGAAGAATTTTTGGTTATCTTAATTCTGACAGGTAGAAATAACTTGATCATAGAATGCTTCTCATTATACAAAAAAAATGTTTTTCTTTAACTAAATATGCTTAGCTGATTTTTATGAAGGTAAATACAGGGTAAAACTCAAATCTACAAGGGGCTACAGAGCAGTTTCATCTAAATAAACGAAAGCTACTAATGTATAATAGCTTACTTTTTTATTTTATTTTTTATTTATTTTTCTGAAGTAAGAAGCAGGGAGGCAGAAAGACAGACTCCCACATGCACCCAACTGGGATCCACATGGCATGCCCACTAGGGGGCAATGCTTTGCCCACCTGGGACGTTGCTCTGTTGCAACCGGAGCCATTCTAGCGCCTGAGGTAGAGGCCATGGAGCCATCCTCAGTGCCCAGGCCAACTTTGCTCCAGTGGAGCTTTGGCTGTGGGAAGGGAAGAGAGAGATAAAGAGAAAGGAGAGGGGGAAAGGTGGAGAAGCAGCTGGGCACTTCTCCTATGTGTCCTGACCAGGAATCAAACCCAGGACTTCCACACGCCAGGCCGATGCTCTACCACTGAGTGAGCTGACCAGGGCAATAGCTTTGATTTTTAAGAACACTGAAAATTTTCTGTTGAAATGTGCCTTCTAATTTCTGTTTCCTCTGAGCATATCAAGGGGACAGTCATAAAAATGAAAATAGAAACCATTAATCCTTAAAACAACAATGGGAGCAAAATTTAGCACAACACTAGTCTCTTTTTAAGTAAAAAGTAGCTAAATTATAAGTACATAGACCATTCTTTATAATTATTATTTATGGAAAAACTTTCTTTGGACATTTACATAAAACCATGTCTGTATAGTAACTGATTTTTTCTTCTGTTAGTCAATATATATATATATATTTTTTTTTTTTTAAGAAACGGACTCCAAATTTATAATTTTCAGTGACAGAATCATTTTAAGGTTTGCTATAATTTTAGGTTTTTCATATTACTCTACATATGTTTATTATATTTACAGAAATATCATGTACTAGGTTACATGATCTAGGTTATATAATGGAAAGGCTAATAAATGCTTGAAGCAGTTGACTGACTTTTTAATTTTTAGATTTTTTTAATGTTACTGGCATACTTACACATATGAACTCCAACAGAGGAAAATAACTGCTGGCTAATATTATTCTTCATTTCATTTCAAGACTATTACAGATAGTGGTTTTGTTGCAGAGAGGAAGGGCATGTTAAGAAGCAGTCCACTTGAAGTGTTATATATATTAGATGTCTTTCTGGTCCTACATGTCTTTTTGAAGGACAAAATTTTCTTTCATTAAGCTTTTTTGGGGGGTCATATTTGATATTTTCATATAAGAAGATGGTTCACCATAATACTGCCTTCTTTGCCAGGAAGTGTTTATGATATAAATAGCTAAATATCTATTTCATTTTAATTTATCTTATTGTGGTCCAATTTACCTTAAAGTCTTCCTTCAAAAGACAGAGGGGGAAATAACAAACCACCTCGAAATACCCTGTTAAGAGGTAGACTTGGGTTGGCCAGCAGATGAAAGAGTCACCAGGAGTTTCAGATTCCCCTGTCACCTCTCTGGTCTCATTTCTGGAAACCCTTCTGTAATCTGAGGTAACAGGCATCCTGCTGACCAGAGTCTTAAAGTTTACAATATTCCTCCTAAGTCTGACACACAGGACAAGTAAATAAACTGCTAACCCACTGGTCTCGGAGGGGACACCTTGCACCAAAAGATATTCTCAAGACTATTTAGTATAAACATTCTCCTTTTCCTTGGCGTCCAGCCATTGTCTCACCCATCTTCAGACATGTTATTTCAGTCCTATTCTCTTCCTGCCTTTGGAGGGGAAAAATAATAAACCCTAGGTTTATCTGGATTAGTCAACAGAGAAGTGCACAGAGAAGCCCCATAACGTGCAGCACTTTTATTTTTGTCTCTTTTTTTTTCTTTCTGACATCTTCACACAATTTAGAGGAGAGTTAGTTATGTCCAGAAATTACAGTTGATAATATCTGGGCCATCATGTTCATTTAAATAAATGAAATCAGGGCCCTGGCCGGTTGGCTCATTAATAGAGCATCAGCCTAGCGTATGGACATCCCAGTTTGATTTCCGGCCAGGACACACAGGAGAAGCGATCATCTGCTTCTCCACCCCTCCACCCCACTCTCTCTCTTATCTCTCTCATTTCCTCTCCTGCAGCCATGACTTTGTTGGAGCAAGTTGGCCCTGGGCACTGAGGATGGCTCCATGGCCTCGCTTCAGGCACTAAAATAGTTTGGTTGCTGAGCAATGGAGCAATGGCCCTCAGATGGGCAGAGCATTGCCTGGTAGGGGGCTTGCTTGCCAGGTGGATCCTGGTCAGGGCCCATGCAGGGGTCTGTCACTCTGCACACCTCCTTCTCACTTAAGAAATATTTAAAAAACAAACAAACAAATGACATTGGAGCATTTCAGAAGTATACATTGTGCTTTGTTGTTACCCTTAGAGAATGTGGCTCTGTTGCTAAGAGGTAATATACATATTATTCCTAGGAAATGTTCAGATTGATTCAGCCATATTATCGGTAACCTTAGAACAATTACAATTTTTATGATGATTTAATTTTCTCTATATATACATGTTTATGAAATTTATCGAGGTACCATTGTTATTATCAACATAAGCACATTTTTAAAATACCTAATTCTTCCTCCATTGTGGAACCTTTATTTTGTGAGTTAGAAACTCCCAAGACTCTGTTGAACAATATAGAAAAGGCACTGCCCCAGACACCTAAAATAAGAAAGCAAAAACAGACTACTTTAGAATGCACAAGATTTAAAACAGTCGGACAAACTAGTGGTGGATTTTAAACACTTACCCATTAAGAAATGCAAGGGATTTTCTTCATATTTTTTCACAACTTTTCCCATAAAAAATTTGCTCCCAAATAAGTCAGGAGTCATGAAAGTACCATATTTAGCCATGCCAATCTCATACGGGCTAAATTCAACCCAATCTGAAAGCATTAAAAAAATTCAATTTATTAATAGAAAATATTACAGTCATGTACACAGTTAAAGATCACTTCAACAATGCCATGATTACTCTCAATCATTTATTTAAAATATAATTTTAAACATGAACAACATGCTTATTATGTGTATGGCACTGTCTAGAAGTTAGGAGGGGAAGCTTAAAGAGGAATAAATGAAAACACAGAAAGATCCCTTCTAATCTGCATAAATTGAATGTCCTTTTGCATTTGAAAATTCAGGTATCTTTTATAAATCCATCTTCATTCTAAAGGATAGAAAACTAAAAACTGATGACTCAGATTTAAAATCAATGAAAGAGATAGAAGAAATTAAACTCTGATAATGCAGACTATGAAAATGAAAGTTTCTAACTTTTGCCTATCCTTCATCTTTCCTCAATTTTGCTTATGAACCATTACTCTGACTCACAAGATTAAAATGCTAATTTTTTTTACGCGGAATGTCTCAAGAAACACAAGGTAATAACGTCAATAGAGTATATTTTCAAAGAGCAAAGGCTCTGGAGCCAGAGTGCTGGGTTCCAACTCTATTCTGCTGCTTCCTACTGGACAGCCTTGAGTAGATTTCCTGTGCCCTCTGGGCTTTAGTTCTCTAATCTGTCCAATGTGAATAAAATCAATAGATAGTTGGTAGAATCACTGTGAGGGTCTAATGAGTTAAGAAATGTGGGTGTGCTCTCCCTCCCGGGAGCACGGCCACACCTCTCCTTTCACCTTCCTCTCCCCCCCCCCCCACCCCAGGCATGCAGCTCCTCAGTTCTAAGGCTCCCCACAAGACTTGCAACCAGGGAGCAGTGGGCAGCGGCAGCTCATCTCAGGCAAACCCCCTGGACCAGTCCACAAGGCTTCTTTCCTCTGACTCTGCAGTGAGCAGACAGCAGCCCCCCATGTCTCACTTCTTTCCTGTAATGTTTCTAGAGAGCCCAAGCAGCCCCACTTAGTCTCTATTCTGTTGCTTCCTCTATCCTGGGCCCTTCCTGTTCCCTTGTCCCCAGCTTTAATAAGTGTACTCTCAAAATTACCTGGAACAAAAGAGACGTGAAGAAGGCATAGCACATTTCATCATTCACTAAATGGTAGCCATCTTATACTTCATGTATGCCCATGGCTATAACTTGTCTAATTACTATCTGAATTTTAATATATCAAAAAAGAGTACCAGATTCCTGACTCCCACTTCCTTCCCTGGCTACTCTCAGGCTTTCCCGTCTTGGGAAATGGCAGTACTTTTCATATATTCATAGCATTATTCATATTCTAGAATTCTCCTTGATTGTTCTCTTCCTCTTACATTTCATATGTAAAATATCATGTTCCGTAGGCTCTCTCATCAGATATGGTTAGGAACTGGCTACTTATCCATTTGTCCACCATGACCATGCTGGTCCAAACCACCATATTCTCTCTTTTGGATCTCCACTTCAGCCTCCTAAAATGTCTCTTCTCTATTCCCTTACGGTCTTTTTGATACCCTGTAGCCAGAATGAATTTTTAAAGATATAAGTCATGGCACACTAAGGCCAGCTGAAAGTTTTCCAATGACTTCCCATTATACTGAAAAGAGAAAACATGCTGACAAGGCTTCATGATGGTCTGGCTTACATTCCCTGTGTAATTGCAAGCCCTAACAATCTCCTGTCATGTTTTGTCTTTCTTAGTCTACTTCAGCCACACAAGCCTTCTTAAGGTTTCTCATAGAGGCCAAGTTCATTCCCACCTTGACACTTTCATGCTTGTGATTCCCTCTTGCAATAATAAGGCTGCTTCTTATTAACCTTTAGTTAGAGGTCTTTGTTGACCATCCTCCATCAAGTCCCACCATCATTCATCTCCATATAACCAATAACCCTCTGCCCTCCTCTATTTTATGCTTTTCCTTTTCTGAAATTGTAACATCTATATATGCCTTACCCAACAATCCCAAATTCCAATAATTCCAAAATCTACAAGTTCCCTCTCTCTCTCTATTTTTTTTTTTTTTTTTTTTTTAGCAAGAGAGATAGATAGGGACAGACTGGAAGGGAGAGAGATGAGAAGCATCAATTCTTTGTTGTAGCACCTTAGTTGTTCATTGATTGCTTTCTCATATGTGCCTTGACCTGGGGGCTCCAGCCGAGCCAGTGACCCCTTGCTCAAGGCAGCAACCTTGATCTCAAGCCAGCGACCATGGGGTCATGTTTATGAGCCCACACTTAAGCCAGCAATCCCATGCTCAAGCTGGATGAGCCCGCACTCAAGCCAGTGACCTCAGAGTTTTGAACCTGGGTCCTCTGCATCCCAGGTGGACACTCTATCCCCTGCGCCACCACCTGGTCAGGCCAAAATCCACAAGTTCTTTTGCTATTCATTTTGGTTGTAAAATCTGACCTGAACTCATTTACCAGAGCAACCAGTCTTGAAATTATGTGAGGGTTAATCTTTACTTACTTCACTCCAGCTAATATTGATACTTCTACTGGAGAAATCACTCTATTTAATTATAAGACCCCAGTGGGACTATAATTTTGCAATATATAGCCTAAGTATTTTTTAAGTTTTAAAATTTAAAATATTCTTTTTTTTTTTTTTTTTTTTTTTTGTATTTTTCTGAAGCTGGAAACGGGGAGAGACAGTCAGACAGACTCCTGCATGCGCCCGACTGGGATCCACCCGGCACGCCCACCAGGGGCAATGCTCTGCCCACCAGAGGGCGATGCTCTGCCCCTCCGGGGCGTCACTCTGCCGAGACCAGAGCCACTCTAGCACCTGGGGCAGAGGCCAAGGAGCCATCCCCAGCGCCCGGGCCATCTTTGCTCCAATGGAGCCTCGGCTGCAGGAGGGGAAGAGAGAGACAGAGAGGAAGGAGGGGTGGGGGTGGAGAAGCAAATGGGCGCTTCTCCTATGTGCCCCGGCCAGGAATTGAACCCGGGTCCCCCGCACGCCAGGCCGACGCTCTACCGCTGAGCCAACCAGTCAGGGCCTAAAATATTCTGAATACCAAAAATCTGTCTCTAAAGTATTGGAAAAGGAGTTGCAGATGTATATTTATTATTTACTCAGTGATCAGAACATTTTACTTTTGTGAAGGAGGTAATGAAATCACAGTTGTGATGAGAACACATTTATAATTCATTTTAAATGAAGGCCATTAATGGCACATCTTCCTTTCATCAGATAGTGGTGTGTTTTACAGTGATTTACATAGAGTTAGCAAGACATGACTAGCAATGAATCAGAGGCTGATAGGAAAATTTCTATATCACTGCGAATATCTTCCTATCTCTAAATTTCACACCCCTACCTTGGGTACTGAAGCATAATAATTTCCTGGTTCCTACTTCTCTAGTGATCTGTTCTTTATGAATGCTGTGGCTTGTGCTCATGATGATATAATGTTCTGAGGAGGTAAAATCTGCTGTCTAACCCTTACTGAAGAACCTGCCGTGGTGGTATTTGGTTATTATCCCTTTGCTATTAACTTGTACATTTCAAACTTGAACCTTTCTTCCGCACTTCCTTCCACCTGTCTCCAACTTCCTGTTGCACTTGTACATGCAGTCATCACTTCCCACTACACAGCCTGGAAAGAAACGCATCACTTTCCTCCCAGTCTAGCTTACTTGTTTCTGTAAATCATGATATTACAAGCCAGAAAAAAATTCTTTTAACAGAAACCACTCATATCAAATCATCAGCACATTTCACCAATAACCTTTAGGTTTTCACATTTATCTTCCCTTCTCTTTTCTTATCAGTATGCCCTGAGTTCCAGGATCTCATTACAAAAACACAGAGATATCATAGACTCTAGTTTATTATTTTCTTTGCCAATCAACCCATTTGAATCACCAAAATACTTTATTTCCCCCCAAAACACTACTTACAGAATTGCATTGCCCTACCCAAAAGCATTATTTCCCATTTTCATCATCACTGAATAAAAACATTACTGTCTGGAATTCAGATTTTTCTATTACTTGGTTTTCTGAAATAAACCACTTACACTTCACTAGTTCTCACCAAGGCTAGTGTTTTTTATTTTTCCCCCAAACATAGATTTGAGTATTTTCTCATACTGTTTTTCTCAAAGATGACCTTTCACCTCCGATGGAAAAAGCTTCCATATTCCATCACCCTCATGAAGTTACTTTTATGACTATATTAAATATGTTTGATAACATACTTACATCATCTCTACACACTTTGACAAACAATAACATTCTACGGGTATCGTTCATTAATTTTTCATATTTTATTTTTGTCTTTTTAATGGGACTGTAACTTTCTTAAAGAGGAGTAATACTGTTTTACTCCTTTTGTGTCTGTCAAGGAACTTAACCTGATGTTGAGTCCATAACTTGTGCTCAATAAATGCAATTTACTGATCAGTGGATATTTGAAAATGAAAGTTTGAAATCCTGTCAGCAATATAGTGAAGTGGAGGAGTCAAAAGTATTTAACAGTTTAAACAATGAATGTTTATTTGTTTAAAATCTTCAAAAGGAGAAAACGTTTAAAACTATTCTAAGAGGGAAGAAAAACATTCTCTCATATTGTTGACATTGATAACACTTCTGTCAGCTAATAAGATTTTTTGACTTTTAAAAATATAATTCAGATATTTGAACTTTTTACCCCTGAATATCCATTTTTAATCTAAGAAAATTTCAAAGGCATAAAGTATAGACATGTCTCCACCTTTTTTCCCCGCAATAACTCAAGCTAATTAAACCCTCATAACTTGCACCTTTGAATGTCTTATCTAGGAACAAGATCCACATAACTAATGTTTGATGGCTTTGTCCAACTCTGTTGGAAGAAACAGCTTGAAACTCCTCATCTCAGAAACTTAACAATAAAGGTTAATGTTGTATTTCTTATCTCAGTAACAACATTAGTTAGGCAGATGGACCAAATCAGACATATCTAGGTCCTAACACTACTAACCCAACAGGAATGAGCCTTCTCTCACTCTAGAGTCCCAAATATTCACTTGCTGAAATATAATTGACTCTAATTATTTTAGTTAGACTTTCTGTTGAGAATAACCACCGACTAAAAGTTTAGGATAAAAAGAAACTGTGAAATTGTAACAATTGTAACAATATTAAGTAAACTATTATATTTTTATGGGGGTTTTTTTTTTTTGTTGTTTTTTTTTACAGAGACAGAGAGAGAGTCGGAGAGAGGGATAGATAGGGACAGACAGACTGGAACGGAGAAAGATGAGAAGCATCAATCCTTAGTTTTTCGTTGTGACACCTTAGTTGTTCATTGATTACTTTCTCATATGTGCCTTGACCGTGGGCCTTCAGCAAGCTGTAGACCTAGGGGTCTCGAACCTGGGTCCTCTGGATCTCAGTTTGATGCTCTATCCACTGCGCCACCGCCTGCACAGGTTTTTATGCTTTTCTTTAAATCATATTCACTCATGAGTATCTCATGAGATTGTTGTAATGACTCTGTGAGGTAAACTTTTCTTTAAATAATGAGG
This sequence comes from Saccopteryx leptura, assembly GCF_036850995.1. Taxonomy (NCBI): domain Eukaryota; kingdom Metazoa; phylum Chordata; class Mammalia; order Chiroptera; family Emballonuridae; genus Saccopteryx; species Saccopteryx leptura. The sequence continues at coordinate 268,449,815 of NC_089504.1, read as the reverse complement.
AAAATAAGAATCAGAGGAGTTAAATGACCCACTCAAGTTACTTTAGCTCAGCGAACAAAAGACAAGTATTCCAAATTATTGTGGTCCTTGTTTGACCATATCATGTTTCTTCTGGGGTAAAAGATGGCTTATTTGGCTATTCCCAGATTTGACTAGCATTCAAGTAGTAGTTATTAGTCAATTTCCAAACATTATAAGACCTCACAAGACAACAGCTAAGGGGAAGCAAAAATAAAACAAAAGTAAATGACTCACTGACTTTTTTTATATGGTAAAACCCTGACTCTCCCTGTGAACTCCTTTACAGCTCAGGTGTGATTCCTCATTGCTGCTGAGCACACCATGGTCACCCAGGACTCCCACTGCATGCCTTACCCCATCCATGATTAAACTTCTTTCATATATAAATCCTATTCATCTTGAAGATCTAGACCTCTGACTTTTGTTGTATAAATTTCATAGAACACTAACATGTAATGATTTACTGAAACTTAAGTACTTTACATATTTTATCTCATTTATTTAGCAAAACACTATCAAGAGAGTGTCATCCTTATTTAACCGATGAGGAAAGTGAGGCCGAAAGATGTTATGTAATTTAGTGAAGGGAATAGTGCATAGTAACATACTGTTCTTTCTTGTGCCTTAACTTCTTTAATAATTATTGTAAATTTCCCGGATCATAAGGTTTTAGAGAACAAGGACAATGCGCTGTGGCGAGGAAGGGGAGTTCCAGCTCAGCCCTGGTCAGTAATCAAGGAAGCCAATATTTTTATAAAAAGAACAAAGAATTTTTGAGACGAAGTCTCAGCTCTGCTATTTACTTTTCTATGTGGCAATATGCAAATCATTTAATCTTTCTGAGGTTTTATTTTTTTCTTTTGTGAAGCATTACTAAAAATCTCTCCCTCCCTGGGTTGTAGCAAAAGTGAATAAGGTAATAAACAGAAGTGCTTTCTGAACCATAGCATGATAAACATTTTGATTGATATAATTGATAAACACTTGTTGAATAAATAAATTTTAGGTGCACCACTTCTTATAAACTTTTCGAAATTCTTGCCTGAGAGTAGCTAGTTGAGAACAAAAAGTGAAAATTGATAAAACTGCAAAAGGATTCTGTATATAGATGTGATAATTACATCCCATTCACAGTGATTTTTTTTAACCTTCATTTTGTAACTGATGTCACTGAAAGATTTTTCCTAAAAGTACAATGAACCTACCAGTCATAGTCAGAAATGTTACTACATTGCAGAGCTATGTCACAAAATTTTAGAGCATAGAACAAGAAGCCCTGGCTGATTGGCTCAGTGGTAGAGTCGACCTGGAGTGTGGAAGTCCTGTGTTTGGTTCCTGGTCAAGGCATACAAGAGAAACAACTGTCTGCTTCTCTACCCCTTCCCTTCCCTTTCTTTTTCCGCCCTCTACTCTCTCTCTCTGTTCTCCTCCCACAGCTATGGCTCAATTGGTTTGAGCAAGTTGGCCCCAGGTGCTGAGGATGGCTCCATGGCCTCACCTCAGGTACTGAAATAGCTCAGTTGCCAAGCAACAGAGAAGTGGCCCCAGATGGGCAAAGTATTGCCCTGTAGGGGACTTACTCAGATGGATTCTGGTCAGGGCACATGCAGGAGTCTGTCTCTCTGCCTTCCTGGCTCCTGCTTCTCAATTAAAAAAAAAAAAAAAAGAATAAGGAGCAAAGCTACAGAAGAAAGAACTATTTACATCTGAGACTTAATAAAATGAGGCATCTTGTTTACCAGCTGCCACAAGTATAGACTAGTACTTTTCAGGTGCCGAATTACAAAAATTAGAATAGTGCATTGCATGATAAACATAGATCATAATACCTAATTTAATAAAAATGTCAGCATCAAGCAAGAGAATATACATTGCCTGAAAGCACTAGGCAAACTATCTTGTTGAATGTCTTTGAGAAACGAGTAATTAACATTGAGTTACTGATTATATTCATAATTTACTTTTTATCATTTATTTTTAGTTCACTGATATCAATGAAGATATTTTAGTAACTAGTTTCCTAATATTCTCTACAACCAGAAAATCACCTAGCTTTTCATTTCCTTATATTTTCAAATATTTTTATGTTGCAGAGAATGTATTAAATAAGCACTGAAAATGGCTTCTTCTAAAGAAAATCACTAGAAGCCATCGTTCAAAGATCCAGGAAAGGTTCTGCAAGAGGAAGTTATATACCTGCAAACATCAGTTCCGAAACATCGGGCTTGACATGCAGACAGGTGAAAAGAGGTAGAGGGCATCGTGCCGTATTGACTTTTTCCGTCAAAGTACTCAAGGTAATGTTCATTCTCTGGCCAAAGAAGAAAGAAAGAAATGGTTTTAAATTTACAAACAGTACTTCCAATCAAGACACTTAAATTTTTTATAATAAAAATAAATCTTATTACTTCTAGAAATTTCTAGGTCCTGAATAAATAACAAGAAGCTCTATTAAAGTAACTGCCTTCATTCTAAACACAAGTTTCTAGGGACTATGTCTATTTTCAAGAAAACAATGATTTGGCAGCTATGGAGCCCGGAAAGAATTTAGCCCCAGATCCCCTGGTACACGCTCTGTCCCCTCTACTTTATCTTCTGATGAAATGTCACACTGTAGTCATGTGTCAGATGAGTTTGTTCACTGTGATTCCCTTTGTTTTCTGACTGTTTCCTGGCAACCTCCATTTTTCTTCTACCATTAAAACATTTCTTGTATTCTGCTCCTTATCTAAAAAGATTGTCATTTCAGTTAAGAATGGGCAGTTAAGAATTAAAAGGCATATTTTTTTTTAAAGAAAAGGAATATAAAACACTTCCCTACATCAAAACGGATACACAACTAGAATGAGTTAGTAAACACTGTTTTGAAACGTAGAAGAGTTATATCTGGCAGGAACTATGTGCTCTCAGTACACAATGTTGATAGGATAAGTCGAATCAAGTGACTTTTACAAAATACATCATATTTTATTTTATTTAAAACATTATTGCATTAAAAGAATTGTAGATTGAGCCACAGCTTACATTGTGAATTAGTGTTTCTCCTATTAACATCCCAAAGATATCGGTAAAGGTGACAGGTTGTCCAGAACGTTTCTTCTTCCACAAAGACTCAACGTATCTTTTAACTTTCTGTGGTGTGAGAAGTAAAAGGGGGTTGTGGCTAACATTTTTCATTAGCTCTTCATTAATCTCTTTTGGCCCTTTCTCTGGAAAATCAGGGTGAGAATATAAGGTGGACATATACCTGTAAAGAAAGCAAGAGAGAAATTGTAAAGATGAAGGGCATGATTACATAATCTCCAAAGAAAGGAAGCACTTTCTTCCATAAGAAAAATAAAGGATGGGCCCTGGCCAATTTGTTCAGTGGATAGAGCATTGGCCCAGCATGCAGAAGTCCCAGGTCCAATTCCTGGTCAGGGCACACATGAGAAGAGTCCATATGCTTCTCTCCCCCACCCACTCTCCCCTCTCTTCTCACAGCCAGTGGCTCGACTGGTTCAAGCATTGGCCCCAGATGGGAGATGCTGGGTAGATCCCAGTCCGGGCAATGTGAGAGTCTGTCTCTCTATCCTTACCTCTGCTTATTTAGTTTTATGGACCCATACTCCTTAGAATTCACTAATGTGAGTTGGACAGATTATTCATGACATTATTGTGGTGGTGACTTGGATTTTGGCTTTAGTGATAGCTAAAGATGGAGCAGTAGACAATTGCCAGTTTTCTTTAAACAGCTTATTTTGTTCCCTTGGTTGCACCAAGGCAGGATTCAGCCGTTACTGGCTTCGGTGGACACGCTCCACCTAAGGCACACAGACATCACCCCAGTTTGCATCTCTGGTTAATCCGTCATTTTAATCTCTTCATCAATCAATGATTCTCTGTGATACCAACCAAGTTTCAAAAACTAAGTGTCTTAGACATAGTAGGGCTTCTATGAACAATTAATTAATAAACAAAAGGGTCTTCTATTCATCTCTAAATCTGAAAACATTTCTCTCAAACTTTTCAACAACGGATTTATATGATGGGACATCTCATATATTCCATAAAAATGCATTTTAGGTGAAGAGTGCAATTGTAAAAGCTAAAACATGCCAGAGAAGAGAAATTCTAGGTTCAGTCCTTGACTCCAAATAACAGTCAATGTTTTAAAACATCAGTGCCTGACCCCCTTCCCCAGAACATCCCAAATCAGAATTTTCATGGGTAAACAGAATTTCTGTGCTTTAATAAGTGCCAGAAAGGATTCTCATATGACACTAAAATTTGTAATTACTTGAGAAGATTTTCAACATTTGTGAAGCAAATATCTTGGAACCCTAAAAAAAATATTCCTAGATTAACTGCCCTGCCCAAAGGTAGTTATATGCAAGTCTTCATTTAGTTGTTAAAAATTTGAAAAGTGAGAGAGATTCACTAGTGAATAAGGTAAGCATAATCCCCACCTCACATAACATATTTTCTCCAACATACATCTTGATCTTTTAGCCTGTCACCGTTTACAGGACACCTTCTGTTAAAATTGTTTCCTTTTTCAATATCCCAGAAATTCTTCTGACTGCTAAACTCAAAGTTCTTGTCCTTGAATTCCATTTTAGCCAGTTTAACTGACTGGGGTCCCATTGTCTAGAGATGCAGAGCTGCCCTCATTTCTCTTTAGCTGTCATTACCATGTGAACAGGGAAGTCCAAATCCGGTACCTCTTAGGATGCTATGTATGAATGGCTGCACTAAGGAAGAGAGTTGAGCTGAGTGAGAGAACACAGGGTTACTGTCATAATTTTCTTCATTCATTCATGTCAATTCTCCTGGTTGGCTTACCCATATAGTTAATGAATACAAGTATCATCTAAACTCAATTTCAGAAATAATGATCATAAAGGTAATAGTAGTTACAACAGAAGCTTATGCCTACATAAAATTATCTCTTGTAGATCCAGAAGACTTATTGGGAGGTCCAGGGCTTCTCCAGACATTTCCGTATTACCTAATTTGTGCCAAGTCATGGTCATGTATCAGCACAATATAAACTTACACAACACAGAGTGTAATTTGTTTTTCCAAGTCTTTCCGAGTTCCTTCCTTTGAACTTTTTACCTCCTCACTCATACTTTTCAAGAGAGAACTGTGACCATGAATCATTTGAACCACCTTCCCTTCCGTCTCAGGAAGCATCTCTTTTCCACGACTAACAGCATTCGTATTTTTTACCTTGTCCAGTTCTGTCTTTACCTGAATCTTTTTCTATCCATGATCTGCCTATTCCTTTAGCTTCCCTCTATCTTTCTACACTATTTTCTTCATCTCAGACTTTTATAGAAATGCTGAAATCTCTTAAATTCTGAAAAAAACAAAACCCTTCCCTGATCCTTTCTTGTTCTTTTTGAAATGACACATTCATGATCAAACCTTTTATCCTTTCACTTTCTGTTTACTTCTTATTTGCAATTTCATGATCTAGTGATTCTTGCTAAAACCACTAATGATCTCCAAGCTCAGTTTTACACTAAGCTTCTCACAGATGTTTATCCTTTTAAAATACCCACTACCTGGCGAAGTGCTCTTTCTTCACCCCTGACCCCCGGAACTCCTCTTTCAGCTGATTCTCTTCTCTGATAGCTACTATGCATGGTCCATAAAGGTTATCTTTCCTTGAGGATTCCATTAATGTCTGGAACGTTCTAGAGTTTCAAGAAGTGGCACAAGGTGCTAAATGACCAAGGGAGGACGTGTAACTATAACAGAACAGAAGGCAGGTTCAGGAGGAAAACTCACCATAGGGAGAAGTGCAGCGGAAGTAGCAGAGATGATGTGGAGGAGAGAGCAATCAGAAAGGATGCGATAAACATGAAAAGGCCTGGTGGGAGGGATCTGATGGAGGGACAAGTCAATGTGTAAGAGGTGACAACCCCCACCTCATCCTCCGGACTCTCCCAAAATCGAGGGGAATAAAAACGTCAAAAGGCACCGTTATAATTGGAAATTAGATGGTCTCTGTGTGAAAATCAATTTGTAAGGATTTTAGGAGTAAATGGCTTTTAAAGAAATGGAATAACTAAGAGAAGGCTAATCTTATACAATGAAAGCAGGGATTGTAGCTCTAATTAAGCCCAAACACACACTACTATGCCCCCAAATCAGCACCCAAGGAAGGCCTGGTCTTTCTTCATTACATGGGCTTGAGAGAGTAAGCTTTCTGCAATGTTTTAGTCAGTATGGGCCACAGCGATCTGACACACAGTGAGCACAGACACTGAAAACCACCTGAAGAGTGATAAAATGCTTGAGTAGGTAAACTACCGTAAGGGTCCAAGTGTTCCCATCACATTACTCATTAAATCGGCAGGTGCCTGCACTTTCCTGTAAGGGAAGGAGTAAGGATGGGTACAACCTTCTTTCAGAAAAGATAAATTATTTTTAAAATGAATACCAAAAAGTAGAAACTGTGGTTGAAGGTTTTGGTTTTTAGCTTAAAGAATCTGGTTCAAAACGTTTTAGAAACTATAAATTCTTTCAATGTGGACCTCTATGTAGAATAAATAACTGTCCAGGAGAAGGTCATGGTTTAGTTGAAAGAATCCTAGAATAGGGGATCGCAGGCCCAAGTTTATATTCTGACTCTGCTAGTAATCTTGTACAAATTCCTTGGCTCCTAAATCAAATTTTTTGAAAAATGAAAAGAAAAATAAAAAAAGACTAATTTATGTCACAGGCTGAGAAAGCACTGAAATTTTAAAATGTTAGATATGTATACATGATATTATATGCACTTAACTATGGCTGAGTGGTTAAAAAGCCTTGTAAGTCAAAATTAGACATTTGTAATAAGGCAATACCTTTATTTGAGATGTCTAAGCAAGGAGTAATAGTTGATGTGCAATGTACTTATAGGAGGTAGGCAAATCAAAATATATATAGTCCCTTCTTCGAAAATGTTTGTCTATTTGGAAATGGCAAATCTGCAGTATACAAATATTGTACATAAATGTTTTTACTCTCTATTCAAGACAGTTGAGCTGAAGTACATTTAAAGGATCAATGTCATAATTAGTAAAATACAAGTCAGTGAACTTTATTGCATTTCTGTATTCAAAAGTTGTTTTCCTTCTTCTGTATATTAAGGTATCTTGCATTTCATTCTATTTGCCTCAGAGAAGACTATGAATACCTAGTGAATGGCATAGACTTAGACATAATCACCAAAAGATTACAATTCAACAAATTATAGAAAGATTCAATTAATTATGGGTAGAATATGTTACTACACTTTTGTGCTATTTATATAGAATTATTTCAATTAATAAATATTTTTAATTTTCTGTTTCACTATATTTTAAGTTACAAACAGACTTAAAGGGAATAAATTTATGACAAGGACCATCATTAGCTATAACTTTGCCTTAAAATAAAAACATGTTTAAGAAGCAAATTGTTGCATTAAGCTGGAACATTTCAGTAATTAGAAGTTAATGTCCACTTTTCTAAACCTCTTTTACCCTCTAATGTTTCAGGTAGATACTGTTAAACACTTAGGATGATAAAACCAATAATTATTTTATTATATATTTTTTTAACTAAGTGAGAGCAGGGAAAACAGAGAGACAGACTCCCGCATACACCCCAACTAGGATCCACCCTGCAAGCTCCCTATGGGGTAATGCTCTGACCATCTGGGGACTTGCTCCACCAGCAACTGAGTTTTTTTAGCACCTGAGGCAGAGACCACAGAGTCATTCTCAGTGCCTGGGGCCAACTTGCTCAAATCAATCAAACCATGGCTGTGGAATGAAAAGAGAAAGAGAGAGAAAGGAGAGAAAGGGTGGGGAGGGTAGAGGAACAGATGATTTCTTCTCCTATGTGCCTTGATCGGGAATCTAACCCAGGACATCCACATACAAGTGCCAACACTCTAGCACTGGGCCAACCATTCAGGACCAATAAAACTAGATTTAAAAAGATTTAAAATGTGTACTAACCACGTGGAGCCAGAAAGACCAGCAATGTAGGTTGCACAATCTAAAATTCCTGATTCATACAGTGCCTTCATCACACCAGAGAACCCCACCATGGCTCGGAAACCACCACCTGAGCCCAATATGGCCACCACAGGTACCTGGAATAAAAAAGAACACAGAGATTGCAAAGTAAAATCACCAAATATATTTCCTCTTAATTTCAATTTTTATGTTATGTGTTCCACATTTGGTAATAAAGAATTAAATTCACTTAGACCTTAACAATGTCTAATTTTTAAAGAGAAAATGTTTCCTATAAGGAAATCAAGAATTATTGTTTATTAGAAATTAGGTATTATTAAAATTATGAAGTAGCCTTATTTGATAACAATAACAGAAACAACAATAATTCTCTATATTTGCTAGACTCTTTGCAGTTTTTGACTTACTTTTGGGTGCACGTTTTTAATTTAACTCTCTCAGAAATCTTGTAAGGTGAGCTAAAAAAAATATTTGCTCATTTTACAGGTCAAAATTCTGAAGAGATGATATTGCTTGCATAAAATCTATTAGCTGGTAATCTGAGTAAGCACCTTGCCCTCTTGGCCCAGAATTCTTACTGCTCCATTATGTTGACTCATTTCAAATATATGCTACTATATTCAAGCCAGAAAACAGAATTTAATCAACTTAACAAGAGCTACAAAATCTATTGCTTTATTATTGAATTCATTCAATAAATCTGAGTAAGTAGTCTTGATGTTTCATGGGTGAATCTGAGGAATATAGTTTATTTAGCAGAAGTAGAAATATAAAATTATGACAACAATAAGAATAGGGATAGATAATATTTGTTAGGCCCTTAATATCTGGTAGGAACTGTTCTTAGTGTTTTATGGAAATTGACTCATTTGATCTTTACAAAATCCTTATGAAGTTCCCATCTTACAGATGAGGAAACCAAGGCACTTAGAATCAAAACCTTGGAAACGAGTTCATGGTGGTATGGCCAATTAATTAGCAGAGGCAGGACTCAAAGTCCAGGCTCCTATACCCAGGCTCATGCTACTACGCCTTACTCAAATAAAATGCTACCAGCTAGGAATGCATGAGGTCTACAAGGTATGGTGGATTGCAGTCAGAGGAACTGGAGTAGCAGAGAAAGCCCCACAGTCAAAGGAGAAACCTGAGCTTCACTTTGAATGTTATTCAATAGGGAGGAATGAGGACAGGGAAGGAGGCTGTTCTAGAAATGAAAACAACATGAGCCAATGAAGCGATTTTGCAGTAAAATGGAGAAGCAGAGGCTGTCTGTAACAAGACGAGAGTGTTTGTTTGAAGAGGGAGAGATTGTCATTTTCTTTGTGGTCCCAAATCATTATTGCTTAAGAGAGCTGGTTGTTTTTCTCTAGCCTAAGGCACAGTTCTCAAAGTATTGCACATAGCTTTCAGGAAGTCCATAAAGTCAAATTATTTTCATAATACCACTACAATAGTATTTGCCTTTTTAAATTCCCGTTATTTTAGGAGTGTGCAGTGGAGTTTTTCAGAGACTATACAACTGAATTCAAAAACAAATATGAGAATCCGGCAGTCTTCTGTTAAGTCAAACAACAAAGATACTTGTAAAAATGTAAAACTGTTCCTCTCACTTAATTTTGCTTTGGAAAATACTGTTATTTTCATAAAATGTTATTTATAATAATATGAAATGGACTTATTTGAAATAAATAAATAAATACATGTTTCAATAAATGTTCTCAGTTTTAGTTGTTAACAGCAAATATTCATAGATATAACCCACATAAACACAATCTCTTAGAAGTGTTTGATATTTTTTAAGAGTATAAAGGGTGTCTGAGACCAAAAATTTAATAACCACTACCTTAGGATAGCAGGGATATGGTGAGTACAACTCAACATCTGGGAAAACCCTGAGCCCGAGGACAAGTCAGTGGGGAGACAGGGAGGGAATGAGAAAGAGGGAGCAAATGAGTGGAAATATTTACTGGAGAGACAGAGGCTGATCTAGAGGTACAATCACATTGCTGGGGAGAAGGGATGCATTTTGTTTGCCAATAGTAATAATTATCAAGAAATATATTATAGATGAAAGACAGCAATCAGTGGAGCAAAGGATTTCAGACCACAAAGCAATCTAAAGCTTTATAAAAAATGAGCAAACAAATTCACGTGTGTAGACGAACAGAACCTTACCTGGGAAAGGATGTCGTGGCTCGAGTATCAAATTCAAGTTCTATCAAAATAGTCATATTGCTAGCAGATTTTATTTTCTAGATTAGTGACAAAAATCTAATTTTCAGAATAAACATGCAAATCCCAGGGTGCCTATATAGAGATGAGCGCCAGGACTGCTGACACTGCTACTTTATCTCTAATCATCCCATTTTTATTTATTTTCTTCTGAGATGTGAATGCTATATAATAACCCCTCCCTCCCTTCTACCCAGAAGGCTAAGCTTATAAACAAGCACACAGAATCAAGGTATATTTACAAGAAGAACCTTTAACATTTGGTGACCAGATCCAATGTTAGCAGTACAAGAGGAAGGAGTATGATTAGATTGTTAGTGTTTCTAGCTTTGCTCATAGCGGATGATGCTGTCATTACCCAGGAGAATGTACCAAGGCACAAAAACAGGGGAAACATTGCTCTCAACATCAGAAATGCAGAACACAAAACACAATGCATTGTGATCCAAACACTTGGACCCTGACCCTTGGGTGTCCACTTACCAATGTGACAGATAAAAATACTCAAATAATCATTATTTTAGAACTAGAAGGATCAAAAAGGCTATAGAACTCTTACATATGTAGAAGGAATCTGTAGAGGTCTTACTGGAGGTAGGAGAGTGAATGGGCAGAACACCAAGAACTAGTGTCCTAATCCAGGCTCTTCATTAAAACTGAGTGGCTTCAAATGGAAAGATCCTCATCATCAAATTAGATGTGACTGGGAGAGCTCATTCATGAAAACACTCTACCAGTTCAGTTCAATGAATCATTTAAATGATTCTCAAAACATAAATTTAAAAGTTATAAATAAAATAAAATATCTTTAAGTTCCCCAAAACTTGTCTGGAGTAGTCATTGCAAAAGTAGTTGTAAGAAAGCCAGGCAAGAAATTAGAACAAGAAAGATGGATTTGAATTAAACCTTGAAAGAAGACTTAAGTTTATAAGCAATGTAATAGAAACAGTAGTAATAGTAACAGCAACATTCACCATCGCTGTGTGCCAAGCACGGGGCCTACGTCAGGCCAAGCTAGGCATATGCAGGAACAGGTATGCGATTCAGGGACCAAAACACCAGTCTTCTTATTGTAGCAGGAATATATTGGGGAGTTGGGAAAAATAAGATTTTGAACGGTTTTAATAGGAAAAAAATGTCAGGATTGATTGTTTATATTAAAAGATAATTTAGGGCGTTGGAACCTGTTGATTTGGATAGTAGTAACATTGCATTATTGAAAATAACATTAAACCCAATAAAAATCCGGTAGTTTTGATTAAAGAAAAAACTTTAGTAACAGATTACAGTTTGTTTCAATATATAAACTGTGCTGTTGTTCAGAGGAAGATTTAGTAAGAGTGACTGGAAAACTGAACATAAGCCCTCTGCTCATCCTGAGGAAATAATCAGATGTCCTTCACATGCCAGCTGCCCAGCGCAGACTTACAGATGCTTATTTCATGTTGTTAGGAATTTTCTGGAAACAGCCACTTATTAAACTGAAATTCGTGTGTTATATAACCCATTGTTTCCATTTTTGCTTTGCGGTCATTCTTTTTTTTTTTTTTTTTTTTTTTTCTGTATTTTTTCTGAAGCTGGAAACGGGGAGAGACAGTCAGACAGACTCCCACATGCGCCCGACCGGGATCCACCCGGCATGCCCACCAGGGGGCGACGCTCTGCCCACCAGGGGGCGACGCTCTGTTGCGACCAGAGCCGCTCTAGCGCCTGGGGCAGAGGCCAATGAGCCATCCCCAGCGCCCGGGCCATCTTTGCTCCAGTGGAGCCTCGGCTGCTGGAGGGGGAGAGAGAGACAGAGAAGAAGGAGAGGGGGAGGGGTGGAGAAGCAGATGGACGCTTCTCCTGTGTGCCCTGGCCGGAATCGAACCTGGGACTTCTGCACGCCAGGCCGACGCTCTACCGCTGAGCCAACCGGCCAGGGCCGCTTTGTGGTCATTCTTAAAGGGCTTTCAGGTAAGATCGTTTCAGGTCAAATATTTCGGGTTGCTATCAGGTAAAAGAAGATGTCAGCTATTTGTGTATATAAATTGAATAATCAAATAATTGAATGATTTTTAAAAACATAATTAAACTTTCTAAAATTTATTGCATATGATTTAATCTGTTTGTATGCATCATATTATTTAATATTCACAGCTATCTAAAATAACTATTTTTATTTCCATTTTTAAAGGAAAAAGTGATGAAAACACAACAAAGATCATTTTCCTATTGTTGCAAAGCAGGGTCTGTTGGACACCAAAGCTTAAATTCACTCCGCTTCACACTGTCTCTGAAAGCTTTCTCCACAACTAACTTTGTGACTCAAAGCAAAGGAAATCCTCCCTGGACTCAGGTTGCTTATATGTCAGAATACTGGGTAGAATTAATGAACTACTAGTGGCCACTAGTAACATTCTAAATTCTATAACTCACACAGAATGTGAGTTATAAAACTAAAAAATTATAAATTATTAATAACTATCACAAAGAAAGGGAAATTAGACTTACCTAGAAATTACTGTGTACCGGACAATAGCATGGGCTCTTTTACTCAATATATTTCATTTACCCTTGCTACCCTCAAAAAGAGATGCTATTATGGTATTTCCATTTTTCGCATGAGGAGGTATTCAATGCAAACTTAATACCTTATCCATATAGATAGCTAATAAGCAACAGAACCAGGATGTGAAATGACATCATAATTCATACTCTTTCCTTTCTTTCATTGTTCAGAAAAAAAGAGTAATCTTTACTGGGAGAAACCATTTGTTATTTAGCTAAATTATGTTTCATATTCATGTACCACTTCAGATGGTAGCAGTACAACTTTACGCAATAAGTGATGGCTAAATTTGAATGTTTTAATAGTCTTGGTCATCCTGATAAAACTTTCAAAAAAATAATTGGGAAGTTATAAGGTGCAGCTGTTAGTCCTAGCTCTAAATTTAAAAAAATCAAACAGATAAATGTTGTTGAGAGTTTTAGGTTATATTTAGACTTAATAGCACTAGTATTTGTGTATAAATGATATCAATGAATATTTCTCATACTTTTCTCATATGATTACAGGAAATGAATTTTCATTTACCAAAAACCTTCTGGTTTTAATCAAATTATTTTCATACATGAGCTAACGGATATTATTAATTTCCTCCCTTGCAAAAGAAAATTCTAAAGTGCTCAAAGATTTTTTTCTTTTTGCATTTTCCTAAATTTTTAAGGTCTGACTATTACATAAAGACTTTTTGCCTCCTTAGCTCCTGTATTAGAGTTCTCCAGGGAACAGAACAAATTTATATATATTTATAGGTAGATGATGATGATAATGAAGGTAGATAGATAGATAGATAGATAGATAGATAGATAGATAGATAGATAGAGCACATGATATGAGGAATTGGCTCATGAGATTATGAAGAATGAGAAGTTTAAAACTGTGGTATGGCACACTGGGCTCCAGACCTAGGAGAGTCAGTAATGCAGTTCTAGTTCAAATGCAAGCAGGCAGAGACCCAGGAGAGACATAGGTATAGATGAAGCCAAAGGAAGTCTCTGCTTGGAGGGTTGGTCATTTTGTCCAATGTTGGTCTTCAACTAATGGGGCTAGGCCCATCCACAGTATTGACAACAATTTGCTTCCTCAAATTTCACTGTTTATTTCATCAAAAAAATCCTCCAAGTTGACACATGAAATCAACCACACAAGTCTACCCCTTCTCAGCTCTACTCATGTACATCTCCTTAAACCACACTTAATCTCCAAATAAATACAATAGTAAGGTCATCCTTTGGCTGACACAATACAACTAGGAGTGGAACAATGATTCCATTGAACTGGAAACTAAGACTGCTGCCTAGAGCTGGAAAGGCACTAATCCTTTACCCAAAAGAAGATGCAAAGTCCTTGAATAATGTTTATTCTTCCAAATATCTCATACATTAAACAGAAATCCGTTTCTTGTGTGTTTCTCTGTGTGTGCATGCACACATGTACACACGCACATACACAGATATGTTCATAACAAACTAAGGAAGAAATACTCATGGTAATTGCAGTTCTCATTTCTGTAACTAGTCACTGATCATAGATGGTATGTATAACTACCTTCTTCTATCACTTCTGTATTCCCTTTGCCTTCAACAAGCAACTGAGCTTGTCATGGTGCTCAACCTGGTGGGAAATCCACCCTTCATTCCTGAAAGGTCTGGGCCATTCGTATTGTAGTTTGTCATGGACTAAAGTCCTGCGGTTTTCCATTGACTTTACTCACAGGACATGGTAATACTAAGAGACAATGCTAGGGGATCTCTTGTATTCCAGACAAATCTTCCTTACCACCACTGTGGAACAGTGTTACAATTTTTATTTGATGATCAGGACCAATCACCCCAGCCAGCATTTATGTACCCTTATTTACCTGCTGATCCAGAGGTATGAGGAGCCTGGAGTAGTCAGGTAGCAGTCTTAGCTTCCAGTTCAATGGAATCATTGTTCCATTCCGGGTGAAAGCACTGCTCCCTTTGGAACTAGGACCTCTAAAGCAGCCAGTCATTTGCTAGTGGGAAACTAGGCAAAATGATGAGTGGTGCTTCTTCCATATCCCCTCCTAAATTCCCAGACCCATGAATCCTGGGGAGAAACAGCACCAATATTTGACACTGATTCAGAGCAGATATAGCTTCCTGGAGAACTTGCCTTAGCCCTGTGAGAAGATACTGCCACCTATCTAAGAACTTGGAACTAACTAAGTCTTTAAAAGGCTATTCCACCATTCCATCAGAAAAATCATGGGAAGACTGGTGAATTCCATCACATGGGCCCACTGCCATATTTCATTTGCTTTGTGCTAGTTCTTTGATGAGGAGCAACGCTGTGTGGGATATTGTGACAATGTAAAAGGCATTTTGTAGGTCCACAGGTGGTAGTTTTGGCAGAAGCCTTGAGTGCAAGGAAGTCATATCTGTATCCAGAATAAGTGTCTATTCAGATAAAAACAAAACACTGTCCCTTCCATAATGAAACTGGCCCAATGTAATCAATCTGCCTTCACATAGCTGGCTGATCACCCCAGGAAATAAGGCCACATCTGGAATTCAGTGTTGATCTCTGCTTCTGGCAGTGAGCACACAGCAGCAGGTGTAGCCAGAACAACCATGATGAATCAAAGTCCATGTTGCTGAGTCCAGACATAATGTCCACCCTGACCATGGCCACATTGTCCATGACCTTACTGAGCAGTGACAGGGATGGCTGTTGAAATCAACTAGTAAGGACCCACAGAATGGGTCATGCCCTCCACTTAATGATTAAAATCCTTCTCTGCTGACGCCATCCTTGGGTGGGCATTGACATAAGACACAAATATCTTCACATTTTTCATCCACTCAGAGAGGTTTCTTTGTCACCAATTTTCTAATTGTGTTTTGTCAGTCCCTAAACACACAGCCAAACCATTGGCCACAGACCATGAATCTGTATGTTATTATAACTGCATGTAATTTCTCCAGTCAAACAAAACGCAAAACCAGGTGTTCTTGATCTTCTGTCCCTCGGTGATATTGTCCTTCACCACTGTTGTACAAGGATGTCCCAGGAAGGGACAGCCCTGCAGCTGGGCACTTTTAGGTGCCTGAATATTGTGTAGAATCATCCATCTGTAAGCCAGACCTAAGGTTTCTCTCCTCTGTCAACTGATCACAAGGACCTCTCCCATGAGGCTAGCAGTGCAGGCTGGGAGGAGGAAGGTGCTGTAACAGCAGCAAGCGAGAAGACAGGTATTGGGGTACTTCCTTGTGTAACTCATCTTTCTGAAGGTTGCTTTGGCTATTCGATGTTGTCTGTGGTTGCATATAAATGTTAGGATTATTTCTTGTAGTTCTGTAAAAAATTGAGGTCCTAAACTGGATAATGTCCGTTGAAAACTATGAAGAACACAGTCACAATTTCCACATTGAAAACGGAGTAGAACTATTTTTTGTTTAACAAGTACGCTCCTCCCAACCTTGGAGAGGGCACGTAGCCAGTACTAAATAGAAAGTGAAGCTCTTGGCAAGGAGCAAGGCTGGTGGGAGCCGAAGACACCCTTGGCCAAAGAGGAACATAAAAAAGTGGAAAAATATTACTTTTGTTATGGGAATGGGTGGTGCTGAATATATCTAAACTGATTTTTTCTGCCAAGAGAAAAAAGTCTAAACCAAAACCAAAACAACAGCAACAAAAGTTTTAACTCTAGGACTGACTTCCAAAAATATAAATGTAATATTTTTGAAGAGTATCCCAGAGAAAACGTAATTACCTCATTCTCCATCTGTTACAAAAAATAAATAAATATAAATAAAAGCCAATTTGTACAACTGTTAGGTCAGATTTTATTTTTCTAGAAATTCTTCTTTCTATAAAACAAGCAGTGACCAGGGGTTACAACAGCAACTTTCCTTTTGAGAAGGACAACCTAGGAACAGGCCAGCTGGACATCTCCACCAATGTGTCCCATATACACTTCTAATTGAACAGTTCAAAATGGACTCTTTCCATCCAAACCTTCTCTTCAAACTGTACCTCCCCCTAAATCCTGAAACTAGTGTTCCTCAGTCTTGAGCCCCTGATCGCTCTCTTTCTAATTCATCGCAGGCATGCAATGCCAAGCCACTGCCTACACTCTGTCGCCTGTCTCATACAGCAAAGGGTCTACTGAGGATCTACCATTTGCTAGGAGCTATGCGAGGTGCTGGGAATACAACGGTGAATAACGCAGACACTGGCCCTGGCCGGTTGGCTCAGTGGTAGAGCATCGGCCTGGTGTGCAGAAGTCCCGGGTTCGATTCCCAGCCAGGGCACACAGGAGAAGCGCCCATCTGCTTCTCCACCCCTCCCCCTCTCCTTCCTCTCTGTCTCTCTCTTCCCCTCCTGCAGCCGAGGCTCCATTGGAGCAAAAGATGGCCCCGGGCGCTGGGGATGGCTCCTTGGCCTCTGCCCCAGGCACTGGAGTGGCTCTGGTCTCGGCAGAGCGACAGCCCAGAGGGACAGAGCACCGCCCCCTGGTGGGCAGAGCGTCACCCCTGGTGGGTGTGCCGGGTGGATCCCGATCGGGCGTATGCGGGAGTCTGACTGTCTCTCCCCGTTTCCAGCTTCAGAAAAATAAAAAATAAAAAAAATAACGCAGACACTGTCCTGGCCCTCGTGAAATCTACATTCTAACGGAGAAAACAGACATGAAATGAATAACCAGCACAAGTAATTTTTAAGTATGATCATTGTAAATGCTAAAACGATAATGTGCATGTTTGTGCCATAAGAAAATATTAACTGAGAGAACTAACTTGGACTTGGGAGTTGGGAGGGAGGAGTTGATGAGGGAGGGAGAGAGGCCCAGCAGTGCCATGCGCACTGATGAAAGAACAGAAGGTGTAGTGAGAAAACCGGTGGGATGGGGACAAGGGCGATGCAGGGGAAGTGCAGAGCAGGGAGAAGAAACATCTGCAAGAGGACGAACTGGGCAAGGTTCTGTGGCGACAGAGACCTAAGGGCACCTAGTGGGGAGGGGCAGTGAATTTGGGATAAACTGGCAAAAAGTGAACCTGGAGAGATACTATGAGGACAAACACTAGAGAATTTTAAGCTTGGGTTTGAGAGAATCAGATTTATGTTTTTAAAAGATCCCTCTGAATGCAGTGTGAACAGGAAGCAAGGAGAGAGAGGCCAGGCATAGGAGAACTGCAGAGAAGAGACGGGTTTTACATTGCGGATCAGACAAGCCCCGAGTTTGCGATGTGAGGACTACTAGTGACAAATTCCAGTAGGTGTGTAGATAGTCAGGTGGAAGCTCAGAGGAGAGGTGCTAAACTGTGGATAAACTTGTGAAATTCTTAGCACACAGGTGTTGGGTGACATCAAAGAACAGAGAGATACCATATTTCCCCATGTGTAAGACACACCTTTTTCTGAATATTTTGGGGTCAGGTGTGTCTTATACAGTGGTTGTAGATATTTTTTACTTGCATTTCCCACTTTTTTTGTGTGGATGAGGTGTTGTTTGAATTTTGTGATGAGTAAAACTTGAATTCAATAACTTTATGTAATACTTTTTTCTTTTTAAATTCCGGGCCCCCAAATTAGGGTGCATCTTATACATGGGAGTGTCTTATACCTGGGGAAATATGGTAATTCCTAAGAGGAGTGCCAATTGAGGAGAAAGATGGCCTAGGACTGAGCCTTGAAGAACTCTTGTAGTTAAATAACACGCAGAGGAAAATGGTTCAGCAAAGGCAACAGAAGAGGCCTGGTGGAAACTAAGAGAAGGTAGTAGGTGAACAGTAAAAGAATGTTACAAAAGGAGGGAGCCATTTGTCAAATGCAGCTGCTGGGTTGGTAAGACAGGCCCAGAAGAAGATCCCCTGCATTCAGTAGTGCTGGTGACCAGCTGAGCAGCCGCAGTGGAACAATGAGGACAGAAACTGGGGAACGGGAGGAAGTAGAATGAGATTGCGTAGAAAACTTTGAAGGAGTCTGGCAGTGAAGAGGAGAGAAAGGAGAAGGGACTGTACAATCAAGGGAGACATATTTTGTTCTTATATTTCTCTTTATGTCAAAGTTTAGAACATGTTTATATTTTTGTGGGAAAAATTCCTACAGAGGTGGAGGCAGACAGTACAAGCAGGGAGTGGACAATGGACATACGGGGATGCTAACTGGGGTTTGCAATACATGTTTGATGTGGACCTGCATTGGAAAGAAAAGGGCTATTTCTTCCACTGAACTCTGAGAGAAGAGGCAAAGGACAGGTATAGGTTATGGAGTATGGCAATCCTGTCGAGGTAGGGGATATGGTGGAACAGGTGCAATCAAGAAAAGCTGCAGGAACTGTCAAGAAGATAGTAAGACCACTCCCCACTGGATTTATGGCATAAAACTGGCAGAGACCAGCTGGATCTAATCTGGCAACTAATTTCACCTAAAGGTAATCCCTAGCCTCATTATACACTCATTATAATACATTAGCATGCTAAAGAACACACCCCACACCGGCCATGATCAGAAAATGAAAGCCCATATAAGGACACAACACAGCCTGCAGAACCCCTCTGAGAAATCTCTATCCCCTTCCTGGGAAATGCTGAATATTTACCCCCCTCTTTGAATACCATCTCCCACACCCCCTGAAACACTGAAGCAAATTCCACTCAAGATGGGCTGCTCTGTCTGGGGAGTGGCCTGTTCTCTTAGTGCTTCCCTAGTAAACTCACTTTCATTTTAAGGGACCAAAAAAGGGTTGTAGAATTGCTGTTGAAAGGTTTACTATAGGGGGGAAAAAGTTCCCAGGACACTAGAGACATCTGAGTACTATGCAGAGAAGGGTTTTCAGGGACTAATTAACCTGAGACAATAACCAACCACAAGTACTCCCAGGGGTCTGTATGGTTATAGCAAGATAGGGTGAAAGAGAAGTCAGGTCCTTGTTTTTGTAAAATTGAAACTTCAATGAAGGTTTTGCTTCTCCTCCCAACTTCCTTTTAGCAATAATTTTACAGAAGCAACATTTTACATCAGTCTGCTCCAGTGGTGGATTCAGCCGGTTCGTACAGGCTCAGCAGAATGCATGCCTTTTTGTTGAGTTTGGGGATCCAGTTGTTAAAATGGCACTTGTAATCAGGTTCTCTCTAAGATGAGCGCCTGGGCAGCTGCCCAATGTGGAAATCACAAATTGACATTCCTTACTGTTTTGGTTTTTTTGTTTTTTTTTTCCAAAGCTGGAAACAGGGAGGCAGTCAGACAGACTCCCGCATGTGCCCAACCGGGTTCCACCCGGCATGCCCACCAGGGGGCGATGCTCTACCCATCTGGGGCATTGCTCTGTTGCATCCAGAGCCATTCTAGCACCTGAGGCAGAGGCCATAGAGCCATCCTCAGCGCCCGGGCCAACTTTGCTCCAATGGAGCCTTGGCTGCGGGAGGGAAAGAGAGAGAGAGAGGAAGGAGAGGGGGAGGGGTGGAGAAGCAGATGGGCTCTTCTTCTGTGTGCCCTGGCCGGGAATCGAACCCGGAACTCCTGCATGCCAGGCCGATGCTCTACCACTGAGCTAACCAGCCAGGGCCCTTACTCTTTTTTTAACATTCATTTGTGCAACAGGGTATTCTAAGCCTCTGTAGTCATGTTCATTCCATCCACAGGTGAAAAAATTTCAAGTGAGGACACCAATCAAGAAGTAGTATGGAAATATCTTAACAGTTTTATTGGGTTTTTTTGTCAGGTATTATTTAATATTTTTTCATTGATATTTTAAAACTTTTTTATAACATAATCTAATTTTTGTGGCTCTTTTATTATTCTTATTTAAGTATTAAATGCATGAAATAATAAACTACCTTTAGTTACATCAGTTCTTTTTTATTATATTAATTTTAATTTATTGTGTTAACATGGATTCAAGTGCCCCACTCAATATAAACCCTCACGTTTTTGTTCTTTTGTGTTTTGTTTTGTTTTTTAATACTTAAAATGGTCATTACAGCAGAGAACCAGTTGTTAAATTATTTGAATTGCACCACTGGTCTGCTCCCATACCACAGCCATTCCAGCCGCAGCAGACTGGCTTTCCACCCCTGTGCCCACCTAAAAACACATTTGGATACCTGCAACCCTTGTGGAACTGTGGTGCCCATCTGGCTTCCTTACTCAGAATTTACGTCTCATTGCCAGTTGTATTTACAATGCAATTTACAATTTAATTGACAATAATCTTGAATCTCTACTCTGTGTGTGCATGTATGGGAATATTTACTTACGCTTTTAAATAAAAATTGTGTCTTTCTAAAAATAAATTTTGTTCATTTAAAATATTCAATTAATAGAAAGCCAAAAGAATCAGTAAAAGATCAGCTGATATGCCACTAAGAAGACATTTTATCATACCATTTGATGAGCATCATTGCAACAATTTATTGTTTAATTTTTAATAGAGGTATAATAAACCTAACATTATGTTAGTTTCAGGCACACAGTATGATTCACTATTTGTATATCTCAAAAAGTGATCATCACAATAAGTCTAGTTAACATCCATCTCTATACATAGTTAAATTTTTTTTTCTTGTGATAAGGACTTTAAAGATCTACTCTCTGAGCAACTTTTAAATAATGCAACATAATATTATTAACTATAGTAGCAATTTTTTGAAGATCCCAGATAGATAAACCAATGGATGGATGGATGGATCGATGAATGGATGATAGATGATAGATAGATAGATAGATAGATACATAGATAGATACATAGATAAAGTATGAATGAATTAATAGCCTAAGGCTGGGTTATACAATGTACGTTATTGAATAATAAACGCCATTTGTGTTACTGAAATTTAAGGAAAGATAAAGAAGATAAAGTACAATTGAAAGGTTGTACCTTCAATATTTGTTCACAAAAATATTTTATGATCTCTATAATTAGTATTATGAAAAACATTAAAATGTAAAAGTTATTATTTTTAGCTACTTGGTAAATTTGATAATATCTTCTCACTTTCTGCTATGAACTAATAAGAATTTGGGACATTTTCCTTTGATTCCTTATTCATATCTACCTATTTATGTTAATGGTATCATCATTTACAAGACTTATAACATTCTTCTGTTCACTGATGATAATTCCACAATTGTTTAATCTTAGTTTATATTAAAATCAATTCCTTTTATATCTGACACTAAACTTTTCCTACTAATGAAATGAACATCTGATTTGTGCATAAAGTATGTTTAGGCCTCTTTTGATGGCAATATCTAGTAAGTACTTCAAAATATGGGCAGCGTACGCGATTATCTTCCTCAAAGAGTTTCCATTTGAAACATTTTTACCTTACCTTGTCTTAAAAAGTTGAAGATAAAATGTTCAATTTTAATCGTAATGTTTTCATATTTAGGTAAAATTTGAGAGAAAATACAAACACGTTTACTATTAAATTCCAATGACATTTGAAAATTTTCCAACTCACGTCACGTGTAGAATACAAGCCTTCACTATTCTTCGGGCCCAGGAGTTTCTTCATGTTTTCCTTTATGTTTTCTTTTCTCTGGTGTCTGAAAGCTTTCTCCTGCTCACACAGAGCCATGCTGAATCGGAGGTCCGGGGATGAGCTGTGTATATACAGAGAGTCATGACCAATGTCCCCAGATGCCTTCTTATACATCACCCAGTCCCCACAGTCCCCAGCAGCTACACTGACATAGGCTGACTGCTTCCCTCAAGCCATTTCCCATGAGGGCATCTGAAAAAAGAGTACAGAATGATGGCTAGCTCAAACCATGTTCCAGGGCATGTTTGTAGAAAACAGTTAAGTATAAGGTGTTTTAGAAAAAAAATATAAGCAAACAAACAGCCCTTGATCGATTGCATGTTAGGATAGTTATAGCACTTTTGGGAACTGCTTCAGAAAAAAAAATCTGTTTAGATCTGTTTAGCACAGTAAGAACCATTAAATTATATATATTTCTAATAAAGTATTGTGTCTTTACCATTCATAAAAATATGTCCTTCCCTTCAGAGTGAGTTAAATGTAAGGCTCACTTCTGTTAATTCATTATGTCTTCCTTGTAAAACATAGAACAAGAGAAAAGATTGTAAGGTCTCTGGGATATGTACTCTACAGTGATATTTGATCATTGAAAACATTTTAATTACAACCCCCCAAAGGACAAAAATACATAACTCACAAAAGAGCAAGTATTAATAATAATAATAATGAAAAGTCAAAGGATAATTATTTAATTATACTAGAAAATCTTCAAAATGTAATTAGTATTAAATTAATAATTTAAAAATATTTTAAATCTATTTTCTAGTACTGGAAAAAGTAAAGTAACTCATACATTTATTTTGGAAATATTAATTTATAAAAAAACACTTTTTGAAGAATGATTAGGCAATGAGTACAAAAAAATCATTTAAATGTGTATTTCCTTTGACCTAGTAATTCTATTTCTGAATATCTACCTAAGGGAAGAAACTGCAAATTTTGAAAAGATTATTTATCTGTATTATCATATAATAAAGTTATTAATATATCAAAGCATCACACAGTTATTAAATTTGATTATTTTAAAGATTATGTAACAAGGTAGGGAAGAGTAAGATAGTGAATTAGCATTCTTTTTTCCTTCTTTTCGAAGTGAGAGTAGGGGAGATACAGAGACAGACTCCCACATGTGCCCCAAACAGGATCCTACCAGGGACCTCTGTCTGGGGCTGATACTCTCTCATCTGGGCAACTGAGCTATTTTTAGCACCTGGGGCAGAGGCTCCACAGAGCTATCCTCAGTGCCAGGGGCTGATATGCTATTACCAATTGAACTATGGCTGTGGGGCGAGTGGAGGGGGGAGAGAAAGACAGAAGGGGGAAGGGGGAAGAAGCAGATGGTCGCTTCTCCTGTGTGCCCTGACCAGAAATTGAATCCTTAATGTCCACACACCAGGCTGACGATCTACCACAGAGCCAACCAGCCAGGGCCATAAATTTACATTTTTATAGTTAAATGTTGAGGTAAACGTTGTTCTAATATTATTTATTATAATATATTAAGTTGGGCATCTTCTAATCACCTGAAGAAATAAAAATCTCACCGGCACAGTTGTCTCTGTGAATCCTCCTCAATTTATTTCCTTTTCCCCTCCTCAGAGATAACTACTCCCTTAAATTTGCTTTTTATTTCAATAACTTTCTCTCTTTCTTTCTTTCTTTCTTTCTTTCTTTCTTTCTTTCTTTCTTTCTTTCTTTCTTTCTTTCTTTCTTCCTTTCTTCTTAGCAAAAGAGAAAAAGAGATATGGAGGAACAAACAGGGACAGACAGGAAGGGAGAGAGATGACAAACATCAATTCTTGACTAAGGCACCTTAGTTGTTCACTGATTGCTTTCTCATATGTGCCTTGACCAGGGGGCTACAGTAGACAAAGTGATCCCTTGCTCAAGCCAGCGATCTTAGACTCAAGCCAGCAACCATGGGTCATGTCTGTGATCCCATGCTCAAGCCAGTGACCCCATGCTCAAGCTGGTAAGCCCGCGCTCAAGCCAGATGAGCCTGCACTCAAATTGGTGACCTTGGAGTCTCAAACCTGGGACCTCAGCATCCCAGACCAATGTCCTATTCACTGCACGACTGCCTGGTCAAGCTCAATAAATTTTTTTATAATTTTACAATAAACATTTATGTCCCTAAATAAGATATAGGGTTATTTTTTAGATTTAAAATTTTTATTTAAATGCTACCAACTGTATTTATTATACAAATTACTTTTTCCATTGAACATTTTTTTTGAGATTCATCTCTATTTATGTAACTAGAAGTAACTCAAACATTTGTCCTATTGTGAAGTATTTTTAATATATCAATAAAACATGATTTGCTTATTCATAAACATTGAGATTGCTTCCAATTTATTTTTAACTATTACAAACAATACTACTATGAACATGTGATGTATGTATAATATACATCTTTTAAAAGAACATCTTATTAAATCATCATAATAGATATAAAGCACTCTTATTTTACAAATGAGTAAAAATGTGATTAGTAATCTTTCAACTATTAACATAATTAGCAAGTAATAGATTTAAATCCAGGACTTCTCATTCTGGGACTCATGTTTCTTGTAATGTACTATGATAATCATTATCTTTCACTAAGCACAAGAAGCATGATCTTAAAAAAAAAAAAGAATAGAGCAGTGAACATAGATGTTTACAATATATCAATACAAAAATATTTGGAAGAAAAACTCTTAAATGTTAGGTAATTTTATAAATATGGTGACAGGTGTGTTTCATTTATTTCTTCTTTTATGCGTTATCTTTAGTGAGTTTTCATTTTTATTTTATATTTAATGGAAGGTATTCCATGGAAAATTTAACTTTTCTTTAAAGAACACATTTCTATTTTAGAATCAAGATGTAAGTTAACATATAAAAACAGAGTGTGGAGACTGAAAAGATGGCAGCGGAGTAGGCAGATGCACAGACGCCCAGCTCTCACCACCAAACTGGAATACAAATCAATTTAGGAAAAATCAGCATGAAAAACCAACTCTGAACTACAAGAACAGCTCTCAAAAACCAAGGAGCAAAGAAGAAGCCACAACAAACCTGGTAGAGAGCGCCTGAATCTCTCCTGCTTACAGGAATGGAGGGGGGGTGAGGCTGAGAGCCCAGAGGGGATCTCACACAAGGGAAAAGGGCAGAAACTACTGCTGACAGCCACTTGCTTGGTGACCAGAGAGCGAGGTGTGTTGAAAAGACCAGCTTATCTCCCAAGCGGAAAGGAAAGAGAGAGGGACAGACTGTGAGGGGCTAAGGAATGAAAGAGACAACATAAAAAAGCTGACTCATCCATGCTGGAGGCGGCCATAGCTGGGGGAGGGACTGAACCTTTCACAAAACAGAGCTGAATTGCTTCCGGATCAGAGATCTCTGGACATCTATCCAGCTCCAATCAGCACAACAAGACACAGCTGAAAACAAGAAGTGGGGAGGAGGGGCAGTAACTCAGGTATCCATGGAGATCTGAGATACACCTCCCCCTACTGAAGCTGAGAAAACACCCTGCCCCCAGAGAGATTAATTGGCTAAAGAGGCCTTCAGAGTCTCAGGTTACACCCACCGCATTCCTGAATACAGTTTCAAGGAAGCCCCCTGCTGAGATCAGTAAAAAGACTATCACCTGTTAAGAAAACAAACAAATCAAGACTTCAAAGCTGCCCAAATCCAAAAGTGGATTACAGATAACAGCTGATACCAACCCAAGAAGACCTAGAAATAACTAAAAACTGGAGGCAGACAACACCAAGCCTAGACTCAACCAACTCTACAAATAAAAAACCCCAAAACAGACAATGAGAAGACAAAGAAGTGCATTCCAAATAAAACCACAAGAGACACCTTCAGGAGATGAACTGAGTGATATGGAAATAATCAAACTTCCAGATGCGGAGTTCAAAATAATGATTGTAAGGATGCTTAGGGATCTTAGAACAACAATGGATGGTCATTATGAAAACCTAAATAAAAAAATAGCAAGTATAAAAAAGAATCAGTCAGAGATGACAAATACAATATCAGAAATAAAGACCACAATGGAAGGAATTAAAAACAGGATAGATAGAGCTGAGGATCGAATCAGCGAGTTGGAGGACAACTGGAATGAAGACATGAAAGCAGAGAAGAAAAGAGAAAAGAGACTCAAAAAGTCAGAGGAAACCCTTAGAGAGCTCTGTGACAACATGAAGAAAATTACATCCACATCATAGGGGTTCCTGAAGAAGAAAAAGAACAAGGGATAGAGACTTTGTTCAATCATATCATAGCTGAAAACTTCCCCAAATTAATGCAAGAGAAACTCTCACAAGTCCAAGAAGCACAGAGGTCTCCATTAAAGAGAAACCCAAAGAAACCTACACCAAGACACATCATAATTAAAATACCAAAGCTAAGCGATAAAGAAAAAATATTTAAAGCTGCAAGAGAAAAAAAAGTTATCACCTACAAAGGAGCCCCCATAAGGATGACATCGGACTTCTCAACAGAAACACTTGAGGCCAGAAGGGAATGGCAAAAAATATTCAAAGTAATGCAGAACAAGAACCTACATCCAAGACTACTTCATCCAGCAAAGCTATCGTTTAAAATCGAAGGAGAAATAAAAAGCTCCCCAGACAAAAACAACTCAAGGAATTCATTACAACCAAACCAATGCTGCAGGAAATGTTAAGGGGCCTGTTGTAAACAGATCAAAGTGGGAAAAGAATATAGCAAAAAAGGAATACACCTTTAAAGAAGAAAATGGCAATAAACAACTACATATCAGTAATAACCTTAAACGTAAGTGGATTAAATGATCCAATCAAAAGACACAGGGTAGCTGTGTGGATAAGAAAACAGGACCCATACATATGCTGTCTACAAGAGACACATCTTAGAACAAAAGATACACATAGATTGAAGGTAAAAGGATGGAAAAAAACATTTCATGCAAATGAAAATGAAAAAAAAGCTGGGGTAGCAATACTTATATCTGACAAATTGGACTTTAAAACAAAGGATATAGTATAAATATCTATGCACCTAATATAGGAGCACCCAAATATATAAAGCAGACTTTGATGGATTTAAAGGGCGAGATCAACAGCAATACTATAATAGTAGGGGATTTCAATACCCCACTAACATCACTAGATAGATCCTCAAGAAAGAAAATTAACAAAGAAACAGCAGACTTATTGGAAACACTAGATCAACTCGATTTAATAGATATCTTCAGAACCTTTCACCCTAAAGCAGCAGAATATACATTCTTTTCAAGTGCTCATGGTACATTCTCTAGGATAGACCACATGTTAGGGCACAAAAGTGCTCTCAACAAATTTAAAAAGACTGAAATCATATCAAGCACTTTCTCTGATCACAATGGCATGAAACTAGAAATCAACCACAATAGAAAAGCTCAAAAATTCTCAAACACATGGAAACTAAATAGCAGGTTGTTAAATAATAAATGGATTAAGAATGAGATCAAAGAAGAAATAAAAAAATTCCTAGAAACGAAGACAATGAGCATACAACAACTCAAAATTTATGGGACACAGCAAAAGCAGTACTGAGAGGGAAGTTCATAGCACTACAGGCACACTTTCAGAAGCTAGAAAAAGCTCAAATAAACAACTTAACCCTGCATCTAAAAGAATTAGAAAAAGAACAGCAAGTAAAGCCCAAATGTAGTAGAAGGAAGGAAATAATAAAAGTCAGAGCAGAAATAAATGACATAGAGGCTAAAGAAACAATACAGAGGATCAATGAAACTAGAAGCTGGTTCTTTGAAAAGGTAAACAAGATTGATGAACCTTTAACTAGACTCACCAAGAAAAACAGAGAGAGGACTCAAATAAATAAAATTAGAAATGAGAGAGGAGAAATAACAACTGACACAACAGAAATACAAAATATTGTAAGAAAATACTATGAAGAACTGTATGCCAAAAAACTAGACAACCTAGATGAAATGGACAAATTCCTTGAAACATACAATCTTCCAAAAATCAATCTGGAAGAATCAGAAAACCTAAACAGACCGATTACAACAAATGAGATTGAAACAGTTATCAAAAAACTCCCAACAAAGAAAAGCCCGGGGCCCGATGGCTTCACAACGGAATTCTACCAAATATTCAAAGAAGAACTAACTCCTATCCTTCTCAAACTATTTCAAAAAATTCAAGAGGAAGGAAAACTTCCAAGCTCCTTTTATGAGACGAGCATAATTCTGATTCCAAAACCAGGCAAAGACAACACAAAGAAAGAAAATTATAGGCCAATATCTCTGATGAATATAGATGCTAAAATCCTCAACAAAATATTAGCAAACCGGATCCAACAATATATGGAAAAAATCATACACCATGATCAAGTGGGTTTTATTCTGGGGAGGCAAGGATGGTACAATATTCATAAATCAATCAATGTGATTCATCACATAAACAAAAAGAAGGAGAAAAACCATATGATAATTTCAATAGATGCAGAAAAAGCATTTAATAAAATCCAGCACCCATTCATGATCAAAACTCTCAGCAAAGTGGGAATACAGGGAACATACCTCAACATGATAAAAACCATTTATGAGAAACCACAGCCAACACCATACTCAATGGGCAAAAATTAAAAGCAACCCCCTTAAGATCAGGAACAAGGCAGGGGTGCCCCCTTTCACCACTCTTATTTAACATAGTCCTGGAAGTCCTAGCCACAGCAATCAGACAACAAGAAGAAATAAAAGGCATTCAAGTTGGAAAAGAAGAAGTAAAACTATCATTATTTGCAGATGATATGATATTGTATATAGAAAACCCTAAAGTCTCAGTCAAAAAGCTACTGGACCTGATAAATGAATTCAGCAAAGTGGCAGGATATAAAATCAATACTCAGAAATCAGAGGCATTTTTATACACCAACAATGAACAGTCAGAAAGAGAAATTAAGGAAACAATCCCCTTCACAATTACAATAAAAAAAATAAAGTACCTAGGAGTAAACTTAACCAAGGAGACTAAAAACTTGTACTCGGAAAATTACAAAGCATTGATAAAAGAAATCAAGGAAGATACAAACAAGTGGAAGCATATACTGTGCTCATGGTTAGGAAGAATAAACATCATTAAAATGTCTATTTTACCCAAAGCAATCTATAAATTCAATGCAATACCAATTAAAATACCAATGACATACTTCAAAGATATAGACCACATATTCCAAAAATGTATATGGAACCAAAAGAGAACACAAATAGCCTCAGCAATCTTAAAAAAAGAAGAATAAAGTGGGAGGTATCACACTTCCTGATATCAAGTTATACTACAAGGCCATTGTACTCAAAACAGCCTGGTACTGGCATAAGAACAGGCATATAGATCAATGGAACAGAACAGAGAACCCAGAAATAAACCCACAGTTCTATGGACAACTAATATTTGACAAAGGAGGTAAGGAAATACAATGGAGTAAAGACAGCCTCTTTAACAAATGGTGTTGGGAAAATTGGACAGCTACCTGCAAAAAAATGAAACTAGACCACCTACTAACACCACTCACAAAAATAAACTCAAAATGGATAAAAGACTTAAATGTAGACCGTGAAACCATAAGCATCTTAGAAGAAAACATAGGCAGTAAGCTCTCCGACATCTCTCGCAGCGATATATTTGCTGATTTATCTCCACAGGGAAGTGAAATAAAAGGCAGGATAAACAAATGGGACTATATCAAACTAAAAAGCTTTTGCACAGCTAAAGACAACAAGAACAGAATAAAAAGACAAACTACACAATGGGAGAACATATTTGACAATACATTTGATAAGGGGTTAATAACCAAAATTTATAAAGAACTTGTAAATCTCAACACCAGGAAGACAAACAACCCAATCCAAAAATGGGCAATAGAAATGAATAGACACTTCTCCAAAGAGGACACACAGATGGCCAATAGGTATATGAAAAAATACTCAACATCACTAATCATTAGAGAAATGCAAATTTAACTTAATTAATAATTAAATTAAAACCACAATGAGATATCACCTCACACCAGTCAGAATGGCACTCATCAACAAAACAACATAGACTAAGTGCTGGCGAGGATGTGGAGAAAAGAGAACCCTCCTGCACTGCTGGTGGGAATGCAGACTGGTGCAGCCACTGTGGAAAACAGTATGGAGATTCCTCAAAAAACTGAAAATCAAACTGCCTTTTGACCCAGCTATCCCACTTTTAGGAATATACCCCAAGGACACCATAGAACGGCTCCAAAAGGAAAAATGCACCCCCATGTTTGTGGCAGCATTGATCACAATAGCAAAGATCTGGAAACAGCCCAAGTGTCTGTCAGAGGACGAGTGGATTAAAAAGCTTTGGTACATATATACTATGGAATACTACTCAGCCATAAGAAATGATGACATGAATCATTTACAATAACATGGATGGACCTTGATAACATTATACGGAGTGAAATAAGTAAATCAGAAAAAACCTAAGAACTATATGAATCCATACATAGAAGGGACATAAAAATGAGACTCAGAGACATGATCAAGAATGTGATGGCAACAGGGGTGGGGGGTGGGGGAGGAGGGATGGGGTGAAGAAGGAGAGAGAGGTTGGGGGAGGGGAGGGACACAAGAAAACCAGATAGAATGTGACAGAAGACAATTTAACTTTGGGGGAGGGGTACACAGCACAATCAAATGTCCAAATAATCTAGAGATGTTTTCTTTCAACATATGTACCCTGATTTATCAATGTCACTGCATTAAATTTAATAAATTAAAAAAAAAAAAGAATCAACCAATGGATGCACAAATGAGTGGAACAGCAAATCAATGTTTCTCACTCTCTCAAATCAATAAAATAAATAAATCAAAACTTTTAAAACTTTAAAAAAGTAAAAAATACAGTTGACATTTACTTGAAATGAAAAATAAAATAAAATAAAATAAAATAAAAACAGAGTGTGATTAAAGTTCATTAAAAATATATAGTAAATTCCTCTGGACATACATACATTATTTATCTGAGTTTTCCTACATTTTTTTGATAACTGTGTTTTGTTACATAACATAGTCTAATTATTTCAGTGAAGATCATTTCCCATTAAAACAAATAACATTATTTTCAGTCAAATAAAAATATTTCTAATCTCATGCCAAAGTAAATCCCTCTTAAGTAAGAGTTAATGTCATGAAAAATAATGCAACATAGTCCTTTGATGCTTCCTGACATATATTGAGAAACTGTGGTACTTTAACAGAAATTTATAAAGTCAAGTCAACTTGTTCCAGAGATAAAAACAAGAGAAAGAAGTATCTAAACCCAATTCCAAAATATCATTATCATACATTTGGCAAGTTACAAGATAGGAGACTGTGACACTAACTTATGTGGTGTTTGCGCAAATAAAATTTGTACTGGTAACTTTGGTAAAACCCACTTCAAGAGGGAAGTTCAAAGATGCAGAGAGGTTGAAGGAGGTGAGATCCATTGAAATCTGCATTGGATCAGAGATCAGCTAATGGACTTCCCTAAGATTCACTACTTAAAAAAAAAAATAAGTAAATTTTCAACTTTCACTTTTAGAGCCCAATTGGAAAGAGCAGAATCCTTTCTGGAACTTTATCAGTTTTAATCAGTCTCACATTTCAGTTTTTTCTCTTTCTAGTTTCCTGTTCACTTTCATGTTTTTGAATATCTACCAACAGTAGAAAATAGGCTTAAATAACTGTCTTCATGTCTATGGGAAAAATACATATAACTTGAGGCAGGGCTCTTTATAAAAGCCCTTATTTTAACACCTATTATTTAATCAGCAAACTATGGGAAAATTAAGCAAAGAATGTTAAATTTATCTTTTAATGTTGTGGCCATTAAGAAGGAGCAAAAGAAAAGCAAAGTACGTTTATTCATTTTTATAGTCAATGCTGTTAGAATTATTTCATATATTAAAAGTACACTTTTCAACAAAATAAATCAATGGAACACTCGCAATATCCCAACGAAGCAGATGCACTTACCAAACTTCAAGGAACATTTCCAGAATCAATTCAGTGACCTAAAAGAGAGATATTAGATTTGGTCATAAACAGATGTGTTACATACAATGCAAACAAAGTCAAAATAATGTCTGAGTGGCCCATAATTTTTAATTTAAGTAAAAACCCTAACAATAAAAGTAACATAGCTCCATGAAGACCTTAAATTACAGTTGTATTTCAATAAATTGTTTTGCTATTTTTGATTATATAAGTCTACTTAAGTCACTTTAGCAAATGTAAGAATTGCCTCTGCATGCTATTTTTCTTCCTTCACTGAAATGAAGTAGTTGAGTTCTACAATCATTATTCACAGAACATAAAAATTGCTTGAGATCTAAAAACTATAAAGATGTGTCTAATACTTAGGAACTGTACCCAGGTCTCACAACCAGAAGCTCACGTGGCTGGAAGGTTAA
Organism: Saccopteryx leptura; assembly: GCF_036850995.1. Classification (NCBI taxonomy): domain Eukaryota; kingdom Metazoa; phylum Chordata; class Mammalia; order Chiroptera; family Emballonuridae; genus Saccopteryx; species Saccopteryx leptura. Next base: position 268,417,035 of record NC_089504.1, on the reverse strand, counting down.
AGAAAATCTGGGTAAAAATTCACACATGTGCATTTGTGACATGTGTGGGCTGTAGTAAATGAGACAGAACACCCATCCTAAATGGCCAGCAGGACCCAGGGACCAACCAACAGAGGCCAGCTCAAGAAATATCTCCAAATGACATGTGGGGCTCAGGTTTTTATTTTTTCAACACTACGTGAGCCAACCAAACTTATGGGAGAACCGCATCCTGCCAATGGGCCAATATGGTTTAACAGAAAAGAAAGTGACTAATATCTACAAAGCAGAAGGATATCAAAAGATGTCTTTTCAAAGCTATGAATCTGTTGTATAGAAAGACCTTCTCAATACTCTCCCTGTCACTGGTTATTAATAATGGAACTGTAGGTTGTTATAAGAACCAGATGAAAAAGTGTTTGGAAGTTTGCTGCACAATTGTAAGATGGTGTTATTATTTTTGTATGTCAGTTACCTTAAGAATATAAGTTAGAGTGAATCTATTCAATACCTTCAAATAAAACAGAACTAGAATATGCTTCTTAAAACATGAAGAGGATATTTTTAGAACTAACATAAAATGCTATAGACACTTGGCTTTGTTTTCTCTGTGGTTCCAGAGAATGGAAAAAAACAAACCAGAAGGAACCTTTCAAAAGGTTACAGTAAGTTCATGGATAATTCTCAGTACTGAATTTTATGAGTAAGAAAAAGGTATTGAAGTCATCTGTGTAAAAATCTGCCTCTCCCACTAAACTGTAACCTCTGTCTTATATAGGTCTTTATTTTTTGGTCATTGCACAGTATTTGGCATATAACATAAATAAATGTCTGTTGAATTACTGTGCATGTGTATGAGAGAGGGAGCACATCAACATCAAGCAATCTTCTCTTATCAAGAACATCTCCTTGCTACCTGAGATAAAATCATGGGTTAGTCCAACCCAGACAGTATCTGTTATGTATGGAATTCTATGAACCTTTATTCAGCAAAGCAGCATTTAAATATTACTTTGAAGTTAATAAATAATCAAGAATCCTAGCACAAATCGTTTTTATTTTGTAACATGCCCAGATGAATCATAGTTCAGTTATTAGTGAAAAAGGTGCTGGCTTCTAACCAATGAATGTGATTGCCGTCCATTCTATCAATGAAAGCCCTGCTCAGACCACATCCCAGAACATTATGTCTATTCCCCATTTTGAAACTTCAGATGGAGTCTTTTCCAAAGAGGGATTGAAAACAACTTTACATTAAATGAGATTAATTTGGACATTTAGTAAGAAAAACAAGATATGGGTAAAACAAGGTCTGTTTCTTGCAAAAAAACAAACAATGGGTAAAAAAGGTCTGTTTCTTGCAAAAATAAACAAATAAACAGGAAAGCTGCTATTAAAATAAGACTAGATTTACTGTTCTTATCTCAAGAGGGCAAAAGGCACATAGGAGAATAGAATTTAAAATAAATATTACAACTCAATGTGGAGTTTCCTAATAAATGGAAAGACCCAGTGCTAGAATGGAACATGCCACCTCACGACAGAAACTGTTCAGGGAAAAGCTTGGCAGGTCCCCAAGCAATTTATATATTAAAATATTCAGGCATTGAATATATCTAATGCCTACTTATTCTCACAACTTAATAAATAAAAGGAAAAACTAACTGTGCTATGTTTGTGGTCGGATTTGTCTTCTCGGTCACAATGTCCCTCCTACATCCATCCACCTTTCTTGGTTAAAACATTCGTGTTCTTAGGGTAAAACTGTCCTAGATAAGACTCCTTACATGAAGGCAGGATGAAGAGAAGACCCAGGCGATTTCTGCCATTTGGAGGAGTACAGGATTCGTTGCCATGGTTCCTGTCACGTGGATTGGGATCCTCACTTCCACACGCTGTGCAAGTGCATCACCCCCAATCGGGAGGAGGCAATAAACTCTCCCACCTGGTGTACTATGTTCAGACATGCTACAAAGTCTGACATTCACAATCTCTCCACACCTTTTACTTGGAACGTGTTATTCAGATAAAATAGCCACAAAAATATGTACTTCCTGGGCAGCAGGAAACAATCGTTGTAAACTCCTTCCCACACACTACACGAAGCATCTGCATTTCAGTCATCCAGGTTACTCGCAATATTAGGACAATTAGAACAAAAGGTGACTGAATCTCTCCCCCCACACTCCCCAACCCTATAGTTAGGAACCAGAACAAATGAGAAGAATTCCCCTTCTAGGAATTATTAATGTAAGAAGCACGCTGTACTCACACATTCTTGTGGGGAAACAATCTCTTCTTTGAATTACACCATGAAATAAACAAGTTTAGATGCATATAATGGGAGATGTCCCATTGGGGGAGTGGGAGGGAAACTAGAGCAGAGAAACTACCACACACACACACACACACACACACACAAGAGGCCATTTTAGACTTAAAAAATAATTTTGGAAGTACCTAACCTACTAATTCTCTTGCAAACTTTCCCAGGTCATTTTGAAATAATAAAGCTAAGATAAGAAGTAATGGTGCCTGGCATTAAGGAGATCTTTTAAAATTATTATTACAAAAAGATGCAAACAGTCAAATAATTTCAAACCAGATATGGATCTAACAAGGAGGCAATTTAAATGCACAACAGAAATTACAATCTGCCAATACAGAGTAGGCTACATCTACATAAATTTTCTATGTTTAAAATTGAATGAGACACTGCTAAAATCATTTTCTAAATACCTATGATTTCTAATATTTACATATATTGCAAAATGATCACCATAATAAGTTTAATTAACAGATTTTATTTCTTTATACACAAATATTGAATCATTGTGTTATACAACTGAATATATATTGACTAATATATGTCAATTATATTTCAATAAAAAATAAATGTTGGCCCTGGCCGGTTGGCTCAGTGGTAGAGCGTCGGCCTGGCGTGTGGAGGACCCGGGTTCGATTCCTGGCCAGGGCACATAGGAGAGGCGCCCATCTGCTTCTCCACCTCTTCCCCTCTCCTTCCTCTCTGTCTCTCTCTTCCCCTCCCGCAGCCAAGGCTCCATTGGAGCAAAGATGACCCAGGCGCTGGGGATGGCTCCTTGGCCTCTGCCCTAGGCGCTAGAGTGGCTCTGGTCGCGGCAGAGCGACGCCCCAGAGGGGCAGAGCATCGCCCCCTGGTGGGCAGAGCGTTGCCCCTGGTGGGCGTGCCGGGTGGATCCCGGTCGGGCGCATGCGGGAGTCTGTCTGACTGTCTCTCCTCCCCGTTTCCAGATTCAAAAAAATACAAAAAAAAAACAAAAACAAAAAAATAAATAAATGTTAGTGTTATATGATTTCTTAATAAAATAAAATTAGCATTTACAACCAGGAATCATTTACTCTATCACCTAAGAATTCAGGATAATTGTGGTCGCCCAAAATATCCCAGATAGTCTTCAAAGATTTGAAAGATAAAAAAATACTCTTTCTCTTGTAACCATGTTCCACTCTAACACAGGGTTTTCCTCCTTACATTGGATGGTAACTTCCTTTTCTTAATTTAGGTTCTTTTTCTTTTCCAAGGGACACTGGAAATTCTGAAAGAGCTTTCATCATTAGCTATCCTATAATAAATCCAATGTCCTAGAGCACTACTATCTACCACATTTCCCCATGCATAAGACCCCATAAGTTTTAGACCCCAAATTTTTCAAAAATGGGTGTATCTTATACATGGATATGCTTTTTCTTTAAATAAAAATCTCTCAGGCTTTCTAGGTTTTTTGTTTGTTTTTCAAATGTCATTTACTTTTATTACACCTGTCTGAGCAGTTTCCAGATTTTTCGTATTTTCCATAAGTGTATCATTTATTCATTCATACAAGAATGATTCAAGTGACTAATGTGGGTCAGGCTGGGTACATAATGGTAACAAAACTGAACATGTTCTACTCTCTAAAGAAACTTAGGTCTCGTTATGGAGCCCAGGGATACAAAAGCATTCTAAAATGCCCTATAATTTAAATCATACAAATCACAGAAGTGTCACCCTGGCCGGTTGGCTCAGCGGTAGAGCGTCGGCCTGGCGTGCGGGGTTCGATTCCCAGCCAGGGCACATAGGAGAAGCGCCCATTTGCTTCTCCACCCCCCTCCTTCCTCTCTGTCTCTCTCTTCCCCTCCTGCAGCCAAGGCTCCATTGGAGCAAAGATGGCCCGGGCGCTGGGGATGGCTCCTTGGCCTCTGCCCCAGGCACTGGAGTGGCTCTGGTCGCGGCAGAGCGACGCCCCCTGGTGGGCAGAGCGTCACCCCTGGTGGGCATGCCAGGTGGATCCCAGTCGGGCGCATGCGGGAGTCTGTCTGACTGTCTCTCCCCGTTTCCAGCTTCAGAAAAATACAAAAAAAAAAAAAAAATCACATAAATGTCAAAAGGACTCACTTAAGTTCCATTGCTATTACCCCAAAATAAAAATACATTCTCTCTAAAAACAAGGAATTGTTTCACCTACATTTAAACTCTGTTCTGCATCAATCTGATCATTCACTTCTTAGTCAAAGATTTCCCAAATTTCCCACAAAATTATACGGTTTTCTTATTTTTCTTCCAAACTCTGCTTTGTCTGTCTCATTTACTTAGGTAAATTGTAGTCTTTGTTTTCATACATCACTACACAGTTTTTCAATGAAATCATCCTGATACTATATTAATATTCTGAACTCTCCATCAAAACTACCATTAAATTTTTTTTTTTACATATTGATTAATTTTAGAGAGAGGAAGAGAGAAACATCAATTGGTCATTTCACTTATTTATGCATTCATTGGTTGATTCTTATGTGTGCTCCAATTGGGGATCAAACCTGCAACCTTGGCATATTGGAACAACACTTGAATCAACTGAACTATCTGGCCAGGGCTAAAACTACCAATTTTTAAAGCTTTGCCACTCCCTTCTATTGAACTACCTCATTCATTTTCAAGTTGCAATCATGAATAGGTAATAATCTAAGAAAGTAATCACCAAAATTAGATACCCCAGAAGCCATGAGACATGGCTATTTTTTCTCTCTCTTTTTTTTTTTTTACAGAGACAGAGAGAGAGTCAGAGAGAGGGATAGATAGGGACAGACAGGAATGGAGAAAGATGAGAAGCATCAATCATTAGTTTTTTGTTATGACACCGCTTAGTTGTTCATTGATTGCTTTCTCATATGTGCCTTGACCGTGGGCCTTCAGCAGACTGAGTAACCCCTTGCTCGAGCCAGCGACCTTGGGTCCAAGCTGGTGAGCTTTTGCTCAAACCAGATGAGCCCACGCTCAAGCTGGCGACCTCGGGGTCTTGAACCTGGGTCCTCCGCATCCCAGTCCAACGCTCTATTCACTGCTCCACTGCCTTGTCAGGCGAGACATGGCTATTTTTAAAAAATAACACAAACTTCTAAATAAAGATGGCAAATTAAAACACTGTATAATCTAAACTTAGAGGCTACCTTGTTCAAAGTATAAACCAAAACTAAATTGATGCCATCTAGAGAATGAAGAAGTGTAATCTTTATCTGTCTTTCTTAAAAAACTTGGCATTTTCATGATTCTCCTGAAGTGAACTACTTTGTTGATACAAAACACACTAAATTCCAAGGATACTATATCTTTCTACAGTAACCCAAAGCCACATTTGTATTCAGTAATAGGTAACGAGCATTTGTGAATTGTGTTGAAACAAATGATCGCTAAATTTATAGGTTCTACCTATATGTAAAGAAGTTAATTTTGATCAGTAAGTTCAAACAAATAAGTAAGTGTAACAGTTGAGTCAGATTAATGAAGCACATGAAAAATAGTTAAATCTGACCAATTACAATTATAATGAGAATATTCAATACCTATTTTTTTTTTATTTATTCATTTTAGAAAGGAGAGGGGGGGGAGAGAGAGAGAGAGAGAGAGAGAGAGAGAGAGAGAGAGAGGAGAGAGATAAGGGGGAGGAGCTGGAAGCATCAACTCCCATATGTGCCTTGACCAGGCAAGCCCAGGGTTTCGAACCAGCGACCTCAGCATTTCCAGGTCGACGCTTTATCCACTGCGCCACCACAGGTCAGGCTCAATACCTATTTAATACTTACCAGGCCAGGTAAAACTTTCTAAAACTGTTTGAAAACTTGCCATGCATTACATTAACTCATTTAACCATAAGCACAACTCTAAGGGGTAGGCACTATCTATATACATATAAAATCCTGTTTTAGATAAAGATGCAGAGTAAAAAGGAAAAAAGAAAACGGGACATCACACAGTCAATGAGCAGCAGAATCATGATTGCAGCCCATGCCTGGCCGTCTGATGCTGAGCCTGGGGTCAAAGGCAGAGGGTCCCCCCAGCGTCTCTCAAATGACAGCTCTGATGTCCTTTAAATCTGTGACTCTGCCGGCCAGGGCACACAGGAGAAGTGCCCATCTGCTTCTCCACCCCTCCCCTCCTCCTTCCTCTTTATCTCTCTCTTCCCCTCCCGCAGCCAAGGCTCCATTGGAGCAAAGTCAGCCCGGGCACTGAGGATGGCTCTGTGGCCTCTGCTTCAGGCACCAGAATGGCTCTGGTTGTAACAGAGCAACGCCCCTGGTGGGCATGCCGGGTGGATCCCGATCGGGCGCATGAGGGAATCTGTCTGACTGCCTCCCGTTTCCAACTTCAGAAAGAAAAAATAAAATAAAATAAAATCTGTGACTCTGACAAACACAATGTAACCAGATTTTACACATGCTGGCTGAAAAACAAAGACTGTAAACTCAGCCCTAAAATTGGTTTTCTACTCAAAAAAACAAACAAAAGCTTCCAACATTAAGTTGAGTGATCAGCTATAGTCTCAGGAAGAGCTGGATCCATTGTAAGTTCCTGTTTTCCATGTCAGCTGACCCTCACAGCCACGAAGTGATCATTTGATCAATGTTCTATGACATGTTAAAGCTGTCATAAGAGACACTTATCTCGAGGCACCTGGTGCTCCACAGACTCGCCACTTTTCATGGTGGTCTGCTAAGGCTGCATCAACCTTCTGTTTTTTCTTTTTAGTTTCAAACATTCTCCACACCATTCTACCTACTAACTTTTTGCTTAGTAACATTTCTGAGAAAAAAGCCAGATCCTGTCTGCTCTCAATTTCCCATCACCTGGTCAAAAACCGTCCGTGACTCATTGCTGTCAGTAAGAGATAACATCAAAATTCCAACATCTTGAATTTGAGCTCTCCGATGGACCTGTTCTTCTTTCATGCATGAATGCTGCTCCCATCACACGTCTAGACACTGTTTCCTGAACATGCCTGTCCTGTCTAGTCCCATGATGATGAGCAAAGGCTCGGGCTGTTCTTGCCACCAGAATGGCCTTCCACCTGTCTAGTGATCCAACTGCATCCTTAATTTAAGGGCAAGCCTAAGCCATTGTTTTCCACTGTAACCCACAATGCTCCACTGCCTCCCTGTCCTCCTTGACCTCTTTGTTCTCATCTCTTATCACTCTCCCTACTACGTTTGTGTTCTAGCCATACTCTCCCCCTTGCCGATACTCAAGCATGCCAGGCAAACTTCTCCTTCAGGCCCTTTCTACTCATATATCATCAGAGATGCATTTCTTAACCATGGCTCTTAAACTTCATTTGCAACTCCCTTCACTATACTGTATATACTCTTCTTTCCTCCTTCCCTGGTTTATTTAGCACTTATTATCATAGTACAAGTATCTTTTACTTATTTATCTTGCTTCTTGTTCATCTTACTAAGTAGAACATACAATCCATGAGGATAGAGGTGGTTGTTCATGGCTGAATAGGAAGTGCCTACAGATTATCTGTCACCCAGCAGGTGCTCAATGGTTGTGAAATGCATGAATGAATGAATGAATGAATGAATGCATGCATGAATGAATGAATAATTTCTTCATATAACTCTCATATTGTCAGCAATATTTACAGTACTTAAAGTGGGATGAAGCATACTGTTGTCTGCAATTTGTTTTTAAATGCATCAAAAGTAAGATAGTTTGATGGCTAGATAGATGGGGACATGTGGCAAAGCAAATACAATAAAATGTTTATTGCAGAATAAATGTGGAAGTTACATGGGTTTTCAATGTACAAAACTTTCGATGTTTTATGTGCTCTAAAATTTTAATAATAAGATTTGGGGGAAATGTACTATTTCAGAAAGGCCTTCCCTGACTATGGAAACTTAAGTTGCCCACCAATTGTTCTCTATCACATTCCTCTATTTTCCTTTCTTCACAGTATTTGTTACTGGCTGATGCTGTACTGATTATCTCTTTGCTTTCTGTGACCTATTTACCTTCCCCATGAATGCAAGCTCCCTGGGAACCTGGATGTCATCTACCACATCCCTTACTGCTTGCCCATCTCCTAGGATATTGCCTTGAAATAATCAGTATTTAATAATAATTCATAAGTAAATCAATGAGTGGATGCCTCATGGTACTGCTCATTATACTATCTGTTTACACATGAATGTCTACTTCTTTCCAAATGATTATTAGTTCCTTTAAAATAAAACTTTCTTTGCTTTCTTAATATTTAGCAATGTTTTAGGCATACAACAAAAGCTTAAATTCTCATTTTCTAAAATAATCCACTGACAGGTCAGTATTTTAAAAACTTTTATTACTGCATTATGACTATTCTGTTTCCATATCTGTACAATGAGAAGAAAGGAAAGTTTCAGTGTGATAATATTCAAATGAAAATTAAAGTAAAGTACTCTTTATAGATCATAGAATTTTATAAATTAGAAAAGATCTTAGAAATAAGTTAGTGGAAACCCTCATTGTAGAACTGAAGAAAATAAGAATCAGAGAGACAGAATAACAACTTAAACATCTTAAAGGGCGGTTAGTGACAAAGACAAAATGAGAATCCCAGTCTCCCAGTTTCCAGTTTCAACCCTGAATAGGCATTAAACTCACAACCTTGGTGTATCGAGATGATACTCTAATTGACTGAGCTACAGGACCAGGACTCCAAGTGGTTTTTTGTTTGTTTGTTTTTTATTGTTGTTGTTTTTACAGAGACACAGAGAGAGTCAGAGAGAGGGATAGATAGGGACACACAGACAGGAACGGAGAGATGAGAAGCATCAATCATCAGTTTTTCATTGCGACACCTTAGTTGTTCATTGATTGCTCTCTCATATGTGCCTTGACCATGGGGGGCTACAGCAGATGGAGTAACCCCTTGCTCGAGCCAGTGACCTTGGGTCCAAGCTGGTGAGCTTTGCTCAAATCAGATGAGCCCGCGCTCAAGCTGGCAACCTCAGGGTCTCGAACCTGGGTCCTCCGTATCCCAGTCCGACGCTCTATCCACTATGCCACCGCCCAGTCAGGCTCCAAGTGCTTTTTATTAGACCAGGTTGCCATACCATCAAGAAATTTTTAAAAATTTCTGCTCCTACACGATTCCTTCACAACCTGTTTCCTCTTACAACCTCTGTGAACACTGTAGAAAGAAGACTGTCGTTCTCTGAAAGGTGGAAATTCAGAGACGAGGGGAGGCTCAGTGGCTTGCAGAGGGCAGGACATGTGATCTGGAACTATCATTCAGATAAATAACTAAAAAAGACCTTTGAGAGCAGGGTAATAAAAAAAAAGATGTTTTCTTAAGCTCATGAAGGAAAATAATTATGTAAGCTACTTTAAATTCAGGAATGCAGAAGGCCTTGGGGTTACCCACGTAACCATAGGAAATGACAGGAGAAGAGGAAATGCATGTTTTCCTAAAATATCTTTCTTTATCATCAGTTTTTGTGTCATAGACTAAAAGGCGGGAAAACATTCTTCTTTGGAAAAGCCAATTCATGCTTACGAAAGCCCTCAAAAACACGTATAGAGAACTGATTCTAGCAACGTGCCACAGGGTATGTCTGCGGATGTCCACCTTCCCCCTCCAAACCCTTTACACTCACTGACACGTACCTGCTGAGCCCTGTAACTTGCCGTGCCCCAACTTGTTTTCTACTTTTAAGACTCCAAGCTTTTGCAGTTTCTGCTGCCTGAAGTGCTCATGACTGCTTCTCGTCCGCTGAAATTCTACCCTTTTCTCAAGGTATAGTAACGGCAACAAGAAAAACAACATTTATGTAGTACTTAATATATACCAGGCACTGTTGTAAACACTTTATGTTGTCTTGCCACTGTACTCTGTACATATGTCATTGACATGAACTCCACTGCCTGGTGGCTTCTCTTCATGATGTGTGTGTATCTCTCTCACACGGGGTTTCCTTTCCAACCCTGCCTCACCTCTGTCCCAGATAAATATAGCTGAGAGAAGAGCTTCCTGGACCTCTTTCTTCTTTATAGTCCCTGCACAAAACACAATGGCTGATACCTAGTAAATGTCACTAACATTTTGTAAAAGTAATGAATGCAATAGTTTTAAAATCAGTCCACAGAACTGTGGGCCATGTTGTCTCTAGGCATCAGATGGAGAACATAAAGATGACATGTTTCCTGGAGAAGCTGAAGAGACCAGCAGGGAGTGTGTGACTGGAGTGTCCTCAATGCACCTGGGTCCTCTGAAAGCATGAATGGGTCAGGGAGATTTCTGGGCTTATGTTGGTTTCTCAAAAAATATACTTTCTTTCAATCATATAAACCCTGTATTAACTCTGTGATTAGGCATGTATAATCAGAATTCAGGTCTCCTGACCTATAGGATTTTAGTTTTCAGGGGTTGAGGCTGGGAAATAAAAAATTGAATAGTTTAAATATGTAATTTGGTCTCAATAAATACCACAGATAATTATTATGGGAGTTCAAAAGAGGAAGAGGTCATTTGGGATGATAAGAGTCAGGAAAGGAGGTGCAAGTTAAGAAATAGATTTGGGTGAATGGAGAGATTTAAAAAGTCATTCATTCTAAGTAAGGACAAAACACAGAGCTTTTCCCAATAAGAATAAATAAAGACATTTAAGCCTTCTGTATACTGGTCCTCCACTTGCTTATGTTTCTCACTGGAAAGTAGTAACTTAGTGTCTTATAAAATTCAAAATTCAATCAGTTTGGACTGCATAGAAATTTTTTCTAAGGTTTTATTTTTCTGGAATAAATTATTAAAACTTCAGTGAAAGTGACCTCAGAGGAATGGTAGGGTGAGAGGTCCATGCACTAAAAATAAAACATCTGAAGCTGGTGAAGTAGGAGATAACCAGGAAGGTGGGAAGGTAGAAGAATTGAGATGGTGCCAGATATGCAGCCCAGAGCTCACTGTGGGTCTCAGCCTGGAGTCGGGAGAAATCAGGTTGCTACTGGCACTCCCTTTAGCTGGGAGAAGCAGAGACATCCAGTGAGCATTTCTGCAGGTGTGGTCAGTATATGTTGCAGGTGAACTCAGTGACCCAGACACGGGTCAAACACAAAGGTGTGGCCATGGATGTCTGGCAATTGCCATTCCAGACAGAGAAACAAATGGAGACTCGCTGCCTCCCTTTACCCTCCCAGAGTTCACTCCCCATTACCCTCTAGAGTTACCAGTGGGCCCCAGAAGAAGCTGTAACAGTAAATGTCAGGTTTTAGAGCACATTATCTGAAAACCAGAGAACTGGTACTACAGAAACATTTTTCCCTGAGTGATGGATGCACTCTGTGAGTAATCCCAGGGTTGGGTAAAGATACAGAGAGGAGGTCACTGAAGTCTGCCAGTTATCATTACTGGGAAAGCAATGCAAAAAAGTCAGTGACCAGCATCCCCCAGCTTACACCACCACCATCTATCATAGCTACACTGCTGGCAGTATCTGGCTACAGGGGGCAGCACTGGTATTTCATAGATTTGGAACCCCATCACCCACCACATCCCCCACAAGTTTGGTCCCCTGAGACCATGGTGACCTTACTACAGAGGAGATGCCCACCTTTCTTGGGAACACAAAATATTTCCAGCACCCCATGGATATCTGAAAAGCCAGAGCAGTGCTAAAGAACTAAAAAACTTGTGCTTCAGCGCCACCTATGAGGAAACAATAGAAAGACTTCTTCTTATCAATCTACTAGATAAGTGTCACTTCTACATAGATGCCTAAATAGAAAAAAAAAAAAAAAAAACATCAAATACCATGAATAACCAAGGCAATGAGGTAGGCTCAAAAAGAAAATGAAAAATCTCCAGAAAATAAATTTAAAGACACAGAAAAGTGTGATTTAAATGACAGAAAATTCAAGATTGCAGTTCTTTAAAAACTGAATGAGTTACAAGATAGGCAGTTTAATAAACTCAGAAATTAAATCAATGAACAAAATGAGTTCTTTATCAAAGAGATTGAAACTTTAAAAAAGAACCAAAGAGAAATTCTGAAGATGAAGAACTCAATAAATGAAATAAAAAATGAAGTAGCAAGCTTAAGAAATACAGCTAACCACATGGAGAAAAGATTGGTGATATCAAAGATAAAAATCTAGAAATGATATAGAGGGAAGAATAAAAACACTTGAGCATAAATAAAATGAAAGAACTCTATGGCAAATATCTGACTCCATCAGGTAAAGCAATATAAGAATAATAGGTATACCAGAAGAGGAAGAGAAGGAGAAAGCAATGAAGAGCCTATTCAAATAGTTGACAAGAACTTCCCAAACCTATGAAAAGAACTACATCCTCGAACCCGAAAAGCAAACAGAACACCTAATTATCTAAATCCAAAAAGGCCTTCTCCAAGGCACATTGTATGAAAACTGTCAAAAATTAACAACAAAGAAAGGATTCTCATGGCAGCCAGGAAAAAGAAGACAGTAACTCATAAAGAAAATCCCGTTCGATTGTCATTGGATTTCAGCAGCAACCCTACAACATAGGAGAAAGTGGTATCAAATACTGTATTCAAACTACTGAAAGAGAGAAATTACCAGCCAAAAATAATATATTAAGGAAAATTATCTGTTAGATATAACATTTTTTAAAGAAATAGAACAAATAAATCATCACATTTGTATGGAACCACAAAAGACCCTGAATAGGCAAAGCAATCCTGAGAAAAAAAAAAAAGCCAGAGCTATCACATTACCTTAACTTCAAATTATACTACAGAGCTGCAATAATCAAGACAGCATGATATTGATAGAAAAACAGACATACAGACCAACATAATAAAATCAAGAGCCCAGAAATAAAGCTCCATACATATGGACAAATCATTTTTGACAAAGGAGCCAAAAATGTATAATGGAGAAAAGAAAGCCTCCTCAATAAGTGGTGCTGGAAAAATTAGACAGACAAACACAAAAGAATGAAACTAGACTACTGTTTGTCCCCACATACAAAAATTAATGCAAAATAGACCAAGGACCTAAATATAAGACCTGAAACAATAAATTACATAGAAGAAAAACATAGGTGCTAAACATATGGACCTTGATCTTAGAGAGCCTTTTAATAAATTTCACTTTCAAAAAAGGAAAGTAATCCTATAAATAAATGAATGGGATTATATCAAAATAAAAAATTTCTGCACAGCAAAAGAAATTACCAACAGAACAAAAGGCAACCAACATAATGGGAGAAGATGTTTACAAACAACAGCTCCAGCAAGGGGTTAATATCCAAAATAAATAAAAAATTTAGACAACTCAATACCAAATAAACAATCCAATTAAAAAATGAGCAGAGGACTTGAATAGATACTTTTCCAAAGAAGACATAGAAATGGCCAGCAGATATATGAATAGATACTCTACTTCACTAGCTACTAGGGAAATGAAGATCAAAACTACAGTGAGATACCACCTCACATCTATCAGAATGGCTGTTATCAACAAGTAAGTAATAACAAGTGTTGGAGAGACTGGACAAAAACGAACCCTCATTCACTGCTAGTAGGATGTAAAATGGTACAGTCACTATAGAAAACATGAAGGTTATATAAAAATATGGAGGCTTCTCAAAAAATTAAGAAGAGTTTCCATACAACCGAGCAACTCCTCTTCTGGGTGTCTACCTGAAAAACTTGAAAACATTTATTTGCAAAGATATATGCACCCCTGTGTTCCCTGCAGCACTATTTACGGCGGCCAAGACATAGAAACAACCTAGGTGTCCTTTGATAGGTGACTGGATGGAGAAGTATAGTATATATAAACAATGAAATACTACTCGGCCATAAGAAATGATGAAATACTGCCATTACAACAATATGGATGGATCTTAAAAATATGCTAAGTAAAAAAAGTTAGAAAAAGTCAAGAACCATATTTCACTCATGTGTGGATTATAAACCTGAAAGCAACAAATGAACATACAAGAAAATAGGCAAAAAAACAAAAACTCATAGACAAAGACAACAGCAGGGTGGTTACCAAAGGGAAGAGGGATGGAGTGGTAGTAAAGGTTAAGAGGGTCAAATATATGGTGAGGGAAGAAGATTTGACCTTGGATGGTGGGGACACAATCAATATACAGAAGATGTATAACAGAAATGTATACTTGAAATCTACATAATTTTATTAATCAACTCTACTCCAATAAATTTAATTCTAAATGTAAAAAAAAATGAAACAAGTACAGCAAACTTAGAAATATCAAGATAGCAGTAACCTTAGGAATATTCTTGCTGACCTTTTTACACTTCTGCTCTAATTATGTGAGGATTGTTTAAGACAGAAATACTCTTCCACACAAGCTTACTTTGTTACTAAACATGTAATTTGGAATATTTTGGATATCTCAATAATTTTCTTCGCATTCACTCAGCCATTCTCTCTCTCTGTGCCTGTCCTCTCAGAGTTTACATCTTCCTTTATCCTCCCAAATGTTTTTGCATCACATGTGTCAATGGGGGCCACAGCTACTGCTTAATCCCAGTGTCATCATTTGAAGAAACAAAAGAGATTAATGCCTTCTATAATATTTAGTGTAATGCCTCAACCAAAGTTTGTTCATATATATATATATATCAGAATAGTGAAGATTAAGACAAGAAATAAAAAGGAAAACAGAATTTTCTCTTTAAAAATAAAACATTATCAAAAAAATAAAACATTATCATAAAGAAATACCTAAATATATACATACATAAAATTTCCAGGTGTCAAACCCAACGTTCAAGAATAAGTGGATTTTATCTGATAAAAAGTTAAAAAGCTAATTGTGCTCTGTTACTTACTTGGTTGAAAATGAAAGGAACCTCTTTCTTCTCTCCCACTTTCATAGAAGAGATGGGAAATGTCGCTGTCCCCAGAGTTTCATCCATGACATAATTGGCATCCATTAATGTGATCTATAGAGAATAAAAACATAGAGCACACATTTAAATTTCCCTTGGATCTCTGGAAATTATAACTAAACTCTCCACCATGTTAAAAAATACTAAAGTTCTCAAATAACATGTAACTGGTAACAATACTTTGTTTTTTCTTTCAGAATATTATATTTTAAACTAAAATAATAATTTTTTCATTTTTTTTTTTTTTGACAGAGACTGATAAGGATACAGACAGGAAGGGAGACTGATAAGGACACAGACAGGAAGGGAGAGAGATGAGAAGCATCTATTCTTCATTGCGACTCTTAGTCTCCTTAGTTGTTCATTGGTTACTTTTTCATATGTGCCTTGACCAGCAGGCAGCAGCAGAGTGAGTGACCCTTTGCTCAAGCCAGCAACCTTGGGTCCAAGCTGGTGAGCTGTGTTCAAACCAGATGAGCCCGCACTCAAGCTGGCAACCTCGTAGTTTCAAACCTGAGTGGTCCGCGTCCCAGTCTGACACTATCCACTGCACCACTGCCTGGTCAGGCTAATTTTCTTGATTGACCTACTCATTATTTTGTGTTCAAAAATTGAAATTTATCCCTTCTCCCGGGAAATGCTATTTTGGAATATGAAAAAGAAATTACTGTAGAAGTTACATGCATCTTTTAAGGAAAAATTTACTTTACCTTATTTTCAAGGCAATTGAAAATACTTTTATTCTGTTGTATTTGGATTTTTCTCTTTATAACAGACTATGGTTTCTCCAAAGCCCATTGGGAGGATAAAAGAGTCTTCCCAACCCTGCCTAACTCCTGCATTTCCCACTGGATGTCCATATAACTATAATAGATGGGTACCATCTAGAAGCTGCCCAACTGAACACTACATCTAACTGAATAGGAAGGATGCTACAGTAAGGGGACAAACTCAAGCACTTACCTCAAATGAATGATGACCTCCAAGCAGTCCCCAAAGGATTCACTTACCTCCAAAACATTTTCCTGATTAGGATCCAAAATAAATTCAAAGGTCTCGTTCCACTCTGGGTTTACGTCATTATTGAGGTGTCTTGTTCTCTTCCTGCTGTCAGGGGTTGAGGAGATGAAGAGTTCCACATACGGATCTGGAGTGTCCACTGCAGACATGAAACACAAGTGAGAAGCACACAAACGTGACTCACAGCTCTTAATTTACTTTTATTACTATGTCAGGTTATTTTTGATGAAGCTTCAATAACGTATTCAAAATGTCTAAGACAAGATAATACATAAATAGAAGAACATCATAAGTTATATACTTTTTATATATTATGCCTCTGCTCTCCAAAGTAGTTCCATGAGAAGGATTCATTTTTAAGTGATTTATTCAGAATCCTCTGTCCACTTAAAAAGCATGTTCACTTCAATCAACATCTCAGTCCAGCTACTAGACTTAAATTTCTTCTCTATATACACTTGACAAGGCAACTGACCCTGAACAGTTAAAATATTAGCCAATCCTTCCTTACTTATTTCACTGAAATCTTCATCACCATGCAGCATTGCATATACTATCTTTTGTAAGTAAAATTATAATCTATCTTTTTCTAGAAGACAGTCAACAACTTGAAGGCAGGGACCAAGTCTTGCTGATCTTTATCTCTTCAAAACCTAGCAATTATCACAATATTTGTCTCCTAACTTAATAACTCAGATTTTCTCTTTAGCACATCATTTCCCATGTGACCGTTCTAATCCATAATCGCAAAAACCAATTGAATAATGACTGCTAAGATCTTTGTTAAGCACTTTACACACATTAATCTCATTGAAATCTCACAATGTTTTGTTTTGTTTTGTTTAGTGTTGAGGCAACAGAAACTGAAAGATGTTAAGCAATCTGTCCAACATCACATTGTTGGTCAGTATCAGAACAAGACTTGACTGCAAGAATTGTTCTTTTGATAACATTAGGCTCCTAAGTGCTAAAGATGAGATCTCAAGTAATGGATCATATGGATAAAGAAGCTGGCCTCAGAGTTTAGAGAAGAGAAAGAAAAAGGGTAGGAAGAGAAATTGGTGCAGAGGTCCACACAAAAAGATACAAAAATTGAAAACCAAGGAAAAGCAAACATAATAGCTCTGATTCAGGACTGATTTTCAAGAAAGCTTTTAAAAGAGTATATGTTATCTTTCAACAACAGTTATGGTTATACAATAAGGTAAACAATGCCTTTTGTTTCATTTTCAGATGTAGACATATTCAGAGTTCTTTCATGCTGCCATCATATTTTGTTAAGTGTGCTCTTTTACAATAGTGTGGGAATATCGACAAATGAGTTATAAGCATTTGGGTATATCTTTTATTTAATTTTCCCACTTGGAGCTTATGCAGCATTGGTGAAAGGCAATGAGTCTCAAAAGCATGAGTGGAATAAATGCGTAGGCTGCTGGTTATCATACAGACGCCTGACCCTCATTTCCTAAGACCTACAATCAGTAGATCTGCAGTGGGACTAGGGAGCTGCATCATTAGACAAATATTCTAGCTGACATTGATGAGGTCATCTACTGTTCACACTTTTGAGAACCTATTTTAGAAAAAGGAAATAAGTAGTTATTGAAATTGTATTTGTTTGTTTGCTTGGTTTTTTTGAGATATAACACTGTATAAGTATAAAGTATGCAATGTGTTGGTTTGATATATTTATATATTGCAATTTCTAACTCAGTGCTATACAATAGTCCATCTAATCTGCAATTTCGCTTTCCATATTTTTAGTTACCCAGTTAACTGCAGTTCAAAATTACCAAATGGAAAAATTTGGAAATAAATAATTCATAAGTTTTAAACGGCATGCCATTCTGAATAGTGTGATAAAATCTCACGCTGTCCCGTTCCATCCCACACCCGGGATGTGAATCATCCCCTTGTCCAGCGTATTCTCTGTGTGTGCGCACCCCGCCCCTTAGTCATTTAGTAACCTTTGGTTATCAGATCGACTCTCGTGGTATCACAGTGCTTGTGTTCAAGTAGCCCTTATTTTACTTAATAATATCCCCAAAGTACAAGAGTTGTGATGTTGGCAATTAGGTTATGCCAAAGAGAAGCTTTAAAGTGTTTGCATTAAGTGAAAAGGTATGTGCACACATTAAGAAATAACAGTATATACAGGGTTTGGTACTGTCTGCCAGTTTCAGACATCCACTGTGGGTTTTAGAACATACGCCCCATGGAAAATGGAGGACTGCTATATCTCTCAACAGGACCATGGGAGACAAACTAGAAAACAAAAAGACTGAGCAGGAAAGATGGCAAAGGGAATGGACCAAAGGAAGAAAGGATGCTACCCACCTCTTAACCCAAGAAATGATTGTACCTTCCCCTTAATCAGTGCTCAGACTGCAAACCAGAAACAAAACTATATGTTGAGAATAGCAGGTGGTATGTTATAAAGAAAACTATATTTCCTCTTATGAGAAGTAACTATGTGAGTTAAAAGAGAATATTCGATTGGCACTTTATGTAAAATGTACAAAAATGTAGCTCTTCATCACCTCACTGGGCTAGTTCTTTCTCATGGGGCTAAAGCTTCTTTTATCTGTTTCCCTGAAATATTAGAAAAAACAGAACCAAGCAAAACTAATCAAAAAACAAAGAGTGTGTGGGAAAGGGTGGTATAAAGATGGCAAACATCATTTCTTCATTCATTCAACAAATATTTGAGTGCCTACTATACACCAGGAACTGCTCAGCAAGAAGCAGTCTGGCTTTGACAAGGAGCCAAACGCAAAACTGCAGCTATGAATTATGGAAGTGAGTCAAATGCTAATAGCCTAATTTTAGAGGCAAGGGTAAATAGAAGACAAGTAGGTACATTAAGCCAGTGACTAGTAACTCAGTCACCTAGATTATTAAACACAAATAAAGTCAAACTGTAGGTGGAGGAATTGTCTTTTGAGGGTTGGTCTTCATTCGAATTTTGGAAGAGATGAAGGGAGAGGTTTCCTCGGGCCAAATAAGAAAGAGAAAGCAAAAAGGGAAGTTCCTTGGGAGGAACCAGAATGGGAAGGAGTGCACACATTCAAGTGGCTTAAGTCAGTCAGTGATATAACCATCTTCTCAGCCATGTTGGATTCTCAGTGAGTCATATATGCTCCAGACACCAACACTACATGTCAAACCATCAACAGATCTTTTTTTAAAAAAAATTAAAATCCTGTTCAAGGCTGTCACTTTTGCCACTTATTTTTACTTTTAAATAAAGTCAATATGCTAAAAATTTTGTCATGAATGGTAGTATTTATAGTTTCTTCTTTTGCATCATTAGCAAGAGATTTCAAGGTTAAGACATCAAAGGGTGCTGAGCAGTGACAGCTGCCAACTGTGATACTGCCATCTGCAACATTGCTTATCTTTGCATGCTAAGAAACTTTTGTAGCAGTGGTAGACACTGCAGGATAAAAAGATGTTTTGAAAGGTTAATTTAAATACAGATTGCAATAATCACGTAACTCATCTCAGTTTATTTGTAAAATCTAAAATATTTATTTTAGGTGAGATGAAGGGACATAGTGAGGCAGACTCTCACATGTGCCCCGATAGAAATCCATCAGGCAATCCCATTTGGGGCCGATGTTCTTGAGTACTGAGTTATTTTTAGTGCCTGAGGCTGTCACACTCTAAGGGAGCATCCAGGGCCATGATTGAACCAATTGAGCCACTGGCTGCAAGAGGGGAAGAAAGAGAGAGAATGGGGAGTGGGAGGAGTGTAGAAACAGATCGTCACTTCTCCTGTGTGCCCTGACCAAGAATCAAATCCAGGTTTTCCATACACTGGACCAACACACTATCCACTAAGCCATTGGCCAGAGCCAAAATCTAAAATCTTTATCAGCATGGTAACCCTTGAAAAGGAAAAGCCGTCCTCTTAGACGGCAAAGTTTAGCCCAATGCTTTAGAGAGGTTCTTAGAAATGTATTAAGAAAAAGAAAAGTCAAATGTAGGAAAAGAAATGCTTTTTGTTCCTCCCATATATTTATTTCATGGCTTTGCAAATTAATGCCTTTGCATAATTAGGTGTTGAGTCACTGATTTCAGCTTCACCTTGACTAGTTCCAGCCAAACAGGTGGTAAAAGCGAAGGCATAACACGTGGGCAAAGACTATCTTATATCTCACCGTTTTATCTAAACCTCAACAAACAAAAATGGTGGGAGTGTGGGATACAGATCTTTGTGGCTCCCACAAAGATGATGTGAAAACTACACACACCAGAATAGCTTCTGAACCCCAGGGTTGTAAAACATTCTGTAAACCTCAGTAGTTTGAGGAGTCCCTGCCTAAATTAATAACAGGTCCGTCTATCATTTTGGCTTCATCTAAGGAATATATATATATTATATGAATAGGAACTGATGGCAATTTCTAAACTCTAAGTTCTGTTTAAATATTCTCCATTTGCTTTCTCATATCCACTTGCCTCAGTAGCAACTTAAACCCTGTGCTTTTAAATAAAGATTACCTATTATTACCTATTATAATTCTTGTGATAAACAGCAAAAAATCCCAAAAGAAACATTTCCCCCCAAGTTCACAGTGAAAATATCACATTTTTGAATAGCTACAATAGTCAGGCAGTGAGCATAAAGCAGTGTCTCTCAAAATGTAGTTCACTAAAACATCTTCACAGAATCATCTGCAGTGTTAAAAATATAGACACCTTGTATCTTCAATCAGTCTTCAGCATGGCTGTGGAAATGCTTTTTTAACAACTTGACCTGCTAATTCTCATGCACACAAGTTTGAAATATGGGATTTTCAAGTATTTTATTAGACTTAACTGAAGAACAATAATACAATAACCCCCACAGAAAAGTAGAAACATTTTGGCATTATAAAGTCAACAGCCTTACCGGCCTTCTGTCCTGGAGTTATTCTGCTCACAGACTACATTAAGCAAACCCAGCAATTCACTTCTGTTTCTTTCCAACCACTGAATACATTTACAAGTGGCCACATGAAAACAAATCCAAGAATGAAGTTCCCATGGGCATGTTAGTTGGAAATCTGTTCAAGGTGATGGGCTGATATTCAAGTGTTCTGCTTCAGTTACCATCAAAGTAGGAATTCCACAGTGAGACCAAGAATTAAAGAACCATTTGTTGAAAGAAATGCCTCTGAACACTGTTCTCAAATGTGGTCATGCCTTTGAAATATTTATGATTTAGTGATAATGGTAATTACATGGAGAACTTAAAGCTTTTAAATGCACTGGATTAAAAAGTTGACTGCCAACTTTTTCACTTTCTCTGTACTGCTGGCGAGTGCGAGCACACAGCCTAGGAAAGTGATGGCTAGCCATACTGTACATGTATAAATTTCAATAATGGCTTAGTTCACTTTTTTTTTTCTTTTTTTTTTTTCCTTAAGCTGGAAACGGGGAGAGACAGTCAGACAGACTCCCGCATGCGCCCCACTGGGATCCACCCGGCACGCCCACCAGGGGCGACCCGCTCTGCCCACCAGGAGGTGATGCTCTGCCCCTCCGGGGCGTCGCTCTGCCGCAACCAGAGCCACTCCAGCGCCTGAGGCAGAGGCCAAGGAGCCATCCCCAGCGCCCGGGCCATCTTTGCTCCAATGGAGCCTTGGCTGCGGGAGGGGAAGAGAGAGACAGAGAGGAAGGAGGGGTGGGGGTGGAGAAGCAAATGGGCGCTTCTCCTATGTGCCCTGGCCGGGAATCGAACCCGGGTCCCCCGCACGCCAGGCCGACGCTCTACCGCTGAGCCAACCGGCCAGGGCCAGTTCACTTTTAATATAAAGTTTTTATCAGAGGATAAGATACATGTAGTAAAGTTAGAAGATTGTAACTGCACCGTTTGTTGAGTTTTCATAAACTGAACTCACCCATCATACCACCACTCAGAACAAGATATAAGCCTCTCTCACTTCTTTCCAGAGGGGTTCACACTAACTATCCTGCCATCTATCACCATAAATTTATTTCTCTTTTTTAAAATCTTTCTATAAATAGAATCAATAGATACTCCTGAGTGTGACTTCTTTTGCTCACTATTAAGTTTGTGAGATTCATTCATTTTGACACATGTAGAATAATATATTCACTACCACTAATACAAACTGCTCCACTGTGTGAACATTCCATGAAGTGTTTACCCATTCCACCATTAATAGACATTTAGATTGTTTTCAGTTTGGACTATTGCCAACAGTGCTGCTACGAGCATCCTTGTACATGACTTTTGGTGCACACATATGTCTATTTCTGTTATAAAATTTCTAAGACTGTGACTAATTGGACATGAAGTTGTTATGCTGTTGGGCACTCTGATGTTAATAGTCATGTGGAAGCACATTCTTTCCAACACTGACTATTGTCAGTCTGGTCATTTTAAACATCTGGTGGATGTGTAATGGTATCTCAGTGTGGATTTCATTCACACACCCTTCCTGACCATATGAGGTTCAGTACTTCATATGCTTTCAACGGTCAGTTGGATAATCCCTTGAGTGAAGTGTTTAGTTCATTTTTTCCCTATTGGTTGCTTGTTTTATATATTGATGTATAGAATACTTTATATATTGTGGTTATGAGTCCTTTGACAGATGCATATAAATTGCAAATATATTTTCCCAATCTGGGGTTTATTTTTTCACTACTTTCATGATATCTTTTGATAAAAAGAAATTGCTAAATTTAATATAGTCCAATGTATGTAACCTTCTGCTACCTTATGATTCATGCTTTTTTTCTTTTTAAGAAAATTAGCTATTCACTGTCACAAAATAATTTAAATCAATTTCTTAAAAAAATTTCATTTGCGCCCTGGCTGGTTGGCTCAGCGGTAGAGCGTCGGCCTAGCGTGCGGAGGACCCGGGTTCGATTCCCGGCCAGGGCACACAGGAGAAGCACCCATTTGCTTCTCCACTCCTCCGCCGCGCTTTCCTCTCTGTCTCTCTCGTCCCCTCCCGCAGCCAAGGCTCCATTGGAGCAAAGATGGCCCGGGCGCTGGGGATGGCTCTGTGGCCTCTGCCCCAGGCGCTAGAGTGGCTCTGGTCGCAACATGGCGACGCCCAGGATGGGCAGAGCATCGCCCCCTGGTGGGCAGAGCGTAGCCCCTGGTGGGCGTGCCGGGTGGATCCCGGTCGGGCGCATGCGGGAGTCTGTCTGACTGTCTCTCCCTGTTTCCAGCTTCAGAAAAATGAAAAAAAAAAAAAAAAAAAAAAAAAAATTTCATTTGCTCTACCTTTTACCTTTAGATCTAAAATCCAATTAGAATTAATTTCTATGTATGGTATTAGGTGTTAAGTTGTTGTTGTTTTTTTCATATGTAGAACCAATAGACACAGCCGCAGTTACTGGAAATACTGCTTTTAAACCTTGCATTGAAATATAACCTTCACATTGATTAAATGGTCATCAAAATACAAGTCTGTTTGTGGATATCCGTTAGTCTACTAGTCCATTAGTCTATTCATTGAGCTTGTACCAATACCACACTGTCTTAATCATCATGGTTTCATAATAAATCTTGATATCAGGTGATAAAGGTCCTCTTTGTTAAGCTTCTTCAGGATTATTTTAGTAGTTATTTATTTTATCACTTCAAAGACATCATTCTATTATCTAATGGCTTCTACCTGTTTGTTGAGGGTTCCTCTCTCAGTTGTTTGCTTTATGGAATGTGCCTTTTTTTTTCCCTCTGGATGCTTTTTAGAGTATTTTTATTTATCTTTCCTTTTCAGTAGTTTTACTACATTGTGTGTAAGATTGGTATTTTTTTGTATTTATCTTTGGGTGCAGAGTACACAGATGTATATAGCTTGATATATTTTATCAGTGTCAAAAAATTCACGGCCTTTATAGCTTCAAATATTACTTCTGCCCCATTCTCTCTCTCTTTCACAATGTTTTTTAAATCATGCCCCAGGTAGTCCTTATGCTTTTAGTCTATATTTTCTGTCCTTTTTTGTTCTCTGTGCTTTCAGTTTGGGTGTTTTCTACTGTCCTATTCAGTTCACTACTTCCTCTCTTCCACTGTGTTCTAAGTATGCTAAATCCATCCGCTGAGTTTTAAATTTCAGTTACAGTGTTTTTAGTTTCAAATTTTCTATTTCATTTTTTTCTCTAGATCTGGTTTCCTGGTAAAATTCTCCATCTTACCATCTATTTCTTGAACATATTAGTCTTAGTTATTTTAAAGTCTATATCCAATACTTGCTAATCTATTTCTTTTTTCTGATCTTGTTTTTTGTTTTTTGGTGTGTGTGTGTGTGTGTGTGTGTGTGTTTTAATTCCTGGCAATTTTAGACTGAATGCCAGACCTTTCTATAAAAAACTGTGGGGGAGCTAGATCTACCTCAACAGAAGACCCATCTTATATTATTCCAAGCAGTGGCAATAGCATGGATCCCCTCAATTTTATCAAATACAGAATTGATGAAAATCTTTATAAAGTTCAGTCTGCCTCTTGTTCATTCCTACTTAAAGCTTCTCAACCAAGAGCCCAGGGCTGTTTACTAGACTCCTTTTCCTTTGGCAATTCTGGTCTCCATTTTTCCCCTTTAGACTGTGAGACTGCCAATATCACTGCTCCGTTTTCAGGTATATTATGTTTGTTTCGGAGCCTGTTGCTCTGCACGGATTAAGAATTCAGCTCATGCACATGGTGAAGGCACCACTTTCAGGATTCTCTACCCTTTCCTTTCTCTTGGGGATACTGCTCCTCAAATTATAACTGACTTTGCCCTGAAATGCAGCTTTTATGTTCCCAAGGCCTTTGAGATTGCCAAAGTTCTGGTGGGTTCTCTGCTTCTTCTTTGCTTGGCTACTTCCCATATTCCTATCTCTCTCTCTCTCTCTCTCTCTCTCTCTCTCTCTCTCTCTCTCACACACACACACACACACACACACACACACACACACACACACACTCAGCAGTGGTCAGAGGAGAAATGGCTTGCTGAACCCTGGGCCTACGTCAGTGACTTCTCCCTGAGATCTTGGTCCCTCAAATCGCAGTTCACACAACAGCTTTCAATCCGTCAGACATTTTAAAAACTAATTTTATCTGTGTTGTCTTAATTGCTCCTCGGGGCAATGAACGCTCTGCTATAGGTTATTTTGACATATTCCGATGACCATTTAGTGAGTGACATGACCAAACATATATCAATCCCTATACTTTTTTGTTTCCATTCTTCACATGGCTGTTCAAACATGTACTGTTTTACTCAAGTCATCTGCCCTATTACTGCTCATCTGAGGACACAGCTCGGATTCACTCTTCACTTAGAAACAAAAGGAGAGAATCAGATGTACTCTAATTTCCCTCCCACATACTCCACAACCTAAAATATAATATATATATTTATAGTTGAAAATACATTCATTTATACCTAAGTTCTTCCCTCATGCGTTAGAAGGAAAAGTATTCATACATACTCTTTTTTCTCAATTCTACATCATTGCACCATTCCTCATAAATTTCTCACTTATTTCTCCCCAACCCAAAATTTAGCCTATGCATATTTGCTGTGCCCTGGCTACTTTCCCTGAACCTATAAATATAAACAAACATTGATCATCCTAAAGAAATAAACACAACTTTATCGTCTACTAGTTCTTCAAGATCTTTACTTTCCTCCCTCAAAGCTTTGGGAAAAATCAATGTTGTCTATACTTATTGCTTCTAAATCCCATCATCCCATAAGC
This sequence comes from Saccopteryx leptura, assembly GCF_036850995.1. Lineage (NCBI taxonomy): Eukaryota > Metazoa > Chordata > Mammalia > Chiroptera > Emballonuridae > Saccopteryx > Saccopteryx leptura. The sequence continues at coordinate 268,391,130 of NC_089504.1, read as the reverse complement.
TTCCAAACTACTGGGCTCTGCCTTCTTCTATTAGCATTATCAGTCTGTTCTTGCTATTGTAACTTTTTTGCAGCTTTATTGAGATATAATTGACATATAACCTTGTGTAAGCTTAAGGTATATAACCTGATGATTTGAGACACTTATATATTGCGAAGTGATTACTACAGTAGGGTTACCTAATACCTCCACCACCTCACATAATTATCACTTCTTTTTTTTTTTTTTTTTTTTTTTGTATTTTTCTGAAGCTGGAAACGGGGAGAGACAGTCAGACAGACTCCCGCATGCGCCCGACCAGGATCCACCCGGCACGCCCACCAGGGGCGATGCTCTGCCCCTCCGGGGCGTCGCTCTGCCGAGATCAGAGCCACTCTAGCACCTGGGGCAGAGGCCAAAGAGCCATCCCCAGCACCCGGGCCATCTTTGCTCCAATGGAGCCTTGGCTGCGGGAGGGGAAGAGAGAGACAGAGAGGAAGGAGGGGGGGATGGAGAAGCAAATGGGCGCTTCTCCTATGTGCCCTGGCCGGGAATCGAACCCGGTGCCCCGCACGCCAGGCTGACACTCTACCGCTGAGCCAACCGGCCAGGGCCTTTGTGGTGAGAACACTTAAGATCTATTCTCTAAGCAACTTTCAAGAATATAATGCAGTGTTATTAACTACAGTTACCATGCTGTATATTAGGATCAGCAGAACTTACTCATTTTACAACTGAAAGTTTGTACCCTTTGACCAACACCTTCCCATCCCCCATCCCAGCTCCTGGCAATCACCACGTCCCTAACATTCAATGAGATTTTTCTCAATTCTTACTTTATTAGTCATATAGCAACACCCTTTGCACACTTTTCTCTTTTGTGCCCAAGATGCGATTATTTTGTGATTCCCCACTTCCCTATGTTTCCTCATTGTATCTTTTATCTTTCATCACTGTAACTCCTTTCCTCTGTCAATTCACCACTAAATCATGGACTTTTTATTCTTATCTCTTATTCTATTAGAATCTCTCAAAAGGAAGAGAACCTTTTAAAAAATGTAATACTCATATAGTCAAAGCAGTTTGAAAGGGAATTGTCACAGTTAAGTAGATAGTGTTAAGAACACTCATAGGCAGTCCTCAGGTCATGTGGCACCATCAGGCCTGTAGTCTCATTAATCAGATTCTTGAAAGCCCGTCACCCTCAGGCTTTAATAGCAGCCACCAGCCTCCTCCATCGCCTCCAGCCTGCGAGGAGGAGGCAACACAACACAACACAGAGGAGATTCCTGACTCCGCGTCCACAGGCAACCTGATGCTAAGTAATACATTTTAAAAGGGTTCCATCTTTCACCACCATCTGAATCAATTCTGGCTTTTCTTCGGCCCTCCCTTGGCTCTGGCTTGCACATAAATATTGTTGTCTTGCTAAGCTACCTGGGTGAGCCCCACCTCGATTCTGAGATCCACAATCTGCTCTTGAGAGCCTTAAAAATATCTCCTATACCTAGTCAGTACCTTGGAAATACATCAAACAAATGCATTTTTTCCATCTTCCTTTTTCCTAAATGTAAGACAAAAGCAAAACAAAGCAAAAGGGAGGGGGACCCAAAAAACTAAAAGTGAAAATGTGTACTTTACCCTGACTTTCTTGTTTTACTTCATGGCTACAGCTAGAAACATGGGAGTCACTCTCTTTTCCTCATAGATCCCATATTCAACCTGTCCCCCAGTTTTATCTATTTCATTTCTAACAGGCCCTTCACAGCTGGCTCCTCCACTCCTCTCAAATGATCGCTGTCCCAGTTCAACTAAGCACCGCCCCTCACCCGCACTATTCATTTAATCTCATAATTGCTTATTTTCTCACATTTGAGCCACTCTGCACTATGCCACCACCGTGAAACACACTTCTGACCTTCACTGCCTATGAGGGCTGGCTTCCACACGCTGAGAACGGCCTCGAAGGGCTGCCACCACCAGTGCCCAGGTAGATTTCAGGAAGGACCCTCCTGGGCCACGCACTGGAATGTCGCTCTCACAAGCCAACATGTAGGCCACAAGACATCTCCAAAATTCACACGTTTCAAACATCTCATACAGTCCTATTGAAGGCAGGAGCATTGATTCTGCCTAAGGGAACATGGTTTCCCTTTTACTTGATCATATCATATGTTTTCTTTTGACGTTTTAGCTGATAAGTAAACATTGTTCATGTTGTTGTCCTTGTCCCAAAAATATCCAAGATAAGGGTCCAAAGGCTGTACTCTTCAAGGAGGAGAGGAATGCCATGTTCTCCCTGCTTTCCTTATCTAGTTCATACATCCCCAGTCGACCCAGTTCTGTGTCCCTGTGTGATAAAAGTAGCCATTGTAAACTATGTTCCCTAGAGGCCTCATCTGGATACATCTGCATAAAATATAATAAAAACAATTCCACAGAAAACCTCCCCTTGCTGAATGAAATAGACTCAGAAGCATTTAGCAAGTTGACTAAGGTTTTTTATAGACAGGGTGTTAACCTAGTCTTCCTGAAATCGAATTCCCTGCTCTTTCATATAGACCAACATTAATAGCTCTCACTTGTTTTTCCCTGTTTCACTGTAAACTCCATGACGGCAGGAACTACATTTTTCCTACTCAGCACTGAGTCTAAGAGTCTAACACAAAGGCTGAAACATTAGAGGAACATAATAAATATTATTGAAATAATGAATGATGGACTAGCCCCGAGCAATACAGTAGAGGAGGCAACCTTTATTATAGGCACAACAGTCACCTCTCTCTAACTTCTTTTTACCCTTAGATAATATGTCTCAACCTTCCTGGTGCTTTGCCCCACCCCATTTATTTGTCTTTTAATATATAATGATGTCAGTCATTTCTTGCAAGTGCATTTGTATTCAAGCTTTATTTCTAAATAATAAATATTAAATAAATAAATAATTAAATAAAAACGATCCTTGAATCCCAGTTTGCCTTCCTTAATAACTGCAAGGAACAGGGTAGAGGGCTAGGGACTGATCGGTAGCGGCCCCTGCTCCCTCCAGAACAGGCTCAAAATTGGAATTGTTCTGGCTCCAGATGCTGGTCGACAGGCAGCCCTTGCAAAGTGCCAGAAATACTGAAGCTGGGAAGGTTAGCAAGTAGTTCAGCGTGGTTCAGCAAAACAGAACTCCGGTGGTGATTCGGTACGTACTGGGTAGCCAGGGGCAAAGCTCTCACCACAACAGCAGCATTGTCTAAGAAGTCAAATAATCACAGGATACCTTTCTCACTTGACAGGACAAAGCAGTTTTATCAACACTATTTTGAAATCCCTTTATCAAGCAGAGTCTCCCCTGTGAACTCTCTCATTTTCCTTTTCCTCACAACCTCAGATCAAGTTTAGTGCTTTCTAGGGTCACATGTTTCCTTCTGGAAAGGGACATGAAACTGTCAGAACGTCCCACCAACTAAATGGATGTCAGGAAAAAAATAAGAGACCAATATCATCTACTGTCAGTTGACTTGGTCCATTGTACACTAACAATCAATTTTGTACATTAATAGGGTGGGTTACCATCTGGCAAGTAGTATGAATGACTTTAGTAAAAAATGTTAATATTCATGAGTAAACAGGGAAAGATATGTGACAAACAATACAAAGAAAGCAAAATGTAGATCTAAAATAGAACTGAAATTTTGTTGTTGCCTGAATTGCTCTTTTACTCAAATCCCAATACCTTTTTGGAAGAAAACAAAAATACCTCTGGTATCAGTATCTATGCTTGGAATGTTTTAAAAGTTTATACTCAAGGGATGTGTCTTGGAATCTATTTATATTGGGGAGGAAGAGTAATTCTCCAGAAGTTATTATGTAATATTATAAAACATATTTATTTATATTGTTACTTTTCCCTATATGTATTTAACCATATAGACATGGATTATACTCTATGCAAATGCAAAAATAATTCTTTTTCATTAAAACAAGAGTTGACACTACTGACATTTTGAGCTGGATAATTTTTGGCTCTGGGGCACTGTCATTGGCCTCTACCCATTAGATGTCAGTAGGGCCCCCCAATCATGATAACTGTAAATGTCTCCAGATATTGTAGAACGTGCCCCTGAGAGACAATACTGACCTACAGCTTAGAACCACTGCACTAGAGCAAGGCATTCTCTTTGCTACCTGACATTTATTCACTAGCACAAATGATGAAAAAATAGCCAAGCTCCCTAAGTAATGTGGGACATATTATGTTCATCTCATTTTTACTATGTTTTCTTATGATTTCTTTTCTAAATTGAAATGTCCCACCCAGATGCATTCCATATATGAAAACTCTTAAGTTATAAAACTTTCAACCTCCCTTCAATTTGTCAAGTCTTCTTAGAAGCTTATTGCCAACAATTTCCAAGGTTCTTCATGAATCCCCACAGGAAGCCAGGTGACCTAGAACATTTTAAGATCTCCCATTCCATTTCAATCACCTTGTTTTTTACTTACGTTCTCTGACAATATGTGAAAGTGGCAATTTGAGCTTTTGTTCTGGAGAGCAGCCCTGCTTTCAACAATAAGCACTTATCTAAACTTTCTGTAGTCAACACGCACTGTGCCATAGGTGAGCCACATCTCAACCAGGGCTCTTTGCAGAAGAAAGGAAAAAGTGTTTCCCCATGTTGCAAGTCAATTAAAAGTAGAGTGCCTAGAGTTACTTTGCGTGGGTCTTAGCTATCTCTTCAATATCACAAAATCACAAATTAGTAAGATGGAGAATTAAGTCATATTAAAACATTTATGAAGGATATATTTGTGTGTATGAGGAAAATAACATATTTGTGAATGTAGATATATACATAGATAGTATATTCCCTACATTTTGATCATTTAACTTTAAGTATGCACTGTGACTGTGACCTTTGAGACAATAAAGCTATCAATATATTACCTACTTTTTTCATTGATTGTAATCTGGTATAACCATGATTACAGTCTAGAAGAATTAAAAGTTTCATAATATAATTGTGGTACTGGTTTAACACATTTGTGTTTATTTTTATTATTCTTCTCAATGATAATGTATATATAAAGAGTATTAAGATGTTTATGGTTATTTTACTTAAAAAAGTAAAATTAACAAAAAACAAAAATCTTAGATTCTTGGTTCCATTTAAAAATATTTAAAGTCTTTTCTGTTCATAAGCTCTGTAGGCTCAGGCTAAGTAAACACAAAGTAGAAGCAATTGCCTGGTTCCTATTTCTCAAAATGCGGTCCATGCATCAGCAGTCGGCATCACTTGTATGTTAGAATCTACTCCCCAGACCTACGGAGTCAGGATCTGCATTTTGAACAAGAGCTCCTAATGATTCTCCTGTGCATAATTAGGATATTAAATGTATCTATAAATATAAATACATGCTATGTTATTGTTTCAAAGGCACTGTGGTATTTATTTTCTGATTTTTATGTTTCACAGAATGAAACATGACTCTATCTGGTTCTGACTTCTGAGCCTCCCCTTCATTATTCTAAATAGTCTATATTTTTCCCAACACTTTTTAAAGGGAGCAGAAATATCGGTGAGGAAGCCACCACAGTGTGCCAGCTATTGCATTTGGTAATAAAATGAGGTTTGTAATCTTGGATGTGTTTCATTTCCTATACACACAAAGAAAACGTTATTATCAACGGAAATTTTACTGTCACTGAGGTCATTCGGCAAACATATATCTCCTGTTAGAAGAAGAGAGGACCAAGGTAGAATATCGAATAGCTAGACTACAGAGTTTAATATGCATCCACCCAGCACTGAGCACCTGGGGAGATGCTGACCAGTTCTAGGTTACATGTTACATCTACTACCACTTCCCATAGCTTCAGAAGTGAGTGTTATGTTAACATAATCAAAGTAATGCAAACTACCTATTTTAAATATAAGATTGTGGTGAGTCAGGTGCAAATTCGAACTTCAAACTACCTTTTCATAGAACGTGAACATAAGACTGCAGGGAAGAGTGGGCTGGGCAACGGGTATAAACGATACATTCATGAATGCTGCAAAAGCAGCTCTGTCTGGGAAGCTGCTGTCTATTCTTGGCTGGCCCTGTGCTCTCAGTTGAAAACAAGGAAATGAATGACCTGCTATGAGTAAAATGTCAGCTCTGACCCCTCCAAAGATAGTTCATGGGGTGCTGGCTGATTTTATTATGATGTTTTAGCAATGCAATGTGGTATTTCTAAATGAAGCTAATTAGAATCGAATTTATCCAGGCACAAAAATAAAAAATAGATATAATCTTACTATGATCTAAAGAAAAGAGCAGGTACAGGTATTTTACTAGGAATCAATTTGATTTGTATGGCACCCCTGAGAAAGCCCCCACAGGCAAAACTGAAAACCCCAATATTAAATGGCACTTTTCTTTACCAACATGTAAAACTTTATGGAACTGTGCCTTTTAAAATAAATGCAGACACTATCAACAACAGAAGAGAGCACAGATTTTTGTTATCTTGGTCTTTGCATATCTTAGACATTTTTGATAGCTTTAGCCTTGTCTGTCTCTGAAGAATTTTTATATACAAACCCTCCCACTTCAGTTTCCTTGGTAATTCGTATAGATTGAGCTCACCCAGCAATAGTACCACAACTCCTCCTAGAAAAGCAAAAGCTATGCCTATATACTTTCTCACTGTAACCTCTTCCGTCTTCTCAAAAACAGTGTTTTCACTGTATATGGCTCTTTCATCTTTTCATACTAACCTTACCCTTGAATTTATTTCTCTAAGCCTCTCCATTGTTCTTTATTCTTATCTCTTCCTGACTTCCTGCAAACTCATTAAGGTGCAATAAAGGATTGGCAACAATTCCTTCCTCTCATCAAAAAAAAAAAAAAAAAATTAAAACAAATAAGTAAATAAATAAATGTGATAACTCAAACAAAATAAAATCAAGTTACAAATTCTGAATTAAAAGTTCAACAGGATGTAATAGCATTGTCCTTCCTAGAACGATTAACATCCAGTGGCTATTCTTCCTATGGGTGCTTTATCTTAACAAGAAAGGTTCTATAGAGCAAAGGTTTCAACTGTGCTGTGTACACTGTGGGGATCCAACATGTAGCTGCTCCCTGTTTTATGAGATAAATTAATATATCGTGCTCATTTTTAAATGTCACTTTCAATGCCAACTCAAATAAGTTTAAAATGACACTTGCAGCATTACTCACTCCCCTGTGCAAATTACGAGAAACCAAGGCCAAGATGCCTGCAGCCTATGGAGAAGTAATTTAAAAATCAGATCCAGCCCTAGTCGATGGCACATAGAACATCATTCCGGAGTGCCATAGTCACCGGCTCAATCCTGGGAGTACCAGCCAACCCTGAGGTCTTGAGTTTAAGCCCTGGTTAGAAAAGCAATCAGTGGTACAACTAAGTAGAAAAGAGAGATAATGTTTCTCTCTCTCTCGTTTCCTCTCTATCAAAAAAAAGAGAAAAAATCAGATTCATATCAATTGAAGGAAGCTCACAGAGTATAGAATTTGAACTGCTATTGAACTCATTCTAAGCATAGTAACATCTACTGCCTCCGCATGACTGAGCTTCGCACTGATAGAAAATGCTTGCTGCTGCTTTTATAAAAGATGACTATATCTTTGTAAAGTCAGAGCCTTGCACGCCTGTTACTGAGCTGTAAAGCTTGTGCCTTTCCTGAGGTCATGAGGGATACCAGTTTTTAAATATGGCTTCTATGAGGCTTCTCCTTCACAGGAGGCTGTATTCCAGAGAATTCTCATTTTAATGATAAAAATGCTAAGAATTATGAAAAGCAAAATAAGAATAATTTAAGAAAAACATTAGCAAAGGAATGATTGAATGGGTTAGACTGAAGTGTGAAGTACAATTTAGAATATAAACCCCTGGTCCAGACTAGATTTGAAGAAACTGCCTTTGTTCCCTTCACCTCTCATGAAAATCACTGCTCATCCAAATTCTTGCCGCCATTAAATTCTACCTCCCGTTCACTTCTATGACTTTTTCACTAACTTCCTGGACACCCTTTTTCATTCACTGAAGTCTTGAGCTCAGAGCTCATTCTTCTCTTCTCAGTATTTAACTTCTCTCTATTGGCTCACTTTCATCATCGTTTCAATAAGCTCAAGTCCCTCCTCGTCTTAAAAAAAAAAAAAAGTATATTCCACATTCGCCTCCAATACAGTTAACAGACTATAGCCAGAATAAACATTTTTCTCACATGAAGATACAATGATGTGATGTATGACTCAGATTCTTCCCACTGCATCTCTGATAAAATCTCAGTCTTCGCCTTTATCCTATTAGTCTGTGCCCTCCTTGACCTTCCTGTCTATTCTCTGACAACACTGGACATGTTCTCCTTCCTTATAAGCACTCAGCTTGTCTCCCGCCCTTGAACATGCTGTGTTCTCTGGGACTTTGCCCTGTTCTCATCATAACATGCTCTTCCTTCGAGTACCAGCTTAAATGTCATTTTGGCAGGGAAGCCTTCCCCGTTTCCTAGACTGACAAACTGAAGTCTCTGTTATTTCTCTAAAACCTGATCTGAGGGGTGAATTGCTATTCGCATGTTTTAATAATAATCTAAAACTACCAAATTCATCTTCATCGTATCTATACATCTTTGCAGTCCCGCCTCAATGACCCCCACATTTGAGTGGTAGGAATAGCCAGGAAAACTGCTGTTGAAAGCATGGAAGACACTGTCAATAAGTTAACTCAACATTACTCTCAGGCTGTAGTACACATCAGTTCAAATCGTCCTACTCCAATTTCTGTAACTGTCTCCACACACAATAAATACACTCACAGGCGTAAGAACTAGAGAAACTGCAGGGTTTTTTTAATCCTATACTCACAATACCTCACAGAGGTGGTTTGTTTGAAGTCAACTTTGCACTCTTTCCAAAATAGAGCTAAATAGAATTTCTTTGAGTTTCAAAAATCTGTATGTCGTAAGACAGTCATTTTTGTTTGACTTCAAGTACTCTCAATTAACGTAGTAAAGTGAAGGGTACTACCGCAGATAAAAAGAGCATCAGGGAGCTGTTCAAAAGGTTATCATGCAGAGATCTAGACAAAGATAATCACATTTAAAGAAGAGACAACCCCTGCTCATTGAGGAGCTCAAGCAGCTTTTCAACAGAAAAGTAAATAAAGTAAATAAAGGCACTTACGCATGTCACCGAAGGTGCCCTTTGTCACTTTGGTGGCATGTAATACCACTACCGTGAACTTGTGGGAATACTGGTGCTCCACCTGGAAACAGAATGATAGTAAATGAAAAATAAACGCCCAAAATACAATCCAAGTACATTGGTCTCATTGTTTCCTCGAGTCTAATTAAAAATGTTCTAGTTGAAAGGAAGGAATATGCATACCAGAAACATTCTTTGATCCATCGGCTGTTCCTTTTTTGGATTCTCTCCTCTCTCCCATCACAGAATTAGTGAGGAGTTGAGATCATGCTTTACAGTGTCACTACAGCTTGACTATTAGGACGTCTGGGCTGTCAAGTTTACCAAGAGCTTGGGGGAGGGGGGAGAGATGTAAATCAGGACTGAGGTCCTTCTAGGAGCACAATCAGGCTTTGTACCAGATGACTAACAAGCCCTGCCTTCAAATAGCAAGGGCAGAGTGAGATGTTTGCATTATTTAGGTTTGTTTGCTTTTACTGTTATTGTTCAATGAAAGTCTTTTTTGGCAAGACAATTTCCAGAGCAGTTTTCAAAATCCTTTGGACCCAAGGCAATAGCAGGTAAACTATTTATATTAATTTTAATCCATTTGCAACAATGCTAAAAGTTTCTATTAGCCTAATACTTTGTATGTACATCATAAATACGAACAGGTAGACTTGATTAAACACCTAAGTAGAAATTAGTTATCAAATAACTCACGCAGTTCTCTGAGCAACTGAAAAGATTACAAGTCTTTATCTGAAGCTCAAGCATTTTTGTTTAATCTTAGAGGACGCCCACATTTATAAGCTACTCCTACCATTCTTACTTTTAATACACTTGTTTAACTGGTTAAAAAATTCATAACTGATTAAATAGAAGCTAAAATAGTCTAAAAACAGGCAGAAAAATATTGTAAAACAGAGAGTCATAAAGACTAGCATTAGTGGGATCAAACGTTATATAGCATTTAACACTTTCTGAAGATAATACTCTATCAATAGGTGAGTTATTAATGTCCAGATTCATAATATAGAGTCAAGAAGAAGTGAAATCATGAATGATGAGCATATTTTTTATAAAGGCAGAGAAGTATGTAAAATCTCTCAAGAGAAATACCTTCTGTATTTAGAAGAGCCCTGAGTAGCCAAGTTTTATGCTACATAAATGAAATTATCAATCATAAAGAAAATACAAATCCTTTTTGTTAAGTATGTAGCTTTATATTACAGCTAAAAATCACATGCATGCACTTCTCCCACCAAAAAGAGAGAGAGAGAATCCATTATTATAGTTGGTCACTTCAAACCCCTCTATCAGAAATGGACAAATCCAGCAGGCAGATAATCATTAATGATATAATTGAACTCAACTTAAAATTGATACTTAAAACACCATCAGTCAACTAGATATGATTGACATCTATAGACTATTTCATCCAGCAATAGCAGAATCCACATTCTTCTTTTTAAGCTCACATGGAACACTCATATAGCATCTAACTCTCAGACTACAGTGGTATTAAACTAGAAATCAGAAACAGAATAATAGCTGGAAAATCACAAAGGACTTAGAGATTAAATAATAGACTTCTAAATAACACATATGTCAAAGAAGAAGTCTCAAGAGAAGTTTTAAAATATTTGGAACTAACCAAAAATGAAACTACAACTTATCAAAATTTTTAGAATACAGTGAAGTAGTAATTATAGGGAAATTTATGGCATTAAATAATATATATCACATATATATACAGATCTAAAATCAATCATCTAAGTGTCTACTTTAGGAAACCAGGAAAAGGACTAAGTCCAAAGTAAACAGAAAAAAAATAGTAAAGAGAGTTGAAATGAATAAAATTGAAAATAGGAAAATGGCCCTGTCTAGTCTGCTCAGTGGATAGAGCGTTGGCCTGGTGTGCAGAAGTCCCAAATCTGATTTCCTGGTCAGGGCACACAGAAGAATCAATCATCTGCTTCTCTTCCTTGTACCCCTCCCCACCTCATGCAGCCAGTGGCTCAATTGGTTTGAGCATTGGCCTCAGGCACTGAGGATAGCACAGTTGATTCTAGCAACAGCCCCAGATGGGCATTCTCAGGTGGATCTTGGTCAGGGTGCATGTGGGAGTCTGTCTTACTATTTTCTCCTCCTCTCACTTAAAAAAAGAAAAAGAAAACTGGAAATCAATAAAGAAAATTAATAAAACCAAATGTTAATTCTTTGAAAAGATGAATAAAATTAATAAGCCTCTGGCTAGGTAAATAAAAAAAAATAGAGAACACAAATTACAAACATAAATTAATGAGGAAAGTTCAGTACAGATCCTATCGACAGTAAGAGGATAATAAAGAAATACTATGAACAACCCTAAACCCACAATTTGATCATCTAGGTTAAATGAACCAATTTCTTAAAAAATATACTGTATTTTCCACTCCATAAGATATATTTTCCCCCTAAAAGTGGAGGGGAAATGCCCATGCATCTTATGGAGCGAAAAATACGGTATTTTATTAAATATGTTAACACACCATTTGGTTCAGAATGTTTTTTTTCTTATTTTCCTCCTTAAAACCCTAGGTGTGTCTTATGATCAGGTACATCTTATGGAAAAAAAAATACGGTAAATTGTCAAAAGTCATACAGGTAGCAAAACAATCGGAATAGGCCTATATTTGTAAAGATATTGAACCAATACTTAACCTTCCAAAACAAAAAACATTAGGCCCAGATGGATTTACTGGGAAATTTGACCAAATGCTTAAGGAAGAAATTATACCAATACTTTTCAATCTCCTCTAAAAGATAGAAGCAGAGGAAATAATTCTAAACTCATCCAATGATTTTTGTTACCCTGATAACAAAATCAGACAGAGGCATTACAAGAAAAGGAAAACTATAGACTAATATCTCTCATAATCATAGATACAAAAATTCTCCACAAATTATTGCCAAAAAATATTCAACAATATATAAAAAAAATAATGATCACAACCAAATGGGATTTATCTCCAGTATGTAAGGCTGGTTCTAAATTCAGAAATCAATTAATGTAATTCATCATATCAACAGGCTAAGGAAGAAAAGTCACATGAACATATCAATTAATGCAGCAGAAAAATTGTTTGACAAAATTTAACACCTATTCATGATTAAAAAAAAAAACTCCTAGTAATCTAGGACTAGATAGGAACTTTCTCAAAAGACTATCTATAACAAGTCTATAGCCAATGCAAAACTAAAAACTTTTTTACAAAGATCAGGAACAAGACAAGGATACCCCCTCTCACCACTCCTTTTTGGCATTGTACTGGGTGTCCTAGCTAATGCAATAAGACAAGAAAAGGAAGAAAAATGTACACTAAAAGGAAGAAATAAAACTGTTTTTTGTTCATAGATGACATGATTGTCTATGTAGGAAACCCAATAAAATTGAGTCATAAAACTCTTAGAATTAATAAGTGATAATAGCAAGGTTATAGGATATAAGATTAATATGCAAGTCAATCTCTTTCCTATATACCAAAAATGAACAAGTGGAATTTGAAATTAAAAACACAATATCATTTACATTAGCATTCCTTCACAAAATAAAATACTTATGTATAAATATTTACAAAATGTAGAATCTTAGCTGGTTATTTTGTGGATATCAACAAACTGATTCTGAAGTTTATATAGAAAGACAAAAGACCAGGAGTAGCCAACATAATATTAATGAAGACCAAAGTCGGAGGACTGACACTACCAGACTTCAAGACTAATTATAAAACTACATTAATCAACAAAACAGTATGATATCAGTTAAATAACACACAAATAGATCAACAGAATGGAATATAGAGCCTAGAAATATTGAATAGAATGACACAAGTATGGTCAAGTGATCTGTATCAAAGGAGCAAATCACAACACAAGGGATAAAAGACAGTCTTTTTAACACATGATGCTAAACAACTAGACATTCACATGCAAATGTAAAATAAAATTCTAGACAAATGATACATAGGCTTGAAAAAAGAGAGTAAGCAGATCTCTTGAAACCCAATTTAGGAATTGGCCTTCTCCACTAAAGAGAACTCAAAAATAATTAGGTGAATAGTGCACCATTCCAAATCATGTATGATCTTTTTCCATATCCTAGAACATTATTTTAATACCACATGGGTTTTCAAATGCCAAAACTCTTCTGTAACATAAAAATTATTATCAATATTCTTAGTTATCACTTAACACAATATTTGAAATCACTGCAATATATTCAAATATCAAATGTTTATTAATAACATGTACAGAAAAAATATTATTATAAGAATTCACTGAGTGTAAACCATAGGTTAGACATTCTATTAGGTGCAAATTCTTATTTAGTTTTCCCAAAAACCCTATAACACAAGTGTTATTTAAGGATGAGTAAAGTGAAATTCTGAGTGGTTAATTTCCCAGTATTTCACAAATCTAAAAGTTAAACTGGCCCTGGCCAGTTGGCTCAGTGGTAAAGCATCAGCCCCATGTGTGGATGTCCTGGGTTTGATTCCTGATCAGGGAACACAGGAGAAGTGTCCATCTGCTCCTCCATTCTTCCCCCTCTAGTTCCTCTCTCTCTCTTTCATCTCTCTCTATCTCTCACCTGCTCCTGCAGCTGTGGCTCGATTGGAGCAAGTTGGCCCTGGGCACTGAGGATGGCTCCATGGCCTCTGCCTCAGGCACTAAGAACAGCTCAGTTGCTGAACAATGGAGCAATGCCCCAGATGAGCTGAGTATCACCCACTAGTGCGTACCAGATGGATCCCGTTGGGGTTCACGTAGAAGTCTATCTGCCTACCCTCCTCTCACTGAATAAAACATAATAATATTAAGCTTGAATTAGAATTCAGTCTGGCTGCCCCCTGTTTTACTCTTTCTACATTTTTTTACTTGCACAGAGAATACTAATGAATAGCAATACCTTTCATAGTAAAAAAAAAATAGTTTTTTCCATTTACTTAAGTAGTATAGAATCTAGTCTGACTATTATATCTGTAGTCAATCTAAATGCCCTTTATTAATTGAGTTATTTTGTCTATCAGTCAGCTCTACATTTTAATCTGCTTTTATTTGCATTGGCCTCAATTCTGTCTCTTAAATTATAATGAGTGAAATACTTGCATACTGTTGAAAGAAAATAAGGAACAAACTAACCACTTTCTTGGTTTTTACAAGTTCATTTTGAAACCATAAATATTCAGATCACTTGTAAATTATTTTCAAAAAGAAGTGTCAAAATCATGTTAATCTCTAAGAGCTATAAAGATTTTAAATAAGAAAGTATCTATAAAGTAGGTACAAATTCTTGGAGAAAAGTGCTCAGTTTCCATCAATGATTATCTAAATAGTTTTTTTATATCCCTTGCCATGTTCCTGGGGCCAATATTATATAAAATTTCAAACTAGTACGAACAAGGCCAGCTTTTGACTTGAATAGGAGACTTTTCATTATGTCTCAGGGATAGCGCCAGAGGAAATGATATTTCTGAATCCATAACCAGTGTTCCCGGGGAAACAAACAACTCAGCACAATGCCAGTTGCTAGTTGGCAAAAAGAGATGTTACATTTCAATTGAGATGTCAAATATAAACTCAGTATGCCAACTTAGTCACCAAGATTAAACCTTGCCTTCAGGTCTAGGATTACCTTACTTTGAGGGTCTTTGTTCATCTATAATCTTTTCCATAGTAAAGATTCTTTTCAATATTACAATTACCAAATTATTATGAAAACAGCTACTGTATTGAATTTATTCTGGAAAATTATATTGACATATGTAAGTAAAATGACTAGGCATTGAAAAAAAGAATCAGTCAATTTGTACGAAGTCAATTTGATGATTGTCCTAATCCGTTAAAACTTCAACTGTTAGAAAAAGAACCAAAGAAACCATCACAAAACAATTCTGATGGAAGAGAAGGTAAATTCTTCAGGCAAATTTTTGTTCTCTACTTAACTATCATCATCTAATTTTAACTCAGATTAAAACTAAAGACTGCCCTCATTGGCTGGCTCAGCAGTAGAGTCTAGACCCAGTGTGTGGAAGTCCTGGGTTCAATTCCCAGTCAGGGCACACAGGAGAGGTGATCATCTGCTTCTCCCCCCTTCCCTTTCTCTCTCTATCTTCCCCTCCCACAGCCATGGCTTGATTGACTTGAGCACATTGCCCAGGCACTGAGGATGGCTCTGCCTCAGATGCTAAAAATAGCTCTGTTGTGAGCATGGCCCCATATGGGCAGAGCATCAGCCCCAGATGGGGTTAGCTGGGTGGATCTCAGTCGGGGTGCATGCAGAAATCTGTCTCAGTATCTCCTTTCTTCTCGCTTAAGAAAAAAAAACACACACACACACACACAGAAGCAGCAGTCATTGGGTCTTGGACGTGAGCTGCAAAGTATAGAATTGTGACAACAATTCCAGTGCCCTGTGGACTTTTCCTGGATGTGGACTTTTCCTGGACTCCTGCTCCTTGTGACAGCTCCTAACGGACTGAACTGGGGTTGGGTTGCATTTGCAGGGATATGGAATGGTGTTGGTGCCAACTTGGACTTGGTGAACATGTTAAGGACACTATTCTTTTATGGATTGTTGTTGTATTGGCCAAGAGTTTGCTTAAAGGCCTTAATCACTGTAAAAAAAATAGAAGATTGAATAAAGAAGATGTGGCACATATACACTAGGGTATGCTACTCAGCCATAAGAAATAATGACATCGGATCACTTACAACAAAACGGTGGGATCTATATAACATTATATGGAGTGAACTAAGTAAATCAGAAAAAAACAAGAACTGCAGGATTCCATACATTGGTGGGACATAAAAACAAGACTAAGAGACATGAACAAGAGTGTGGTGGTTATGGGGGGATAGGGGGAGGGAAGGAGGGAGAGAGAAAGGGGGAGGCGGAGGGGCACAAAGAAAACTAGATAGAAGGTGATGGAGGACAATCTGACTTTGGGTGATGGGTATGCAACATAATTGAAGGACAAGATAACCTGGACATGTTTTCTTTGAATATATGTACCCTGATTTATTCATGTCACCCCATTAAAATTAATAAAAATTTATTTATAAATTAAAAAAACACACACACACACAAACTAAAGACTGTATGTATGCTAAGAACTGTAGCATCTCAGTACCGAACAAAGAAATTGTGATTGCAGTGGGCAACCTCATACATTTCTCAGAAATGTTTTTAAAAGAATTGCTGAACTGTCATCATCTAGAGTCATAAGACTTTGTAAAATAAGATTCTTATTTTCAGTTTGACTTCCTGGTGTGGAGTTTCATTCTAAGACATTTAAAAGGCACAGGCAGTGTGCTACTGTTTTCCCATCGTTTTACTAGGGCAATCACTTTACATAATTGCACTCTACACTGCTAGCACAGAAACCCAGAAAGGAGAGCACAGTTTTACCAAGGGGGCATTTGCTGATTCAGAGAAGAGCAGGCTCACAGACTGAGCAGCCTTGAAGGACTATAAACACTCTATAGATAAGGACCCAGTGTACCTTGTTTCAAGGTGAAAACTCCAGAGACTGTGCCATAGGAATGAGTACACACAGCCCTTCCATGCACTGGCAGCCCGTTTCTGTGTCAACCAGGGAGCCCAGAAAACAACGCACCTAGAACTGGGGTCACATTTGTCCCAGACTGCTAGCTTCCCTAGGAGTCTGACAGAAGTGAATACAATTCTCTCTAGAATTATTTCTACAGATAATTTTTCATAATCACATTTTGCAAAATGGCACAAAATCAAAGACAATTAAGGACATGAGGAGGTATGACAGCAAGACAACAAACCAGCACAATTCATTAACGGGCACAAAAACACCCATCCACAAAACAGCCACACTATAGTTTGAGAAAATGGAAGTCAAGTTTAAGTATGACTAATGGAACTGGAAAATGTTTTAAAATGGCTGAGAAGACTTTAGAAAGAACCAAATAGAAAGTCAAGAACTGAGAGGTAAAGTTGGTGACTTTCTAAGGATTTCTGTCCTATGTCCTGTGGTGAAGAAGCAGAAACAGGGACAGGGACATGACTTTAAATGTGTGTCCTTTTGCCTCAGGGTAGTGGCTTGTGTCAGGGAATGGCTGGTATCAGGGAAGGTTTGAAGATAATTGCTTAACCCTTTTTGTCCTCACTTGTCTAGAATTTGTTAGTGCTCACAAAAAATATGCTGTTTGCCATAAAATCCATCATTAGTTTGTGCACAACTGCTGTGCTTTTGTAATAGTAATTCTGTTGCGTTTGTAGCTTTGATTTCTTGGTAGCAATAGCTCTTCTTCTGAAATCCCCTTATTACACTTCTCAAGATAGTTTTGTACACATAATGATTTTTTTTATAAAAGCCTTGTGTAATGACACAGCAGATATTATTCATAGCCTCTTTTCCACACAAAACAGCTAAAACTCACAGTTTCAGTGCTCTGGAGCACGTAACTGAAATCTGGAACCACCGCTAGAACACTAGTTCTTTGATTACTTACCCAGTGGGTTTTTTTTGTTTTTTCCCCTCTGTCACCAAAATTATCTAGAATAATATCTCCATTCTTTTAGGGTGAAATTTCCAGTCATTATACATTTTTTAAAGGTCTCTGCATTTCAGAAGGCAGCCATGTAGACATGTCCATGTGGCCAACTGTCTAATGTGAAGAGAACCTTTGTTTCTATGGATGTGGAGTAGGGCCCCTCTGTTGCTAATAAGTGGTGGGAAGAGGTGTGGATTTTTTTTTCACTCCAGGAAAGTGACTCATACTTTCAGAGTAAAAACATGGAAATTTTTATAAATATACTTGATCTATCCTTGTGAAATTGAGGTCTCCCTGGCCTAAGAGACCTTTCAGTAAGTTCTGCAGACACAGATACTCTTTAAGTTGGAAAGTGTCCCACAGCAATGCTAGACGTACGAAAACCGAATTCTGCTATACATCCATCACTCTATTTTCTACCACATTCCTAAAAGCCAGCCCCGCTGCCTGAGTTTGCTGCCCTAGCCCACAGGGCTCTCCAACATGTCACTGCATCACAGGTGTGAACAGGCGTCCAATCCCCTGTGCCTTGAGGGCCCGATTCACGTGGGCCTGTCTGGCATCATTCATTACCAAGTTGGCTTAGCTTTCCTCACCTTTCATTTTTATTAAAATTGTTCTGTGTTGAGTGTGCTCATGTATGTATTTGGATAAATATCTTTCTATGAAAATTACAGCAGGGAATGTTCTCACACAAAAAATTTACACACACATAAGCCAGAGATTTTTCATATGTGCCCAGCAAGAACAAGAAGACTAAACAAACATAAAGGTCTTAGGATCTCTTCATTTAAAAGACTATAAATTGAAAGACTGGTTGAGTGTCCAACTCTGTTGCTCAGGAAAGTAAAGAAAACGTGATACAGACATGTGATTTTTGCATACTAATCTGGAGGTGATGGGGTGAGAAAAATTAATGTGCAAATAAGATAAAGAAACCTAATTAATATGAAAAAACAATGGAAAAGAATATACCTTTATTGTTTAAGTTCATCTATAGAAAAACCGTAATTGCGAAAGGAAGGTAAAATATTGTTTCAGAAAACAACAATTACTTCATTTTAAACCCCTCATTATATGTTTTTCACGAGAACAGTACTTTAAATAGAAGAAACAATATAAACTGAAAGTAAAAGCATGCAGATTATAATGAAAGAAACTAGAAGGGGTTATCTTAATAAAAGACAAAGTAAAATTTAAAGCAAAGCCATTGTTAAAGATAAAAAGAAAGACCTATCAAAAATTATAAAACATCAGCCCTGGCGGGTTGGCTCAGTGGTAGAGCGTCGGCCTGGCGTGCAGATGCCCCAGGTTCGATTCCCGGCCAGGGCACACAGGAGAAGCGCCCATCTGCTTCTCCACCCCTCCCCCTCTCCTTCCTCTCTGTCTCTCTCTTCCCCTCCTGCAGCCGAGGCTCCATTGGAGCAAAGATAGCCCGGGCCCTGGAGATGGCTCCTTGGCCTCTGCCCCAGGCGTTAGAGTGGCTCTGGTAGCAACAGAGCGACGCCCCGGAGGGGCAGAGCATCGCCCCCTGGTGGGAAGAGCATCGCCCCTGGTGGGCATGCCGGGTGGATCCCGGGTGGATCCCGGTTGGGCGCATGCGGGAGTCTGTCTGTCTCTCCCCGTTTCCAGCTTCAGAAAAATACAAAAAAAAAAAATTATAAAACATCAATTAAACAAAAGAAATATATACAATTCAGAAATTGTATGCACTCTTATATCTTCAAAATTCATTAAAAATTGACTATGGACTATATATTTTTTCCTATTTTATTTTTATTTATTGATTTTTAGTGAAAGAGGAAAGAAGAGAGAGAGACAGAAATATCAATCTGTTTCTGTATGTGCCCCAACTGGGGATTGAACTGGCAACCTCTGCACTCCCAGATGACACGCTAACCAACCAAACTATCTGGCCAGGGCCATATTGTTGTATATAAAATATGTACCAAAATATACAATATTCTGGGCCATAATCATGTATAAACTATTACAAACAAAAAATTAATGCAGAGTATAATCTCTGAACACAGTGATATTAGATTAGAAATCAATGACAAAGACAACTAAAAAAATTACCAAATGTTTGAAAATTAAGAAACACAAGTCTAAGTAATCCATATATCAAGAATAAATCACAATAAAAGTTAGAAAATATTTTTAATTGAGCAATTATAAAAATATGACATTTTCAAACTTATGGGTTATATCTAAAGTAGGGGCTCTATAATCAGTTAAGCTAGAAAGAAGGATTTAAAAATTTTTTAAAAAGAAGTAATAGTGGCATTATAGTAACAATGGAACTGCCTTTTAAACCAGTGATCCCACCTCTGGGAATTTATACTAAGAATCCCAAATCACTAATTCAAAAGAATATACACACCCATATGTTTCTTGCATCATTATTTACAATAATCAAGATCTGAAAACAGCCCAAGTGCCCATCAGTAAATAAATAGATAAAAAACAAAAAAAGCTGTGGTACATTTACACAGTGGAATACTACGTGGCTTAAAAGAAAGAAGAAGAAGGAAACTTTACATCTCTTGCAACAGCAATGGATGGATCTGGAGATAATTATGCTAAGTGAAACAAGCCAGTCAGAGAAAGATAAATATCATATGATTTCACTAACATGTGAACTCTAATGAACAAAATAAACTAACAAGCAAACAGAAACAGGTTCACACATAAAGGGCAGGTTGATAGCTGTTGGGGTGGGGAGTGGCAGTGTTGGGTGAGGGAGGTGGAGGGATAGAGCAAAAAAGACAAACAATAAATAAAATAAACTCAGACACAGACAGCAGTGTGGTGGAGGAAGGGATGGGGGCATAAATGGTGATGGACAAAGACTTGACTTGAAGGGGGTGTGAACAGACAATAAGGTATACCGAGATGTATTATAGAATTGGGCACCTGAAACCTATGTAATTCCGTCAACCAGTGTTAACTCAATAAAATTGGATTAAATTTTTCAAAAAAAAAGAAGACTGGCATTCTTAATAGATAATGGGAATATGTTAGCCAAAACCCCCAAAGTATCTACGAACAACTACAATTATAAAGAAATATAATAAGTTCACTGGCTCTACAAAAAAAATTGTATTTCCATATAAATGCAACAATTAGAAAATTAAATTAATGATTACCTTTACAGTGACAGTAAAACTTCAACTATCAAGAACTATATTTTAAAAAGATACAAAAGCTTTTCCACTGAGAGATCTAAAGCTGATCTAAATATTAGTTTTGGATTAGATTCATGGATTGCTAATGAATTGGAAGATTCAGTATTATTATCATGTCATTTCTTCCCTAAATGACCTATAGACTTATGATAGTACTAGTAAAAATTTCAACAGGTGTATGTGTGTTTGTGTGTGTGTGTGTGTAAATTGACAAACTGATTCCAAAATTTATATGGAAATGCAGTAGACTGAAAATAGTCAAGGCAATCTTAAAGGAAAAAATGTTGGAGAATTTGCATTACCATATATAAAGACACATTCCAAAGCTAGAGAAATCAAGATAGATTGGTAGTGGGGTGAACACAGACTAATGGACTAACAGAATAGAACAGAAGTCAAGTCACACATATATGGTGGCCTGATTTACAGTGAAGGCACCATTGCCATTCAGTGAGGAGTTGACTAAGTAAATAGGTTGTAGTATGCTCAGATAATGAAATACTACTAAATTCTGTTCCTTTCAACAACACAAATGAATTTCATAGATATGTTGTTGAATGCTAATATCTGTGTAAAGGTCAAGAACAGGCAAAACTTACCTATAATAATATAAGTCAAATTTGTTACCTTTGTGGAATTTATAGACCAGAAGGTACATGAGCAACTCTTCAGGGGTACATATAATGTATATTTTTATCTGGATGATGGTTTCATGTGTGGAATACGTATGTTAAAAACCAGCAAGCTAAACCATTAAAATTTATTCACTTTCTATACTTCAATATTAAAAAGTCAAACAGAAAGAGAAGCTTTCAAAGAAAACTGAGAAGGAATCAAAAGCCAAAAAAAAAAAAGAAGCAAAAACAAAAAAACAAGAAACTAAACCAGAGAAATCTGAAACAGAACCAGAGACAAGTAAGTTTCAAGAAGAGTTGATTGAGCAGAAGAGGTAGAGGTTGGAGCAGGACCAGGGAACTAAAAAGTTCATTGGATTCAATACCAAAATGGCCCTTAACGTGACATTTTCATGAGGAAGATCTGAAACAAGTTTTCAGTGATTCAAGTTATGAAAAGAGCGGAAGAAGGCATATCAAAGAATGGTGATACATCATCCTTGCTGTCCGAGCACGGAGAGAAAGAGAACAGTAGCCAGAGATGGATGTGGGATTACAGAACAATGTATGGCTTTAAGTGAAAATGAGACTGTGGATTATTCCCTAATAGCCATAAAAACTATTTCCAATCTCTATAAAACTAACTGGATCTCTAGTGTTAAATTTAGTAAAGAAATTTCTCCTGTTTATTTTATTTTATTACTAGTATTTTTTAATCAAAAGAGAAAATGTATACCTCTAATGGGGCTTGGAAAATTACATTACAAAATGGGAATCACTCGACTCTTTAGCAAAAATTAACCACCCATAGAAAAATTTATTTAAATATATATATTTAACTAAGAGAAAGTTTACAGAATCAATTATCCTGGAAATGCATAACAAAATATAACCCTCACCTCTCCACCAGTTCACATGAAGTATGTATGTAACATATGCAGCTGATAATTTCTAGGTGACAACTACATTTTGTATTGTTTCATGAAAGTTCACTACTGTTACAGATATTTTGGGTATTTTTCCTTCTAAGTACCTCTTTCTTTGGAAACTTGCAGTGATGAAAAGAAGAAATGGGTTAGTTTTATTACGTGTTGTAGCCTACTTGTACCACATTAAGTTCATAGGAATTTCATTCAAAAAAAAAATCCACAGTTTGTCATAGAGTTTTACTTTCCAAGCAATACCAGCAATATCCATGCACAGAAGTTCCTCCCAGAAAGAATATGTAACAGTAAATTACTTACTATGATGTGCTGATAAGGATCTATAAAGGACATTTTGGTTTCAATGACAGGAAATCTCTTCACACTTCAAAGTCTTCTCTGGCACTCTAGCTTTGTTAAAACCTACAAAATAAACAATCATTGTTAAGCTTCCTCTTGGATGTAGTTCCAAGATTTGAATGATGGTGGGTATGAACCTTAAGACCTAAAAGTTGACCCAAAAGGACCAGACCAATTGAGTTCCCTAATTGTTTATATGAGTTGGTTTACACATAGAACTTAGGGAAAGAACAAACATATTTTGATAGTACTGTTTAATTTCTATATTTATTTGTTCAAATTTATTCTCCAATTATTAAGAAACTCCAGGATTTTTTTTTTTTTGCATTTGCCAAGTGTTTTATGAGAAATTCATGGAAATTACGGAAAATTAAAATTATTTTTGTACTGTTTAGAATTAAAAAGCCACACGTCATTGTCTGTTTTCTCCATTGGGTCAATATTATACAAATTCAAAATAAGAAAGGAATATTTTTCACCATAGCTCTTTGTTAAAAATTTAAAAAAATATATTCATGTTGAATTTCAACTTTAGTGCTGATGTTTCAAAAGAAATGTTTGTTCATCCTAAGGAATTAATTTAATTCGGAAGCAGTTAAGGAAGAGATATTTTAATAAAACACTATACTTTGTTTTTCTTCTATATTTATTACTCTACCCATTAACACACACACACACACACACACACACACACCCAGCAGAGTGGTACATTTGTCACAACTGAAAAACCTACATTGACACATAATAATCCAAAGTCCATAGTTTACCTTGGAGTTCACTCGGTGTCATACATTCTATGGGTTTGGATAAGTGTACAACCGAATTATCCATTAGTATAGTATCATAAAAGTGTTCGCACTGCTCTAAAAATCTGTGCTGTCCGGGCCTGACCTGTGGTGGCGCAGTGGATAAAGCGTCGACCTGGAAATGCTGAGGTTGCCGGTTCAAAACCCTGGGCTTGCCTGGTCAAGGCACATATGGGAGTTGATGCTTCCTGCTCCTCCCCCATTTCTCTCTCTGTCTCTCTCCTCTCTCTCTCCCCCTCTCTCCTTTCCAAAATGAATAAATAAATAAAAATTAAAAAAAAAAAAATCTGTGCTGTCCCTAGTCATCCCTCCCAGCCCCCTAATTTCTGGCAACTGCCCATCTTCCTACTGGATCCACAGTTCCATCTTTTCCAAAATGCCATACAGTTGGAATTATACAGTATAGCTGTAGCCTTTTCAGATTATCCTCTTTTTCTTAGTAACATACATTTTAAGTTTTTTTCATGTCTTTTTATGGCTCGATAACTCATCTCTGTTTAGCAATGGGTAATATTCCATTTCTGGACGTACCACCGTTTATCCATCCTTCTACTGAAGCATATCTTAGTTACTATAAATTTGGGCAATTATGAATAAAACTACTATAAACATCTATATGCAAGATTTTGTGTGGAGATGTGGAGATCGTTTTCAACTACTTTGAGTAAATATCAAGGTGCGTGATTGCTGGATTGTATGATAATAGTAGGTTTAGTTTTATAAAAAAATGCCAATCCGCTTTCCAAATTGCACCATTTTTCATTCCCACCAGCCATGTATGAAAGTCCTGTTCCTCCACATCCTCACCAGCATTGGATGTTGTTAACCTCCGGGATTTTGACCATTTTAATAGGTGTAGTGGATTGTTATTTTAATTTTCATCCCCTGATGACATATGATGTGGCACATCTCTTATATGACTATTTGCCACCTGTAGTATCTTCTTTGGTGGGAAGTCTGTTAAAGTCTTTGGTCCATTTTTAAAATCAGGTTGTTTGTTTTCTTATCATTGAGACCTACAGACTTTCAGTTCACAAACAGTGGCTTTACATAAGACACCCACTTAATTTATGCTAGGCACTGGGAATGCAATAGTGAATAAAGCATAGCTTCTGTCTTTAATAAGTAAGGTCATTTAGGGGTGGCATTAAATGCAGCCTACACTGGTACTCCATGCTGACATATTGCTAAAAGCAATACCACTTTCTGTGATTAATGTCTAGAGCTGGAAGGGAACCTTGGAACCTACTCTTCTGTGAAAATAGTTTCAATTATTTCTTATCTCTTTACTATAAAGTCATAAAGTCAGAAATCCGTAACATGGCCTACAACTGTGGCTTTCATACCTATTTACTGCAAACCAAAGCAGGAAAACTTTGTTACATCACAATATAATAAACACACACAAATATATATACACATACACACATACATATATATATATATACACATACACACATACATGTATACATATACATTCATATAAATAAAATATGGAAATTTTTTATATAATATAACATTTTTACTAAGAACATTGCACTCTGATTTTTGTTCTATTTCATTTGTTTATATCTAGTAGCAGCTCATTAAGTCAATTTCATGACTCACTAATAGAAATTTGAAAATAAAAGACTTCAAGATTGCGTTTCTATAGACTTCCTGTGCCTTATACACAAACTCTCCTCTTTCCTTTCTATGCGACAGCCATGCTGTTTTCTTTCCTTTCTTCTAATGTGCTATACTCTCTTCCACTTGGGGCTATAAGCTATGTCTTCCCTCCATCCATTTACTCAACAAATATTTAAGACATAATTACTGTTGTGTCAAGATTCCCAGTGTCTGGAAAGGCAAACATGAATGAGTTAAATACATTTCCTTTCTCCTTGGAATTTGAGAAAACAACTAATTCAAAAAATTAGTGAAACTATTAGAAATAAAGATGTATAAAATGGTGGGAACAAGCAGAAAGCAGAACTAGAGAAGAACTAAGGCCCGAGATCTGGAAAGGAGCTGGCCATGGAGGGTGGGGAGGGAGTGTGCTTAGAATATAGGGTTCTAGGCAGGCTTTTTGAGGAACTGAGGTGAGGAGTGGCTAGTGAATAGTCAACAAAAGCAAAGGTGATTTCTGATGATGTTGGAGAAACAGGTGGGGGCAGATCACGTAGGGTCTTGTAGGC
This sequence comes from Saccopteryx leptura, assembly GCF_036850995.1. NCBI lineage: Eukaryota > Metazoa > Chordata > Mammalia > Chiroptera > Emballonuridae > Saccopteryx > Saccopteryx leptura. The sequence goes on along the minus strand of NC_089504.1, from coordinate 268,365,311 downwards.
GACTACTGTTGACCTAAATAAAGCTCATCCATGTTTCAGGGCTCATCTTTATGCCACTTCCACACAGAAGCCTTCCATGACCTTCAGAGTAGGCATGGTCTGGCTGTAACTGGTTCCATTTGTACTCTGTAATCTCCTTCAAGCCTTTCATTCCACTTATATACATCGTCTGCCTTTCCTGAAAGAACTAAAGATGCAGAAAGATGCAGGACCACATTTATCTTGTTCATAGAGTTATTCCAAGGGCCTACCTAGTGCAGTGCCTAAAATATCATAGCTTCAGGATAAATATTTGTTAGATGGATGGCTAGATAGATAAGTTCATGCCACATTTATGTATTAAGGAAACTCATATAACAGTACTGGCATTCTATTTTGATGTCTGTCATATTCATTCCTGACTATTCTTAACATCAAAGAATGTTAAATACCAATCTATAATTAAAAATATAAAAAGCAGAACAAGTGAAATTCCAGAAGTGGTGAGACTAGTTCTCAAAATGTTTAGAGGAAATGTGTTGCTGGTACCCAAAGTTTGCTGTCAGCAACTTTGTCTTCTTGTTTCCAACAATTCCATTCATAACCGCTGTGTTCACTTGACCATTAACCACTACTGGAATGACTGTATCTTGCAGCAAGACCTGGATGGATGCTCCCTCTATGTTAAAGCTAAAATCAGGAAATATGCTTAAGATGGCTATCCAGATCTACTGGATTAGAAACTACATGGTAAATAGATACTAAACAAAACATGACTCATGACACTGAATCCTAGATAAACTCTTTTTTTTTTCTTTGAATCCTGAACGCACTGAAACCTCAGTCAGCTTCAGAACTTTTCTGTTAACAGTTATGTTATACACACACACACACACACACACACACACACACACACACACACACACAATGAATTCAGAAATTAAAATGCTGGGCCCATGTATTTATCCAAAATTAAAGTTTGATTTAGAGTTGGAAATGTTTCTCTTTCCCAAGCTAGAGCTTATATATCCCTATTGGAGGGGGGGAGTGACATCATTGACTTCTCCCCTCCTCCCCACCTACTGTCCAAGCTTGACAGCTCTGATGTTTGACCCCTCTTGGGGGGGAATGTGAAAGAGAAAGGAAAGCTATTACTTTACTATACTATTGTAAGCTAGCTTTGTAGACTCTAGACCTGGTGCATGTTAAAGCTGGTTCTTTCTCTCACGAATGCTTTTGTGGATTTTTCTGAGATTTCTTCCCTGTTTTCTCTGACAGGTACCAATGTGTCTCTAGTCTAGCTGGGGTCTTGTGCTTTACTCTATGGCCACACTGCATCCTGCAGTCTACTTCCACACGTCTTAATCTGAGGTTCTTTCAATCTACCAAGCAAACCCCTGTATAGAATTTAAGACTAAAGGATTCTCTGTAGTCCACGGAGCCTATTCATATATGTATCCTTTCCTCCAACAAACTCTGAGAATGCAGTTACTTCCCAAATGAAACACTCTATTCTGCTCCTGTGTACCTTTACATTTCTCAAGCATGACTAGACACCAGCTTCCTGGAGGAGACACATATTAAACTCTCGTATAAACTTTCTGAGTAGTCTCCTTAAAGGTCTCTCTCCTGACTAGGTGTTAGGGGTTATAGTTCTTCCAGCTCTCTTCACCAAGAGAAGGAGGGTTCTACTCCAAGTAATAGGCTCCAAAACAAATAAATAGACAACAATAACAAAAACTCTTCCAAAGTCCTCTGCACATCTCTGCTGTCCCAATCCTTTCATATTTGTGAAGTATGTATGGGGTTTTAGAGTGAAATAATGTTCTCATCCACCTTCTTTTCTCAAAATGTGAAGGAGTAGACTGTATCACAACACACTTTACTGTTTGATATCTTAGGTCTTATATCTTAGGATCTTAATTAACACTTCCACTTTAAAGTTCAATAAGTAGGAGGACCAACTTCCAAAATGGCAGAATGAGAAACTTGGGAAATCCTCTCTGCAAAAATCACTGAAAAAGTGGTCAGAGTTATCACAAACAACAACTCTGGAAACAACCAAAAGACATGCAACACATGAAAAGCATCTTTTTTTTTAATCTACTAAATTTCAATAAGAACAGCGGGAGTCTGTGACGTTTTAGCAAGGGGCTACCCTTACCATCACTACCAGGACGGTTCTACTGGATAGGAATTCTATCTAGGAAGGCAGGGAAGCCCTGAGGACGTAAGGGGTGGAAGGTGGAGGAATAACTGTATTTAGAGAAAACCATGGAAAATTCTATGTCCAAGGGTATTGTCAAAACCACTCGAGATGCAGTAGAAAACAAGTAGGAAAGTTTAATGTTAGCATGGGATCCATACTGGTTGGGGCAAGTAACAAAACAGCAGCCCAGCCAGAAATTCAATAGAGAGACCTGGAGAAGGCAACAAGCAGAGAGGCCCTGCAGAGCCCCACTCAGTCCTGGTGGTCTAGATGACTGTGTGTGTGTGCAAGACTGCATGTGACAAGAAGAAAACTCAAAGGACTCTCATAAGACACGAAATGTGTCCTTATGAATGCAGAAAATGAAAACCAGGGACAACTTGTAAGTGCCATGCACTTGGAAAGCATTTCCCAGGCTATCAGCATACTAATCAGCAAAGGTAGACGATTCTCTTGCTCAAGTGTTGATGCAAACCTCTGGCCAGTCACTGGCTGAGTGAGTGGCAACTCCTTAACCAGGCTTAAAAATGAAAACACAATGAAAAGTAAGAACCAAGCTGGCACACTAGAGGCTGAACACTGTCCGGATTGACTCCACAGATGAGGTGAGAAAAGTCATTCAAACAAATAAACAGCAATAGTAAGCCCTGCCCCCATCCCTGAGGAATAACCAGAATCCAGAGTTGCTAGAATATATAATCTAAAAATGCCAGTTTTCAACAGCAAAAACAACAACAACAACAACAAAAGCCTAGTTAAATGTGAGCCAGACACAAAGAAGGAAAACAGAAACAGTCAGTAATAACTATCCCTGAGGGATTCCAGATAATAAATCTAGCAGACAAATATTTCAGAGCATCTGTTACACATATGTTCAGAGAACTAAAGAAAACAATGCTTAAAGGGTTTATGGAAAGTATGACACAATAATATGTCAAATAAAGAATAGCGATCAAGAAATATAGACATGAGGAAAAAATAACCAAATGGAAATTCTGGAGTTAAAATACAAATGAAATGAAAAATTCACTAGAGAAGATCAATAGCCAATCTGAGCTGGCAGAAGAACTAGTGAATTTAAACAGAGATTGCATCAACAGAGATTACCTGATCTGAAGAACAGAAAAAAAAAAAAAGAAAAAGAAAAAGAATGAAGAAAAATGAACATCCTCAAAGACTAGGGGGCAGCATTGAGTATAGTAATGTGCATGTAATGGAAATCTCAAAAAAGAAGAGAGAGAAAAAAGGAGAAGAAATAAAAAGATTTGTAGAAATAGTTTCAAAAATTTTCCCAAATTTGATCAAAAACCTGTCAAAAAGCTCAAAGAATTTCAAGAGGTATAAATATAAAGACATTATTCTTAAAAAAAGAAAAGTTAGATATATAGACAATTTAAAAGTTGGTATAAATGTGAATTCTTTTTTCTCATTTCTTCTCACAACTGATTTAAAACTCAACTACATACAATAATAATTATAAAATTATATTGTTGGGATTAAAGGTGTACTATATGTAAAAATAATAGTACAAAGAATGGGGAAGGAATGGAACTATAATAGAATAAGAAAATAACATCAGATGGTAATTGAATCCACAGCAAAAGATAAACAGTATCAAAAACAGTAAATACTCAGGTCAGAATATTCTATAAATATAGTTTTCCTCTTTTTCTTTCTCTAAACTTCTTCTAAAGACATAGAATGTATAAATCAATAAATTACAATATTGTATTACTGGGTTTATAAGATATATAGACTATATATATGACAATAGCACAAATGAATGGGATGGCTTAAATCTATATTACAGCAAAGTTTCTATATTGTACTGGAATTAAGTTATTGACATAAAGTAGATTATAATAAATTAAGGTTCATCTAGAAATAATTCCTAGAGCAACTACTAAGAAAATCATTCAAAAATATAGTTAAAACATCAACAAAGGAACTAAAATGGTCCACTAGAAAATATTTACTTAAAACAAGGAACAGAGGAACAAAAAAGAAATGAGGCATCTAGGAAATAGAAAGCAACATGGTGGATAGGAATCCAACTATAACTATAGTAACATTAAACGTGAGCAGATTTAATGCTGCAATCAAAGGCAGAGATTGGCAGGCATACAGAAAACTAATAAAGTTTGTTGTTTAGTTAATGGTATTATACCAATGTCAGTTTCCTGGTTTTTATCATGTATTATACTACGTAAGATATTATATTGGGGAAATCTGGGTAAAGGCTATTTCTCATCTCAAATTATTTCAAACTATGAAAGTTATTTTAAAAGTTCAATAGTTATGTAATAGTCACGGGGGTGTAAACTACAGCTTGGATAAAACAGTCAATAGTATGGTAATAACCGTGTATGAGGCCAGGTGGGTGCTAGATTCATCAGGTGCTAGATTCATCACTTCGTAAATTATAGGAATACCTAACCACTATGCTGTCCATCTGAAACTAATCTAAAATAATATTGAATGTCAGCTGTAACTGACAAATAAGAAATAATACAGACATGTTCATATATGTACAATTCATTCCAAAGTTATGCTTTGAAACAAACTTTCTCCAGGATAAGCACTGGTCATAATCGTCAGACAATGATGGCATTTTCCATTCTAGTAACAAATAGGCACCCACTCATCTTTTTTCCCTTTTAACCTGTGAATAGTAGCAGTAGATATTTAGGTTTCTGTGGAATTAAGGCATTTCTGTCAAGCTAGCCACATTAACCCAGGAAAATGTTTTCCCCCCACAATTAGTCTAGCCCTGGAAACCTGATTGTGACGAGATTTCACAACCACTCTCCTGCATACTCATAAAACAGCAGTTTGAGGGTTTGGGGTTTTTTTTTGTAACTAAGCTGAATAACTATTCTCAGTGAGTATACAGTCTTTTAAGTCTGATACAAGAGCTATGAAACTCATGGTTTTTCTTTCTTTACTTTTTTTTTTTTTTTTTTTTTTTTTGGCTGCTCTGTAATTAGAAACTTCCTGAACACTAATGAGAGGGAAATTTGGATATATTTTTCAACACACACTTGTCTGTGCGATGCAACTGTTGGCTCTCAATGAACGCGTAAACAGTGTGTGGTCTGTCCAGAACCCCGTTAGTCATGTGGTTGGGCAGGAGAGGTCTCTCTGCGGAAAGGGAACCAGAAACACAGACTGGAGGGTTTCGTCGGTTCTCTTTCTGTGCACAGAGTGACAGGACAGTAGGAAAAGAAGGGCTATCATTAGGTTGTGGTATCTGGAGCCAAGAAGACGGAGACGAGGAGGGAGGGTCCTTTACTCCCTCTCTCCCTGTCATCGTGTTACAGAGCAGGAGGCCACACGGGGCTCAGCAGTGTCCTGGATGGCTTCTCTCCTGAGCCAGGCTCAGTTAAGTTCAACACTGTTTCCTCCTTTCTCTGACTGTGTGATCCTGAGAGCTCAGCTTTCTCATCTGTAAAATGGGAAAATGACCCCCACATCTCAGAGGCAGTGGGAGGAAGAAATGAGAAAATGCACGGCAAGCATCAAGCCCAGCACCTTAGCACGCCATGAATACTCAAAACCATCATTGGTTAATATTATTGTTGTTTATGAAACGGATGCTTTTCCCCAAACTGCCTCAGCTTCCTGACATGTATTTGGCTTTTGGGGGGATTTCTAACAAATTCAAGCAGGCAGATTTGTTGAGCATGTTTTATAAAGACTGTACTTTTTTATATTTGACACTGTGTTTTAATAGCAAATAAGAAACACTGCTGTTTCTGCTCCATTAAAATGTTTTAAATAAACAGTATTATGCCTCTGACTTGTCTGCCTCCAAATCCAAAGCTTTCTCCATTACGCTGGATACAGAGAGATGTTTAAAAATGAAAAGGGCAGTGGACTATTGTCTTCGTCATCGTCTTTTTTATACAGATACATAGCCACTATGGCGTTACTAAAGTTGCAAACTCTTAAATTATTTTGCTAGTACTCTTTTTTAAACCTAGGCTAAGCAGGATTTGATATCATCAACAGGCACAGAAAAATGAAGAAATGACAGGAATTAAGAAAAGTAAATGAGCTGCATTTTATTAGAAATATATCTGAAGCCATACTCTCAGTTTAGTACAGAAAACCTGTTTTAGAGAACTCTCCTGTTCCCAAGACAACCTAAGAGCACGCCACCAGATAGAAAGGCCCCCATTAACAGATTAGGTCTGTTCCTTAAGGCCGGAATCCTCAGTGTGGAACCCGCCTCCTGTGTCCCACCGACTCCCAGCTCCTGCAGCTGATATCCATGCTGCTTGCTGTGAATCGACTTCTGCTTTTTCACCCTTGGCCTCTGACAATGCCTCTTTACTTGGCCTCTTTACTTCTCGAGTTTGTATTGTTGAATGTTCATTCCTTAAACAGACAAGTATATAGAGATTATCTACTAGAGTTTTAAAGAAGGGAAAGATTCAGGTGCTTTAAAATGGAAAAGGTCTGATAGAAAAGGTAAGTAACTAGGCTGATATTGGAAACCATGAATGGGCTCAGATGCACAGACAGGAGAAATGGGAAGACTCCCTCCAGGAACAGGAAGCTGCAGCCACACTAGAAAGACTCCACCTTGGACTCTTATTGGTGCTACCCCCACTCCCCCACCCCCCCCCCCCACACACACCTCTCTATAGGGTACTCTCAGGGTCCTGTGTAAGCCATCTTTTAACCTATCTACTAGGTTAAGACCCTTGCCTTTCTCCTTGATGTCGCTAACCACAGTGTTATATACTATATCAATATCACATGGAGTGCAGGCCTTCGCTACCTGTGAGCGACATGAGGGGAGTTCTGCCTCTTTCTCATTGGGCCCTGACACAATCACTCAATGACTATTGATTGAAGAATGAATGAACAAACTTGGGAACTTGTATGGTGTTTTGGGGGAAAATGGCCAGACCATAGATGAAGCCTTGTGTTGAGAAATAATCAAGGAACGTAGAGCCTATTTATAGAACTTAGAATAATAAACTGGAAGATAATTTAGCAAACACTACTTTCCTTACTTAATTTTTAAAATTCACATTTATTCAGCATTTCCCAGGTGCCTGGTTCTGCACTGAGGGATTTATATACACCAACTCAATTCATCTTCATAACAAAAGAGGATTAAAGATCTTTTAGACATTTAAAAAATATATATTTAGAAAGGTTAAGTGAGTTGCCGATTGACAACTCAGCCTGAGGCAGACAGGCTTCCCATGCTCTACGAGAGAATACCATCTCCCAGAGAATCTAAGAAACTTCCCCCAGTCCCTTGTGTTGACAGGACCTCGGCTGGCCTTGGTATCCAGACACTCAGCCTCATACCAAATTCTTTCCTTCTATATCATCCTGCAACTCTACCCTAAAGGACAGGAGGGATTTTGAGACATTATACAATAAGCAGTAGTGTGGTATGAGTCTTAGCAGACAGCCAGCACAGTGGAAGCGAAGCCATGTACTAGTTTGCTAGGAGTATCATAATAAACTACCATATACTAAGTGGCTTCAACACCAGCAGCTCTTTCTCACAGTTTTAGGGGCTAGAAGTCCAAGATCAAAGTGTCAGCAGATTTACTTTCTTCTAGGCCTCTTCCATTGGCTTACAGATGGTCACCTTCTCCTTGTGTCCTCACATGGTCTTTCTTCTGTTCCCAAACATCACTTCTGTCTCCTTGTGTATCCAAACTTTCTCTGCTTGGAAGGGCTTCAGCCAGATTGGTTTAGGTCCCTAATTCTATCACCTCTTTTAAGGTTCTTTCCCCAAATGCAGTCACTGGTGGTGGAAGGGGGTTAGGGCTTCAAGACATGAATTGGGGGCTGGACAGAGGCACAGTTTGGTCTGTAACACATCGGTAATATAAACAGAGCAATTAAAGAAACAGAGTTGTTAATGGAGAAAAGTCATGCTTGAAGAGAGAGGGACACTACCAGCCAGAGAGGCCCAGATGTGATATGATCTGCTCCTAAACTAGGATTGTGGAGGTGAAAAGAAAAAAGGAGAGAGCTCAGCATCTTTAAATGGGCCAGCCTCCTTCATCAGGTTATTTTAAAAGCACACACACACACACACACACACACACACACACACACACATTCTATAGAAATGAAACATAATACATAACATAGTTTCTTTTACAACTTCCCAAATTCCAAGTCTGAATCCAGGGGAACCCAGCTAAGGGCTGGGAAACTGGCTGGCCCAGTCTCACAACTGCATTATGAACAAAGCAAGAAAGAAGGTCCTTTCACCAGGAGCCAATTCCTAGTTTACTTTCCTGGCCCATCTCTCTGGTTTGTTGTTATTTTCCATTGTTTCACCTCCTGGTGGCAAAAAAAAAAAAAAAAAAAAAAAAAGCCATTCGGGCTATATTTTAGGTCACACAATTTTGGAACTAGAAGCAAATATTCATAATCACCACCTAGATAGAACTTCAACATGCAAACGGTTAAGCAGAGGCCTAAATATATAAACAAATTTATCTAAGCTCACCCAGGGAGAGAACAACTGAATGCATCTCTTTTTTAATTCCTCACAGAGGAAAGACCATGTGAGGACATGAGGAGAAGGTGACCATCTGTAAGCCAATGGAAGAGGCCTCAGAAGAAAGCAAATCCGCTGACATTTTGATCTTAGACTACTTCCAGCACCCCTTCCTATCCCCTGCAATGCATCCCCACACACATACTCAGGCTAAAAAGGAAATACAGACAAAATAAAAAAAGAACATATAGGTAAATTTTAATTTGACTGAAATTTTAAGTTGCCACGTTATTATTTGTTGGTAGACGCAAGATACAAGTTTGAGGGCAGTGAATAACTGAATTTCTTTAAATGATTCATCAGATAAAGCTTTTAAAAACTCATTTTCATCTTTTATACTTCCTTGGATTGAATCATAGTTATAAAATGTTTACTTACAAACACTAGATGGATTGTTTCCAAAATTCCTCTCCCCACACAGACCATTATGGAATAATGTCCCATTGACAAGCGTTAGCTATATTAAGTTCATTTTGAGAAAATGTAGAATAATATTCCACCTTCCACTTAAAAGAAACTGATAATGGTGATGCACTTGTTGTTAACACTTTTAAAATATATCTACCAAGGTGACACAAAAGGCTAGGACCAGGCGTGTGCTTTGAGAAGCACCTTTATTTCTCCAGCTTTCTCTCTCTGGACCAGACAGTTTACAATATTCTCCCTTAGGGAGCATTTGTGAGTTGTTGGGGCTTCCACTCCCTCCTTAATTGCAGCCTTCTTTTATGACGTACTTGATTGCCACAGTAGGGAAAGCCATACAGTATATTTTTTCTAAAGTAAACAGTCCTGGGAAAACCCCCAGGAAAACCGTCACACTGCCTTTAATGTTTCATGTGGGTTAGGTTGATCTTGTAGTTAAAGTAGGAATGTCGACAATGGTCTCCAAGTGGGAAAAAATGGACAGAAAAATGTCATGGGAGGGGTGGAAGATCAGCAGGGCTGCATGCCTGCCCATGTCAGGTGTTACGGTGAAGTTAAACCAGACAAGCATTCCACAGAAGCAAGTAAGAGGAGTTCAAGTTCGCCATTCTTTTGTCAGGTTGTAAGAAGTTTTAAAATACACTTCTAGACACTGTGAATGACAGTTAACTTTTGAAGTAACCAGGAAACCCAGTCATTTGCAGGATTAAGAGCTCTGTAAGTAGAAAGTATGCATTTGAAAGGAGTATCTTAAGGAATTGTTTGTTTGTTTTGTAGTATGGATCACTTTGGCAGCCTGGTTGAAGCCCAGGGAACTCTTGATACACGTATAAATTTCTTGAAGTAAAACACTGGATTACAAAGAAAACAAATTATATCGAAATATATGGAGTCCATGCAGTCTAGAAGACCACTTAAATGATCGTTTCAATAAGCTTTGGAGCTCTGGGTCATAGTCCCTCCCTCTACTTCTGTAGAGTACACCTACAGAGTTCTAAAGTTCAGTGTAAAAATATTGAGGACAGAAGAACTTACAACACAATAAAGTGTGAAATAATAGAAAACCAATTATTTATTTTCATACTATCAACCTTGGCTAGCACCATAATAAACATGCAAGCACAACGTGAACATTTAGGTGTTACCTATATAAACACAGGTTGAAATCAATTAGAAACTGTCATTTGCTCCAAAATATGAAACTTGTGTTATTTTCCACCATTGATGAGCAAGCTAGAATACAGCCTCAAGGCTATCAGTAAAATTTTAAGAATGTTTTGGTTGAGATTCTGCTGGTGAGATATGATGCCTCGGTGAGTTTTGTGAAAATAGGGAACAAAAACAATGTTATTCTCTTTTCTTCATTTAGGACAGGAAGCAGCTCGATAACTCTACCTAAACCACAGCCTAAAAAAATACGGAAAGTGTCCGGAATAAAGTGCAGAATGACTTTCCAATTCACGGCATGTCTCGCGGAAATAGGAGGAAAGGAGGGCAAAGAAGAACCTTCTGGGTGCCAGGCCGTAAATGCATCTGGAAGACTACTGAGCTAGAAGCCAACTCCGTGCCATCAGACCACAAAGAGCTTCCCCTTCTCACCATACTGCCCAGCTTCACCCACATGGACTCATCGCTTCCATTCACAGAAGCGCCTGTCCATCGTTAGTGTAAGACTAAAGCATCTTAATGTTAAGAGGATTTATGAAAAATGGCTAATGAATCTTTTTTTTAAAAAAAATGAGTTTTGTTAAAGCTTTGAGGAAATATAAGAGTTCAAATTTCACCTGACCTGTGGTGGCGCAGTGGATAAAGCATTGATCTGGAATGCTGAGGTCATGGGTTCGAAACCCTGTGCTTGCCCAGTCAAAGCACATGTGACAAGCAACCAATGAACAACTAAGGTGAAGCAACTATGAATTGATGCTTCTTGTTCACCTCACCCTCCTCTCTGTAAAATCAATAAATGAAATCTTAGAAATAAAAGAGTCAGTATTTCAATAATATTATTTTAGTTCTTGAAAATATATCATTTTAATTATGGTAAACAGGGTTTAAAAAGAAACAACAGGTCCAAAATGGAGTCACTTGTGCTAAGCCCCATATCAGCTCACCAAGGCCTAACTGTAGCTGCAAATTCTTGCAGAAATGTGACCTTTAACTGGTCAATGTGGAATTACCCTGTCAGTGTGTATGAGGTACATGACAGACCCTAACCCTTTCACCCAAAAGAAGGTGACCTTGCCTGAAATTATCCATTCTTTCTTAGAAACTTCCTTGTTCTACTCTGCTTATAAAAGCCTTTCACTTTCTACAGCTCCTAGATCCGTGATGGCTAACCTATGACACGCGTAGCCATTTTCGATGACACGTGGCCGCATACCAGAGAAGTACGGGGCCGCATGCTGAGAAGGACGTTTCATCCTTAGCTCCTGCACGGCCAGGTGCAGTAGCTGAGGATAAAACATTTGCTGTAGTGTAGACACTCTGTGCCGGAGGTCTGTAGGCCAAAACATTTTTGTTATTTAAACTATAAATATTGCAAAAGTTATAGTTTTTTTCTCAAAGTGACACACCACCCGAGTTATGCTCAGTTTTTTTGTTTTGTTTTGTTTTGTTTTGTTTTTTGTATTTTTCTAAAGCTGGAAACGGGGAGAGACAGTCAGACAGACTCCCGCATGCACCCGACCAGGATCCACCCAGCATGCCCACCAGGGGCGCGCTCTGCCCACCAGGGGGCGATGCTCTGCCCCTCCGGGGCGTCGCTCTGTTGCAACCAGAGCCACTCTAGCACCTGGGGCAGAGGCCAAGGAGCCATCCCCAGCGCCCGGGCCATCTTTGCTCCAATGGAGCCTTGGCTGTGGGAGGGGAAGAGAGAGAGAGAGAGGAAGGAGGGGGGGGTGGAGAAGCAAATGGGCGCTTCTCCTATGTGCCCTGGCCAGGAATCGAACCCGGGTCCCCCGCACACCAGGCCGACGCTCTACCACTGAGCCAACTGGCCAGGGCCTATGCTCAGTTTTTTGGTGAATTTTGACACACTAAGCTCAAAAGATTGCCCATCACTGTCATAGATGCTCCTTTCTGCTTGTTAAATGAGATCCTGCCCAATTCATAAATTGTTTAATAAAGCCAATTAGATCTTTAAATTTACTCGGTTGAATTTTGTTTTTTAATACCAAGCTGTTCTCGAAAGCTCTAAGGATTGAAAAAGAAAAGGAAGTGCCTTTCAGTTGTAAAATGAAGGATTTATTGTCAGACTGAAGAAGGAAGAACATCCTGGTAGCCGGCTATAAAATAAATACCCTCCTTTTTGATGATTGATTCTTAAAATGTAATGTTTTAGTCATCTTTATGTGGTGGAGCGGTAATTATTCAAATAGTGTAAAGCCCTCAGGAACCTGGAGTAGACAAAAGCTAAGGAAAGCTGAGAGATGTGCTATAAACCAGACACAAGATGTTAGCTAGGTATCCAATAAAGGCAGGCGAGGCAACAGTATAACTATCAGCACTTAAAATGACAAGTGTAGCCACCGGCTCCTGGAACAGGCAAAGGCATTGAGATTCAGTAAAGTATAGAACCAAACTGGGTTTAACAATTGGTTAAGTAAGGACTTCAACAGGAGTTTGGAAGAAACAAAGACTCAATTTTTTCCTACCAAATGCCGGAACTCAAGCTAATTTGTGACTACTTCCTACTGGTTAATAATTACCTTGGATAAAAGAATGTTTAATCTACAAGCTCATGACTGTCTATGCATTTTTGTTTTATGAATTTACGTTTTGTGTTTTTGCTTAGTGTCCTGGTCATTCATGTTAAGGATTTCAGATTTTCTTTTTCTTTCTTTCTTTCTTTCTTTCTTTCTTTCTTTCTTTCTTTCTTTCTTTCTTTCTTTCTTCCTTCCTTCCTTCCTTCCTTCCTTCCTTCCTTCCTTCCTTCCTTCCTTCCTTCCTTCCTTCCTTCTTTCTTTCTTTCTTTCCTTTCTTTCTTTCTTTCTTTCTTTCTTTCTTTCTTTCTTTCTTTCTTTCTTTCTTTCTTTCTTTCTTTTTCTTTCTTTCTTTCTTTCTTTCTTTTTTTCTTTCCTTCCTTCATTCCTTCCTTCCTTCCTTCCTTCCTTCCTTCCTTCCTTCCTTCCTTCCTTCCTCCCTCCCTCCCTCCCACTCTCCCTCCTTTCTTCCTTCCTTCTTTCTTTCTTTCTTTCTTTCTTTCTTTCTTTCTTTCTTTCTTTCTTTCTTTCTTTCTTTCCTTCCTTCCTTCTTTCAAAACTCCCACTCCAGAAGCACTTAGCTATTCTCAGCCATTCTAGCTTCTCTGGGTTTGCTCCCAACAAGGTAACACAACTGGAGAAAAACCACATAACCAGGCACCCTGGTTGCAGTTTTAGGTTCACATTCTCAAAACTCAAAGAGGTTCTCAATACTACACAGCCTCTTTCCAGGGTTCTCCAGTGAATTTGGCACTCCCACTCTAGAAAATGACTTTCTTCCTCCTTTCAAGTCTCTCACCCCACCCCCATCTCCACCCCACTTATAACTGGTGACCTCATTTCCCTTCGCTAAGAAAACAGAAGGCACCAAAGGGAAGTTTCTCATCTTCCCACCAGCAGATCTGCAAACTCCTTCACACATACACAAAAGGGGCAAAGTTCCCACTCCTGTTACAGACCTGGCTCCACATGTTGCTTCTCCGGATGCAAAATCCCTCTCTCCTCCTCAAGTACTTCACTCTGATGGCCACCTCTTTCTTTTCTGAATCATCAGACCTTACTTTCTATCACACACTCCAATCGGCAAACCTGTTGTCTCCCTCTACTCCATTCTCTCCATATTCTCCTCTTACTCCGGGTCTCCATTGTTAGGCTGTGTTTCACCAACAGATTTCTCAAAAGGGCCATTTGCTCACACTAAACCCGAGCCTCCAAGTCCTCACTTCCCCTTCCTTCTCACTCTGTTCCGTCCACTGAAACTGCTCTTAATCAAGATCTCTCATGACCACCAAGTTTTCAAATGTGACCGTCACTTTTCTACCCTCTGCTTCTCTGGAACCACTCTCCACACTTTGCTTTGCCCCAACCCCTGGTTTTCTGGCCTGGTTTCTTGGTTGCTTCTTTGCAGGCTGACTTACCCACACTGTTCTCTGCCTGGAGCCTCCACCTTGAGTCACACCATTGTCACTCCATTCAGCTCCCGGGAAAGGCTTCTCATCCCTCTCATCTTGGCTTAAACTCTACTTCTCAGCAAAATCTTTCCATCTTTCACCTCCTCCCCCCGTTATATTCTTCTGTTAAAGTTCATTTGCTTCCTTTATTATCTGTTTATTGTTTGCTTAATTACTGTTTCTTTCCTCCAAGAGGGAATTAACCATACTTGCTTTATTCACTCAGGTGTTACCTAAATTTGGCATCACACCTAGCACGTAGTCAGTATTAATTAAAACTTACTGAATTGATAAAGGAATAAATGCATGCAGCCCAGTGATCAATTCCTGGTAGATAATAGCATCTGCATTTTTTTTTGGCTCAATAGGTACAATTCTTAAGTAAAAAAGAGAACAGGCTATCTAAATTTCTTTCTATAATATCTGTTCTTTTTCTTAAGTATTAAAAAATACATTTCCTACTATTTTTCTAGCTATACTGTACAAATTAATAAAATAGTATCTAGAAATTACTTTTCTTGCAGAAAATTGTAATTTTTCTAAGTGTTCTTTCCATTGAGACAATAGCTCATAAGGTATTAATTAACCCAGTCAATTGGTTGATCTAAAATATTATTTAAACAAAGAGTAAGAATTTCTGCAAATACTAAATGAGTCCCACAAAATTATTTTGTGTTGCCTTTGATCAAACAGAAACATCATTAGAGATAAGGGTAAAAATCAAAACCATGTAAATATTGTAAACTTTTATATATTTTATGGCTACATCTTTTTTTTCTAAAGTCAAGCACTTTATTTTTATTTATTTATTCATTTTAGAGAAGAGAGACAGAGAGAGAGAAATAGAGAGAGAGAAAGGTGTGGGGAGGAGCAGGAAGCATCAAGTCCCACATGTGCCTTGACCAGGAGAGCCCGGGGTTTTGAATTGGCAACCTCAGCATTCCAGATCGACACTTGATCCACTGTGCCACCACAGGTCAGGCTAAACTTTTATATATTTTAAATAGAAATCCCTAGTTGTTGCCCCTCAAAAAATAAGTGCCACGTAGCAAGCAGATTAGAAGTAACCATTTAAAATTTTTGTAATTAAGTTTTTAATTAACCAATTGGTTAATTAAATCTCTTCAATTTAGAATATTTGCTATGAGAAAGCTTCCTAAATACATATGTTAGTCTTCTAAGAATCAAAGATATAACAATATTTTAAAATTATTATCTGTGTTTGAGTTACCATTGCACATGGAAAGTAGGATTTAGAATAATAGAAATGCCTTAGTCATATCTCTGTGAGATCTAAGTTCATGACCTCAATCAATTTTAAATTTATGTGCCTGTTCTTCATGACAGCTGAATGGGAAGAAAGTTTTTACCAGTTTGATATCTGTGGTAGATATCACAGGGATATTATGAAGTCTTATTCACAGATGCAGGAGTTTATACAAGATGTCCCCATAAGTGCTCGCATCTTTAAGTACTTTCCCCTATGTCGCTTCCTGATAAATTCTTGCAGAATTGCTCTACATTACTTTTTTTTAATACTTCCATAATATTATACTTATACACTGCATATAAAAAACCCACAAAAGTGATTACCCTTTTGTTTCAATAAATAAAAAATGAAATCCTGAAGAACACTTGACACCATTTATCTGCCCCTCAACTATCTCAGGAAGACATTGTCTCTTCCACAATCACAGACCCAAGAATTCAGCAACAATACCTCCTTCCATAGAGAGCCTTACATCCCAGTTTATTGCCCACGTACTAAACTCAATTTGCTAATCTTGTTAAAGCTGTGGGCATTGAAGTCTGGGGCAAATAGGAAGTATGTCAATTTACTGACTGAACTTCAGAAACCATTTGCTGACTTAATGTTTCTAGTGACACAGTTGCATCCAGCACTCAAAGTTGACCTACTTACTATGTATTATTTATTAATCAGGTATACAAGTTTATAAGAAACCATTTTACAACTAATGTGAGTTGTTACCCTTGAAAAGGAATGTCTGATTTACCATAAGCTACTGAATTGTTCAGAAAAGTAAAATAATAGTAATTATTTTTTTATAAATGATTAATCCAATGTCGGAGTAACCATTTTAATACAAAAGTTCTATGCCAACTTCCAGGGTAAATAAAAAGAACAAAAGGCTCTGTAGGTTATGCTTGGAATATTTTCAGAGAATTCTCTGTTCCCTAATGAAAATAAAACCTCTGGTAAAATCAGCACTTTTTCTGTAACTCATAACATGTCTGTTTTGTATTTTTAGATAAAACTTTATATACCTAATCTCCTTAAATAAGCATATATCTATATAAAATGGTAAATAGGTCCAAAATTCAAATTCTATTTTTTTTTAATTTATTTATTTGAGAGAAAGAGGAAGGGAGAGAAAGAGATAGAAATATCAAACTGTTCCTGTCTGTGCCCTGACGGGGATCAAACTGGCCACCTCTGTACTTTAGAGTGATGCTCTAACCAACTGAACAATCCAGACAGGACCAAAATTCTAGATCATTTGCTATTTTTTCAAACTTTTTTTTTTTTTTTTGTATTTTTCTGAAGCTGGAAACGGGGAGAGACAGTCAGACAGACTCCCGCCTGCGCCCGACTGAGATCCACCTGGCACGCCCACCAGGGGCAACGCTCTGCCTCCTCCGGGGCGTCGCTCTGCCGCGACCAGAGCCACTCTAGCGCCTGGGGCAGAGGCCAAGGAGCCATCCCCAGCGCCCGGGCCATCTTTGCTCCAATGGAGCCTTGGCTGCGGGAGGGGAAGAGAGAGACAGAGAGGAAGGGGGGGGGGGTGGAGAAGCAAATGGGCGCTTCTCCTATGTGCCCTGGCCGGGAATCGAACCCGGGTCCCCCGCACGCCAGGCTGACGCTCTACCGCTGAGCCAACCGGCCAGGGCTTCAAACATTTTTAAATGTTTGTGCAATCTTCTCTATTAAGTCAATCAGTAATCCAGTTAAAAGAGAAGAACAATTGAGTTAATATGGAAACCTGTACTTTCCGACCTTTCCCAATAACTTTTCTGATGTTAAGAAAAATAGGAAGAGGCTGACAGTCTTAAAAAGAACACACATCGAAACTAAAAACACAAGCCAATTAATCAATTAGTCAACTAAAGCATCTGCAATGCATCAAAATGGAAATCATAAGACTTGGACATTTCTTTTCAAATTAGATAATCAGAAAACAGATTGTAAATTAAGAAATCACAAAATTGAAAAACTAAGCAAGTGTAGGCTGAGTGTTATAAACACATGCATTTTCTGTACTGTAGAGTACTAAAATTACACCTATTACAAATGACATATTTGTGTTCTAATTCAAAACATGCTGTTACCTAAAATACCTAAATTTGCCTGAAGACTGACTCCAAAGTCAAACAAACGAGGAGAAAGAGTAAGGAAAATGGAGTGCTGATTTACAACTGCATGTGCTAAGAAGCTATCAACCTGTCAGCTTTAACCCAGAGGTCCTTAAACTCTGATAATGATCACTTACAAGTGTTTGTTGAGTTTCTCTAGTCATTTGAATTCATTAAATAAGTGATTAGGCTGGCAATGTGGCTTTACAAGTCTGCTTCCTGTGAGCACTGAATTATTTAAGTTTGCTGGTTCAAAACCCTGGGCTTGCCTGGTCAAGGCACATATGGGAGTTGATGCTTCCTGCTCCTCCCCCCCTTCTCTCTCTCTTCTCTCTCTCTCTCTCTCTCTCTCTCTCCATATATATATATATATATCTTCTCTAAAATGAATAAATAAAAATAATTTAAAAAAACAAAAACTACAATTAAAAAAAATCAGAGAGAATCAAAAACAGAATCACAAACAAGAGTGACAAAAATTGGGGCATCTCTTTTTCTCAGGCACGGATGGTATTAAAAGAACAGAACACTATTTGCTCTATTTACTGTCTTGGAAAAGAACACAAAAACCAATTTTTTTGGTTCACACAACTGCCAGTCTCCAAATCGTCAGAGTAGAAAATGAAGAGTTCATTAAAATTTAAATTCATTTTCTCTAAGTTGGTTTGTGATGAACATGAATGCTATCTTTCTTATGAAAGCTTTATTAGGAATAACCATGTAATTCTTAATTATTTTCCTCAACATTGAGCAAATCTGGATGTCCCTGGAGGTGTGGGAGAGCCTACAAAGATTTTGGACTTCTTCTCAAAACCCACTTCAATTTCCCTAATTTTGAAGAATATGACAGTCTATGGAATAAAAATGGATTGCTTTCATTTTTCTATGCATCTCAGCCATTTTTAAAGGAGTTTCAGGAAACAATAAAGTCAATCCCCCAAAATTTAGAAAAGCAGCTTTCAAAACTTCTATTTCCAGTTCAAAATTTAGCCTTCAATGTTAAGACCCTTGACGCTCTTCAAAACTGAGGATCCCAAAGGGCCTTTGAGCATGTGAGTTATATCTACTGATATTTACTAAACTAGAAATTAGAATTGAAAAAAGATGTAAAACTCACATTGAAAGAGGCAATTCATAAACATAAACATGTAAGTGGCCATTTTGAACATTATTCAACCTTATTTCTAAAAAAAAATGCAAATTTAAATGAGATACCATTTTCATATAACAATGTCTAATTTTTACTTCGTTGGTTGTAGTATTTGAGCGATAATACAATGCTGACTTAGGGAAATTCTACTTTCTTATACTGCTTACAAATGGATACAATCTTTGTCAAGAACAAAATGGCAAAAATAATAACTAGCATTCCATGACATACTGTGAAATATTTTTAGAAATCCTCCACTTATTATTAGATTTCTATTTTACAGTTGAGAAAAGAATGTATTACTAAAGCAATTACTGGCTCACCTTGTAAGTAATGGAACTTTTGTTAGAACCTAGAATATATGTATACATATATACACTTATAAGAATCTATCCAATACCTGACCAGGTGGTGGCACAGTGGATAGAGCTTTGGCCTGGGATGCAAAGGACCCAGATTGCAAACCCTGAGGTCGACAGCTAGCTTGAAGCCCAAAGTCGTTGGCTTGAGCAAGGGGTCACTGGCTCACCTGGAGCCCCCCCCCACACACACACCAAGGCACATATGAGAAATCAATGAACAACTAGAGTGCCACAACAATGAGTTGATGCTTCCCATCTCTCTCCCTTCCTGACTGTCTGTCCCTCTCTCTGTCTTTGTCACTAAAAAAGAAAAAAGAATCTATCTAAAGGAAGTGAGTAAAGATGTGTATAAACATTTATGTGAGAGGTCTTAGCTGAAACATCATTTATTATTACAGTGGAAAACTGTAATCTATCTAAATATCCAACAGGTAATAATCTGCCAGCTCATTTCCACAGATTAAAATTACATCATGGTGAGAACCATACTCTCACTCATGGATGGATTGCCATTATTTGCACAGTGTGTAACATATACAATAGAAGGAACTCAATGATATTTGTTTAAGATATACATAAATACAAAATATTGCACGAGTACAAAAAAAAAACGTTTTAATGGAAAATTTCATGATTGAAGAGGAAGCATGTTATAAAACAGAATGATGAATAATATATTAAATTATTTAAACAAGAAGGCCATCATTAGTCTGAGGCAACTTTCACACCATGGCAACCTACACAAGCAAGCCAAAATCTAACCCTGTAAATGCCTCAAAGTTACAAAATTGAAAACTAAGGACAACCAATCACAAATAACCAACTAAGCTTTAAGCTTTGGCCAATCAATAACTTCCTTATTTTGCTTCTACTTTTTCTCTATAAAAGTCTCTGCCCCAGTATCTTGTTGGCAAAGTGCTCCTAATCACTTCTAGCTTTGCATCGCCTCATTCCAATTGATCTTTGCTCAAGTAAACTTTAAAAATTTTTAATATGCCCCATTTTATCTTTTAGCAAGTATGATCACAATTTTATAACACCTACATGTGAATGCATGTATAAAAAAAGTTTAGAAATATAGAAAAATGTCTAAGTGTACAAACAGCAATTCCCGTCTCTTTGCTGATGCATGCTAGTTACTCAATAAATATTTATTGATTGAATAAATGAATGAATGACATTATAAAAGTAGCTACCTCTTTGGGGGTTATAAGTAACTGTTTAATTCTTTGAAATTGTCTATATTTAATAAAACTTAAACAGTGAGCATGAATTATCTTTGTAATAAATGACTTATAAAACATAAGCATGCTGAAATATCTAGTTAGGAATTTTGGAATGAAAGACCAAATATAGACTTCCTACAAGCCAATTAAAAATAACTTGTACCTTTTTTCTACTATGTTTTGCTTACTGCATTCAGCAATAAAAAGTATCAAATGTTAGAGAAAAATGGCAAGCCTAATATTGTGCAGCTAGTTATTTATTGGGGTTAAGTCTAGAATCTAGGTCACTTGGTTTCCAGACAAGTAGTTTTTTCCGTTACACCAAATTGCGTCGAGTTCCAGAACACTAACAAATGAGCGAACAATACAGGCCCTGCAATAGTCACTGTAAGGTAAGTCTTTACTTATAAGTAAAATGATTTGCTAATTATTTAATATTATCAGAAAATTCCAAAGTTCTGAGAAATACTACATTTTCCTGTGACATGAATTGTTTCTTGGGAGGAGGGGTATGAACTTCCAAAAGCTGTGTCCTAATTTGTGCATGGTAGGGGAGCTTATGTGCAGTATTCTGGGGAAGGGTCCGCAGCTTTCATAATACTTATGAAAGGGTCTGGGATTAAAAAAGTTGAGAGCAACTAAAGCTATAAAGTTGGCAGTCAAGAGGAAGAAAAAAAACTGATGGTAAGTAAAAGGCATAGGAGAGGAAAAGGAACCATAGCTAATTCTGTCTTCCTCTTTTTTATTCCTGGAACATACTTTTAATATGCAAATGTCTGGTCTCATGACTTTGCTTTCTAAGCAAGTGACACTAGGAATGATGGTTAAAAACAGGCCAAATTATCTCTATGTTGTAAACTTTCACATAAGTGCAAAGTACTTCAAGAGTGATCTCTTTTTAACGTTGTGAATCATTTTGAAGTATTTTGCATTTATGTTTCATTAGGAAAAGGAAAATTATTGAATAGAATTCTTAGTTTCTTGTCCCATAAAATGTGCTTCCCCTACAGGAAGTTTTTGTAAAGCTGCTGTGGGCAAATGCAGATTAAACACTCCTCTAGGCATTTCACAATTATTGCTTAATTTAAAATTTAACTCTTCCTCTGCTCAATGAAAGAAGCAAATAACCTGTTTCTTATCCCAACATCAAACTTGATTGGCAGGGTCTAGGGACCTCTGGAATATAATTTGAAAACTCTTCGCAGGGTTTATTTCACTGCTACTCTCTGCAAATACGTCTTGGGCTATAGTTTCACATATAGCAACACACAGAAACAAAACAAACTACAAATTCTCCTGAAAGGGTTAAAAATGCATATATCATAGCTTAGAATTGACACCCATCCAACAGGTATGCCTCCGGGACTCTCCGTCTGCCTCAGCTGAATAAGTGCTTACGTCATCAACCAATCGGAAGAGCATCTCTTGTTTTAGTTTCCGAGGTGAACATCATTACTTTTACGACTAAAATGATTATAAACTGTAGGAGACCCAGACAGACTATGCCACTATTCTTTCAGTCCCAATGCCTTTTTTACTGCTTCTTCGAAAATAAAATTACTAAAAGTATTCACACTCAAAATGTAATTATTATTTGATCAAATCTTTTCCACTGTCTAGTTCGGAGCTCGGTTCTCCCGGCATGCCCACTACCTTAGGAAAAGGCGAATCAGAATACCAGTCATTTTACAATTAATTTTTCAATATTGACTCCCCCCGCCCCCCAGCATAACACTGCAACACATTAAATACCTAGGAATTTTTTTTGCATAAGTAACCGAAATGACTATTTTTTAATTCAAACTCAAATGATTCCACAAATTTCGTGGCTAAAGAGCATGGGGCTGTCAAATGCTCGCGGCTCAAGTACAAGGATCTGTGACTAGGGGGTGGCATCACGTGTAGTTCTAATAAGCAACACCTCTCTACCCTTTTCAGTGTTGGGGTTGGTTTTCTTTCGCGCTGTTAAGTGAAGGAAACACCTTTATCTTTCGACTCCACAGTGCATTTAGACCCCTTCAAACTGGCATTTGTTAGAGGAGGATTAAGTCCCCGATCTGTCACATTTCAAAAGGCAGAGGACTGGCACACTTTTTAAAATAGTGACTACTAGATTTCCTTCCGTCCTTTCTTTCTTCCAAGATACAAACTGAAAGCTAAGGAGGGTGGGAGAGAGACGTGGAGTGGAGTGGGGGAAGAGTAAATATATTGCTTACTGTTCCCAGAGTTAAAAGAGCTTCTTCGGGCTCCTTAACGCCTCTAGCTTTCTGTCAGGATCCTTTCAGAGCCTGGGACCACAGAGAAGTTAAAGTCTGGTCCTTGGTGGGCGGAGCTAAAATGTGGGCTGGCTTCTTTCGGTCTTCGCAGATATTTTAAGGTGGAATGAAAAGAAAGCAAGAGAAAGAACCGTCCCTGCAGATGCTGGTGTCCTGATGCAAATGATTACTTATCAGAACCATGAGTTTGAATCAGGACACACGTTTAAACAATATTTGAGTTAACTGGTCCTAAATTACAAGGATGATGGGGTGTGTGTGTGTGTGTGTGTGTGTGTGTGTGCGCGCGCGCGCGCGCGTGCGTGTCTGGAAGTTCTTTTTGTCCTTAAGTAGATACCACTTCTTCTTTTTTCCCAGACAAGAACTAAATCGAAAACATGAGTTACCTAGAGCACATTCGCATTCTTTAAAAGGCAATATTTAGAACCCTAAGTATAAAATGAGTACATTTTGAAGATAGACAATATAAGACCACTTTAAAAATCAAATCTGTCCAAATATTTCCTCTCCAAACTTAAAACACCTGAGTTGATAACCTTTGTTTGTAAATGTAAGATTAAAGACATACCAGAGGCCTGACCTGTGGTGGCACAGTGGATAAAACGTCAACCTGGAATGCTGGGGTCCCTGGTTCGAAATCCTGAACTTGTCTGGTCAAGGCACATCTGGGAGTTGATGCTTCCTGCTCCTCCCCCCTTTCTCTCTCCCTCTCTCTCTCTCTCTTTCTCTCTCTCTCTCTCTCTCCCCCTCCTCCTCCTCCTCCTCCTCCTCCTCCTCCTCCTCCTCCTCCTCCTCCTCCTCCTCTCTAAAATGAATAAAATAAACTAAAATGACATACCAGAGACTGTAATACATCTATGTTGAGATTTAGGGGGGAATGACCGAATTAGGTTGATCTATAGTTTTGCAATATAAATTCAAATACCTGACATCACTATAACAAAGAAGATGTACTGTTTAAATATATCCAGATTTCACAAGAATGGATTAGTGTCTTTAAAGATTGATTCACTTAGTATATCTTGTTTTCAAGCCCAGAATCTTCTTTTTTTTTTTTTTTTTTTGCCTTTAATCAAATACTGAGCATACTCTCCTAGCTTTCTCATACTATTTTCAAATAATATAATTTCTGCTGATCCCATCATTAAGTCTTATGGATTTTCTCTTTCCTGTAACCCAAAATTCAACTCCTTTCTGTTTTTATTTTTTCCCAAATTCAACCAGATATGTTATAAATCTCAACTTCCTTAAAAAAAAATGCCAGTAGTTGCCTGACTGGTGCAGTGGATAGCGCCTCAACCTGGGATGCTGAGGTTCCAGGTTCAAAACCCTGAGCTCATTGGCTTAAGTGGAGGATCACAAACATGATGGTCACTGGCTTGAAGTCCAAGGTCACTGGCTTGAGCAAGGGGTCACTGGCTTGGCTTGAACCCCCTCTGTCAATCAAGGCACATATGAGAAGCAATCAATGAACAACTAAAGTGACACGACTATGAGTTGATACCTCTTATCTCTCTCACTCCCTGTCTCTCTGTCTCTTTTCCTAAAAAGAAGAAGAAGGAGGAGGGGAAGGTGAAAGAGGAAGAGGAGGAGAAAGAGAAGGAGGAGGAGATGGAGGAGGAAAAGGAGAAGAATAAAGAAGGAAAGAAGGAAGGAAGAAAGGGAGGGAGGGAGGGAGGGAGGGAGGGAGGGAGAGAGGGAGGGAAGGAGGGAGGGATGGGAGAAGGAAGGAAGGAAGGAAGGAAGGAAGGAAGGAAGGAAGGAAGGAAGGAAGGAAGGAAGGAAGGAAGGAAGGAAGGAAGGAAGGAAGGAAGGAAGGAAGGAAGGAAGGACGAGCGAGCCTGACCAGGCGGTGGTGCAGTGGATAGAGAGTTGGACTATCAGGATGCCGAGGATCCAGGTTCGAGACCCTGAGGTCGCCAGCTTGAGCACAGGCTCATCTGGCTTGAGCAAAATGCTCACCAGCTTGGACCCAAGGTCGCTAGCTCGAGCAAGGGGTTACTCGGTCTGCTGAAGATCCAGGGTCAAGTCACATATGAGAAAGTAATCAATGAACAACTAAGATGTTGCAATGAAAAAAAAAGAAAGAAAGAAAGAAAAAGAAGGCAAGCAAGCAGTGTCTAATGGGGATCAAGATCTTTCATTTTCCAAAGAAGACTTTGAATTTCTTAAAAGGTGATATGTGGTAAGTAGAGCAGCAGACAGTACACTGCTATATTTCACCTTTTCCTTCAGGCACAATTAGTGAAAGAAAGACTAAGTTTTCAGGGCACACTCATTCTAAGACTGACAGAGAAAGACCTCTTGAAAAGCTGCTTCACATACTTTCATCAGTTTGCTAATAAAAGTTGGTAGCTCTCAATATTTGAATTGGGTATACAATAGTGTGTCACATGTTGAAGATAAGAAAAAATTTTGATTACATGCTTTTAAAGACAATTTCAGAGTATGTTATGGCTAGAGTTTTAACTTATGGGAAGATGATTGCCTCTTTCCAGTCTTACTAAATCAGGTTGACTTATCTCCACACTTGCAGTCATTAAAAGCTTCTGCAGGAGTATCTCTCCCTCTTTGTAACTGGTGTAGAACATCTCCTATTTCCCCATTATGTGATTCTGTGGCCCCATGCCCACAACCATTCTGGCTCTCTTCCTATAATCTCATTGTTCACATAGACCCCTAGATGGATAGCCCAAGTCAGATTTACTGCCTTTATTCTATCCACCTCCCCCCCCCCTGCAAAAAAAAAAAAATTCCAGCATTAGCCTACTGATTCCAAGGACCTCTGCCTCCACCTTAGGTAAGAGAGACCCAGTCCTCATAGCCTGCCTCAGGCTGTATATCAGATAGGTCTGAAGAAATTGTCTTCCCCAGGTCTGTCCATCAGTGAAGATCAGTTAGGAGAAGGTATACACGTGGAAACTGCTAAAACTGAGCAGTATTGTAGCAGCCTTTAATGCAAATCCACTGCCACATTTTCCATTATTGCCAATGAGTTTTATACAATAGTATTTGCTATTATTAACAGCTTTGAATTTTAGACTGAGAAGAATAAGCTATTTTTAGTACTGGGTAAGTAAGCAAAAATGAACAGACTCACAACTGGTCAAATTAACTAAGAGGAAATGCCTACTTGTCAAAACCAATCATTTAAAAAGCAGAAAAAAACCTCATGTTTCCACAATTGATTTTTCTTCCTTTATATGCTGCTGCTTCTATTCTCTTTTTAATGACTTCTACCTCACCCATCCAGTAATCTCTACTACACAAGAGATCTGTTTTCCATAAACGTGGGCACGAAGAATGAGCTACTATTTGATAGTTAAATCCATACATCCAATGAAAATAATTAGCCAGCATGCTAATCAGCATTCTATTAGGGTGTTAAGAGAGAGTTGAAAAAAGATATATAATCCAGATTGTGGATGGACATAAACAGACAATAGTCTAAATGGCTACCAATTAAACAATTTTATTAATATGTCCCTCTTATCCATTGCTATGCTTGAGTATTCTGGTTCGTCATACAAGTATATTTATGGTAAGATAATAATAAGTTTTTGCTATTTATGTCCATGAATATTATTAATATGAGTCATTCCTCTCTGCGTGTACTAACAAAAGCAAGTCAGTTAAGACAGCTGAATCAAAAAAAAAAAAAACTGAAGTAATTCTCACCTATGAACTTTTTGGCATCCAGCTAATAATAGACCCTCCTCTTTCTTTTAACACAGAGACCATTCTTATACACCTTTCCCTTAAATTCCACTGAACTAACTCTACTCATCCTGAAGGATTAATCCAGTTACTGCCTTGTGTAGAAAATTTCTCTACCCGCTCCCCGTTCAGCTCAAATAATCCTTCCACTTGAACAAGAACACTCATTAGAACATTGATTAATCTGTATTATAGTTGGCTATGCAAGAAAAAATATTTTATGCTTTATAATGGCAGGAGACTAGCCTTCTTCAATTTAGTAAGCCATCTCCAACCCCTAAACCCCAAGGCCATGACACATGAGGAGCTCAAAGGATGTTTATTGAATTTGTTATTCATGATATTGGGTTGAAAGATATCTTAAACCTGACACCCAAAAAGCACTTTAACTACCACTGTCATTTTCATCTTTACTAAAGAAAAGAAAGTTTATTTTTTTTTATTCCCCACACACACATTAATAAAATTTCTGGAGATATGAGGCTAATCAGAGAAGAATGTCATGAACCCTAACTAAAATGTATGTACAATGAATTTAAATGTTCAGTGGCATGATGAAAGCATAGATCTAGGGACAGGGTTTTTATAAACATAAGAACTGTATTTTAATAGCTAAATATCTACTGGTACTTACAACTTGTACTTTCAATGTTAATTTACTATATTCATACAGTTACAATAATATTTTGACCTGAAAAGTGGAAGTAGTCATTTTTTTTTTCATTGAAAATGTTAGGCAGATTATTATCACTCTATTAAACATTTTCCTCTTTAATTTTTCAATAAAATATATTAAGACAGCTATAACAAATAAAACACTAGTAATATCATTGGTACTCTTGATAGAGAGCCCGGTACTTTGTACAATATTATCACTACATTTCCAGTGTCATTAACCGCTATATTCATGAAATTAAGTATTAGCATTTTTATTTAGAATCCTAATATTATATAAGCACACACAAAAAAGTATTGAAGCCAAGTTTTCAATCCAAGTCTGTCTGATTCCCAAGCCCACAACTTTCTCAGCATATTATACCATCTCTTATAGCAAGTTTTGTTTGATTATCTTTTCAGCATTGTCCCAAGTCAGCCAAATCCCGGACTATACCACACTGGTAGTGGAGCCACTGATAGGAAAAAAACAAAACCTCTAAGCACCAGGCCAGGAACCTTCTTGCTGTTCTCTTCCTCATCAGTCATGGTCACTCCTTGCTTCCTTACACCCCACCCCCACATTCCTTCATTCAACTTTGAGTTTCTATATTCAAAATTTTTATATCTACATTTTCCTATTGACTTCTACGACTATACCTTAATACCCACCCCCCTTTTCAGCTTCTGTCACAAACTACAAACATATACTACACAAGTGGAACGGTCATCCAGTTGACAATATGAGTTAGTACACAACAGAATATTTTGACTACAGACAAACCACATTCAGGAACTTTTGACAAAGCCAAGCTGTTCTAATTCATCTTACCTACTTGTGGCAATAATTCAGCAAGTTGTTTTTTGCTCTTCAAGATCCCTCTAAACTTGGCAACGCAAGTGCCTGTCTAATTTCAGCCATTCTGCCAGAATGGGCACAAGCCCAACTACACAGCTCAGAATCTAACTCGCAGGCACTTTACGGGCTTTTAAAAACACTTGTGTTCTTGCAGTTTAAACACATTGATGAGCATGAGGGCATCCGAGCCCAAATCCTTTGCTTGGAAAGTAATTCTGAGCAGGAAGATTACTAAGTGAACATCCAGAGTTCTTCAAGTTACTGAGCTCTGTTAGAAGTCAGCAGAGGGTTTTCAAAAGAGGACTGAGATAATAATACTCATCAAGTCAGTGGGTAAGCAGCTTCAAAGGTACTTTTGCTTTTGCTTTATTTAAATTTGATGTTTGAAATACATTGTCAAGTCCAACAGTTTCCCTTTGGAAATCTACATGTATGTACATCTCATCTTTCTCTGATTGGAAGCACAAAAACAAACAAACAAGCAAACAAAAAACCACAAGTAACTCTTAATCTGCACCCAAATGACAAAGACAGTCACATACTAGAATTTAATTTCATTACATTTATGATCTAGCCTTGAATCCCAGATGTTTCAAATTTATTTTTAGGGTGAAGTAAAATTTGAGGTAATTTAAAACTACAACAAAATTCCAAAAATTGCTATGAAAAGAAAAACAAACAAAAGCCTTTACCCTCATCGAACTCATTCTAAATTAACCAAATGATCTAACTGTTTCACTTGTATAGTGGAGACCATTAAGAAAATATTGCTGACATAATATATTTAAATATTTCTTTTAATTAATACCTTACTGAGCTATTTTTGCTTGCCCGAGAATAGCAGACTGGTCCAAGAACTGAATTAAAATAAAAGTCTAATGTCCTAAAGAGTAATATGCACATTCTTGCTCCTAATTTGCTACAGTTTAAAAAGCAGTGCATGATCTGATAATAGTTTACTGTACCATTAAAATCGGAAGAAAGAAGGAAAGACTATTTTGCTATCTATAATAGTTCTAGAAAAGCAGTCTTCCTTTCACCTGGTTTTCTAGATATTTCTATTTTCCTTTCTACCCTTTCTGACATTTAAAATAAATGCCTTCTTAAGTTATAGATGGTCATTTTTTGGAATATTTCACTAACATTGACACAACATTCTTTTTGAATATAATATGTATTTAATAATAACAATAATCACTTAATAAGTATATTTGTTCATTTGAGCAATCATTCACAATGATTTTAAAATGTCTTGGCTAGGAAATTCTTTAAACATTTGTAACTTACTTGGGGAGGCAAAAATTAATTTCAGTAAGCACATGCTATTCCTGAGAGGCCTACTGGCCAAGTTTCTTCATCCCTTCATAATAAGAAGCTTTTCTGTTGCTTCTGAGTCAACACTGGTTCTTGGGAGCACTTGAAGTCATTATCCAACTTTACCAAGGGCTCTATGTAGCCACTTCCCAAAAGTCTTGACTGCTTATCATGTGCTTAACATATTGTTAGGCAGCAGAGAGAGCAAACTGAATAGACAAGGTCCATGTTTTCATGGAGCTTACATCCTAGTGAGCAGAAAAGACAAAGAATAAAATAAACAAGATAAAGATTTAAAACAACAACAACAACAAATACAGCACTTCCAGGAAAGGCCTCTGGAGAACTATCAGCCATGAAACTGAATGTTAGAGGAATATTCCAAACAGAAGACCAGCAAGTGCAAGAACAGAAAGTTGTGAAAGATGCATATAACTGAAAGCCACTTTAAGTGTCCCAAACAGGAAGTGCAAGAGGGAGGAAAGAGAGATAAGGGAGGACTGAATTGAATCTGAATTCTAAGTTGGTCATGAAATTAGAAAAGGAATTTGGTGGGTAGTTAGCATAGTTAAAGACGCAAGGGCAGGAAAATGGTTAGCAGGAAATGCAAAGGCAATTCTGGGAGAAAAGGAATGTTTATTGGGAGACTAGTAGGAAGGAAGTTTAGAAATGTACATGGGGGGGGGTGAGACTTTTAAAACTCTTGAATAATAGACTGAAGGATTTGAACATTTTCCTGTAGTAAAAAAGAATATTTTAGGTATCAAGGATAGTAGTGGTTAGATGTATTATTATGTTTTGATTTTGGTAGCTGTTTTCAGAGGTAGGTATTGCTTTCTTGGATCTTTACAGGAGAGTGAGATTTTTAACTACTATTCAGGAACATAACAAGATAAACTGAAGATGGAGATAAGTGATATGTGGAAGGAGAAAACCAAAGTGATTACTATGTCAAGAAGACATGATGTATTTCATAGACAGGAAGGCCTATCAGGACAAACAAGATGGAAACAGAGGGTTGGAACAATTCGACAAAAGTCAGTACAGGCATAAGCTAGACCACACGGTAGGAGAAGGTAATCTGCACAAGACTAATGATTCAGAGACTCTTTTTTTTTAATCTTATTTTTATTAATTTTAATGCAGTGACATTGATAAATCAGGGTACATATGTTCTGAGAAAACATCTCCAGATTATTTTGACATTTGATTATGCTGCATACCCCTCACCCAAAGTCAAATTGTCTTCTGTCACCTTCTATCTGGTTTTCTTTGTGCCCCTCCCCTCCCCCTATCCCTTCCCTCTCCTTCCTCACCCCCGCCCCACCCCTCCACCCCACCCCCCGTTACCATCACATTCTTGTCCATGTCTCTGAGTCTCATTTTTATGTCCCATCTATGTATGATTCAGAGACCCTATTGAGAATTAAGGACTTAATGTCTTACATCTAGTATGTATTTAATAATGTTTTATTAAGATTTAATATTTAAACTTCAGACATACTCAAGCTCACTCCATGCTCCCTGGGGAATCCCCCCTCTTTTTTTTTTTTTTTTTTTTTTTTTTTTAGTATTTTTTCTTTTATTTATTTATTTTTTGTATTTTTCTGAGGATGGAGATGGGGAAGCAGTCAGACAGACTCCTGCATGTGCCTGACTGGGATCCGCCTGGCATGCCTACCAGGGGAAAATGCTCTGCCCATCTGGGGTGTTGCTCTGTTGCAACCGGAGCCATTCTAGCGACTGGGGCGGAGGCCATGGGGCCATCCTTAGTGCCCAGGGTGGCTTTGCTCCAGTGGAGCCTTGGCTGCGGGCGGGAGGAGAGAGACGAAGAGGAGGGAGAGGGGGAGGGGTGGAGAGGTAAATGGGCACTTCTCCTGTATGCTCTGGCCAGGATTTGAACCCAGGAATCCTGCACACTAGGCCAATGACTCCGACGGGTCTACCATATCATGCTTTTTACTTAAAAAAAAAAATTTACATTTCTTTTGAATGCTGATGAACAGGAGACACCAAATCTTTTTCACCTGCAAACTACTACCTTCTTTATTAGATCCAGCTAATAACACTGTTTTGTCTTTTTCCAAATAGCTCCAGATATATGGAAAAGATTTATATAGGCGGATGGGGATCCTCAAACCCCTCAGCGAGATCTTCTGAGAATGGCTTTTAAGATACCTAGAGGCAGAAAAAGCCCAATAGAGATCAGGGGAACTACCAGCTTTTAGGATACACCCTTAAAGGCTCCAATGCCCCAAAGGGGTCTCATAGGATGCCATCTGGGTCCTGCTTCAATAGTGGAAAGGAAGGTCATTGAGCTAAAGCCTGCCAGGCTTACATGCCTCTGCTGTGAGGAAACAGGGACACTGGAAGGTAGGCTTCCCCCTCGCTCTTCTAAGGGAGGGTTCAGTCTCTTCCAGCCCTGCTCCAGCCACCTATGACTTAACCTTGCCCAGAAAGCTGGGGTTTGCCACTGAAGGCCAAAGGTGCCCAGAGCCGCGGCCACATCTACGACACTGTGGACGAGCCTAGGGTATTTCTTCCAAGAAGCAAGTAAACTGATCTCATTTGCACAAGGGCCACTTAACTATGTTTTGCCTGAATAGTCAGGTTTTTTATTCTTCCCTCAAAGATCTCTGTTGTGGGTGTTGATAGTCCTATTTTCTGCTGCTTTGCTTAATATATATTGTTTCCTTTATCCCTCCTACCTCAATGCCCCACTCATATTCAGGCTGGGACCTACTCCTAATTTAGAGCTCTCTTTCCTCCTTTTGCCAACTTGTATTATGAATTTACTTTTGCCACCCAGCTTAGTGTATCCCAAGGTTCTCTTTACCATGCCACAGTCACAGAGCTCCAGGGAAAAGCAACCTGGTCTCAACTCTCCAGGCAGAGGAGAACAGAAGCTCCATATCCATGCATGCTGCAAATGGCTTTTTCCAGTCTACCTGAATCATTACCAGCTAGAAGCAGCAGTCATTGGGACTTGGACATGAGCTGCAAAGTATAGAATGGTGACAACAATTTCAGTGCCATGCGGACTTTTCCTGTGGGGAACTTTCCTAGACTCCTGCTCCCTGTGACAGCTCCTAACAGACTGAACTGTGGTTGGGTTGCATTTTTCAGGGATTTGGCATGGTGATGGGGCCAACTTGGACTTGGTGAACATGTTAAGGACACTACTCTTTTATGGATTCTTGCTGTATTGGCCAAGAGTTTGCTTAAAGGCTTCTAATCACTGTAAAAAAAAATAGAGGACCAGGTGAAGAAGATGGGGCACATATACACTATGGTATACTATTCAGCTAGGAGAAATGATGACATCGGATCACTTACAGCGGAATGGTGGAGGCTTGGTAGCATTGTGCGGGGTGAAATAAGTGAATCAGAAAAAAACAGGAACTGCAGGATTCCATACATTGGTGGGACATAAAAGCGAGACTAAGAGACATGGACAGGAGTGTGGTGGTTACGGGGGGTGGGGGGAGAGAAGGAGGGAGAGGGGGAGGGGGAGGGGTACAGAGAGAACTGGATGGAGGGTGGCGGAGGACTACCTCTCTTCAGGTGATGGGTATGCAACAGAACTAAATGACAAGATAACCTGGAAATGTTTTCTTTGAATGTATGTGCCCTGATTTATTGATGTCACCCCATTAAAATAAAAATTTATTTATTTATTAAAAAAAAAAGATTTAAACTTCAAATTGCTGTTTACCTCATGAATTTATACTGGAATAAGTAAGTCAGTTATTTGGAATCAGTTTTGTCACCCTGAAGCTGTGAAAACAATGGGGGGAAGGTTTGGGATTATAAAATGTGTGCTCTGCTTTGAAGTGCTCATGGACGTAAACATGAGTGCTTAGGGAAGAAGTCTTGCCAATATATGGGTGTCATACCCTGGAAAAATGAACATGAGGGGAAAAGAGTAGCCATTTATTGGGGTTCTGAGAACATGTTTATACTATTTCATTTAATTTTCAGCTGCACTATGGCAGGGAATTATCTGCATTTTATAAATTAGAAACTACAGTTTATGCTCATACAATTGCCCAAGGTAGGTTCCTAAGTACTAGAGCAGAGATTTAAACTGATTTCATCAAAGGCCATGGCTTCTTTTCTTCTGATGGACACTTTAGTTGTTTGCATGTTTTTGACTATTGTAAATAATGGTACATGAACACAAGGAAGCAGATATCTCTTCCACGTAGAGTTTTTGTTTCCTTCAGACAAATTCCCCAAAGTAGAACTGTTGGATAATATGGTAGTTCTAGTTTTAATTTTTTTTGGAACTGCCATATTGTTTTACATAGTGGCTGCACCAATTTACAACTCTACCAACAGGACACAGGGTTCCCTTCTCACCGGTACTTGTTACCTCTTGTCTTTCTAATGATGGCCATCCTAACAGGCATGAGGTGTTATCTCAATGTTTTAATTTGCATTTCTCTAATAATTATTGACACTGAGGAACTTTTTATGTTCCTCTTTGGGAATCTCTGGTTCTTAGCCCACTTTTAATTTGATAATTATTATTTTTGCTATTAACTTATATGAGTTCTTTATATATTTTGGACATTAACCCCTCATCAGATATATGATTTGTAAATATTTTCAATAATTCCATATGCTGTCTTTTCATTTTGTTAATATATAAGTTTTTTAGTTTGTATAGTCCCATTTGTTTATCTTGGTAAAATTCTTCTTGGTATGCTAGTGCGAGGTATGCCAGAATTACTCCTCTCCAAGTCAGACTAAACTCACCAGCCTACTCTATGTAGGGATAAAAGCTATATTTTTCTGTCATGAGAGCTCTCTTCCACCAGAGACAATATTAGCATGAAGAATAAAGTGAAAAAGAAGTCATTGCTCCTCAAAATTTTCTCAGCACCTATTACTTCCCTTCACTCTCTATATTTGTAAAACTAAAAACATGATTTCCACCAAATGACACAAATATTTCCAGAGATGCTCACTGGATCCTTATTTTAAAATTTTTTCATCTAAATTAATATATATGCAGTTATTTTATTTATATGTTCCTTAAAAAAATACCACAAATTAGGGAAGTCTTAAAATAAGTTTTCAGTTCCTGTTCTTATTCTGAGGTTACTATCCAACAGCCTTATGTGAAAATGTGATGACTCATCTGAATCATGTTGTTTCTTTCAGGGTTATATGTACAAATTTAGTTGTCATCAAGCAAAGGAATATTTGAGAACCATTTTCCCTCCTCCAATAAATAAACTAATGCCGCTTTCTTAGTAAGAGAGGTTAAGCCTCCTTCCAGTCTATCCTAAAAGGCACAGCTGTGGAATTATGTTGTTTTTCCATCTTAAATGTCCTTGGATATACTTGGTTCACAGGTAAAGGTATCACTGGTTTTTATCCTGTCTCTGTGATAGATGGGGCTGAGGTTTACAGAATTCAGTCTCTGCTACTGTGGGTATGACAAGGTATTAGAGCTTTGTGGATAATCTGGAAAAAATAAGGAAAATCCTGTGCATAAAAATGTTATCAACTGTCTTTTCAAAGGCAGTAGTAGAAGGTTACTGTTTATTATGAGTTTATATCCTTCTTAAACTATGGTGCTAAAATGGCATTTCAAATTTTTATTTAGGTTACCGTGTGTTTTTGGACGGGGGGAGAGGAGAGGAAATTATTTCCTGACTACTGATATTCCAAAGGCTAGGAACCATAGTTTAGAACCATCTTCAGAAAGCCCAGGGAGCCTTGTTCTCTTAAAATCCTTCCAGCAACACAAATATTTGCAACCTCACAGCAAGTGGTTGTCATCAAGGAGGAAGTCTTCACCAGGCAGCATAATAATGTGCTCAATCGTTATCCTAAACTTCCTCTTGCTTTTTCTTCAGTTAACACAGTCTACCAAATAGCATTTGCTTACCACCCAGATTTAGAGCAAGGAGACAAGAGGTCAATATAGATGTACACCTCTACATTCCCCACCATCACTCACCCCCCTTCCAACATCGGCCAATGTGATCATGTTCACTTCGGTACACAAATCTTTTATCACTTCCCTTCGATGGCTCTCCACTTCCTTTGGACGCTACCCATTCTCTTTGATATGGCATCAAAACGTCTTTGATTCAAGTAAGTTTCATCTGTTTCTTTTTGTTCCAAAATTAAAAGGGCTTCTTTCAATTCCAATAATGTTTCATATTCTTGACTGAATAATTACCTTCCTTCTCCATTTCTTTACCAATACCTCTGCCTTGCTAACACCTACTGAACCTTCAATTTTCAACTTAAATATGACTTTCTCCTAAAAAATATCTTGCCAAGTTAGCATCCCTCTTCCTCTGCCCAAAGTCAGGCTTCTCTCCTTTTCCTTTCATTTCACCTGCAATTCTCTATATTTAAAACTTCTAATCATTTATGAACTGCCTACATTCCCTATAGTTTTAGACTGTAAGCCTCAGGAGGGTAGACACTGCCTGTTTTGTGTACTACAGTATAATTAATGACTAACCTAAGGCCCAAATATGCTAATCATTGGCCTCAATAAATATTTTCAAATGAATGAATTCCTTCTGCTTAGTCTTTTAAGCCCTTTCTTTTACTACTTTTTTTTTAAATTCTGGATCATTTGTTTCAACAACTCCTCTTCATTAACTTAAAAGACAATGTGACTAATCAGTATCCAAATTTCAAAGCTCCACTACTCTGTATTTAAAATATGATACTTTGCGTTTTCCTATAAGGTTTTTCCTCTGTACTACCAAATCATACTTCTTGAATTCTGTTCCAAATTCTTTTTAAGGTAAGGCACAATGAATTCTGGGATATGAGTAACACAAACTGTTATGCTGTTGTTCCCCATATTGAGGTTCTAGAATGAAGTTTTAAGATCGCAACATATCTCAACTAGATGATGGATGACAACAGGGTTTCTTAGCCATTTCTGAAGGCATGCTACACTGAATTGACTGGCATTAAGGTAAACAGAAGAACACTTGTATCAAATGATTACTTTCTAAATAATAGAAAGTCAGCCCCATTCTAAGCAATTTAAAACAAAAACAAAACCAGATGGTTGTGTGGAACAGTGCATATTAAAACCATCTCACAAACAATTTTGTGCCTGGCAAACTCACAAATGCATTTTGTATGTACAAAACTGGGAAAGATTTCTAATTATATATTTGTTTTAAAACATATCTGTTCATTCAGATAATGATGACTTTCGGGAAGCCATTTTGCAATAAAATGAGGGATGGAAAGGTGGGGTACCTGAAGGAGGAGAAGTGCACTGATTCACAAGACTCTTACAAACTCAGAGAGGACGATGACCCTCAAAATCATCTAAGAAAACTCTTACCAGATTAAAAATGAGGAATCAAGACATGAATTGGGCACTGATTTGCGTTCACCCATTTCAGGATGTTTTTAATGACCATTAGTTTATCTAAAAAAATGTAAAAGCTTTTAAGCAGCACCTACCACATTCCTCAAATTAAGTGCAATCCCCAAAACCGCTAATGCTCTTAACATCTGTAGACTGAAAATCTTACATTATATTTGAATGAAATCTCTCCTTGTTATCTTACATCTAATGAGACTTTAAGTTGTCATTTTTTTTTCATTTATTTTCTTAATATCTCCTAAATCATTTTTCTTTCTTATCTAGTTCTGGACCACAAGTCCAGAACTTCTTTTCCTAACTCCACAACTGAAGGACTGTGATAAACTCCTAACTGCTCTCTTTGTAATTCAGCCTGCACTGAGTAGCCAAGGTCAATACCATCACCGCATATTACATGTTATTTTATCACTCAGAAACCTTAATGGTTCTCCATTGCCACATAAATCAAAAACGTTCACAGAACTCAGGAACTGTCTGCTTCCTGGCAGGAAGTTTTCCTCTTGCACACATACCTGCCAGTTCAACACCATCCCTGCTGTGATCCTGGGCGAACTGGACGGACACGTGCAGTCGCGGGAATCATCCAACCCCGTCTCATGGCCTTGCCTGTCGCGAAGGTAGGACCTTGCAGCTACTCTTTATTGATTCTGAGCTGCACTTGATTCCTCTCTAAAGAACAGGTGATTTCACTCTCCACCGCCCTGACTTGCTGTGAGAGGGAACGGACACGATGCTAGTAAAGCACCCAGTGGCTTGGGGACAGATGGCTGGGCTGTGGTCCTATGTCCAGTGCCCACATCTAAAGAGTCCCCCCTCTTCTGAACTTCCTTCCACTTCTTATTATGGAAAGCCCATTCTTCCCTCAATAGGAAAAAAGTTAATTTGTAATATTGTAGGTGCTTTTTAAATGTATCTGGTTTATCACTTGGTGATTTATTTGTGTATGTTGCGCTGTAAGGCACAAAGGACCCCAGCCTTAGAAAAATCGGTTTTATGTTTGTGACTAAGAGAAGTGTTAGAAAGCATCCTGTTACTGAGGAGGATGCCAATCAGCCAGGGAATAGGAAAAAAAAAGGAATAAGCAAGCCGAGGAGGGGCTCACTTTGATCATACGGGAGGCAGAAGATGAGAACAGGTGAGACTCAAAGCCAGAGAGGGATGAGTAGCGTTTACTTGAGGCTGAGCCAGCAAACTATTAACTTAGGGCTTTAGCCTCTTGAGTGCACTCTATGGTTCCTCATACTCATTTGATCCCTCTGTTTATGAGGCTTCTTTGCTCTATTTCTCTCATCCCACATACATACTACACACATGGTACTTTGTGCTACTTTTCTTACCAGGCTATTCATAACCTTAAACTCATCTCATTAGATCAGAGTTTAATATTACTTATAGTATGTGATAGATAACTCAAGACAGTGTTTTGTTATTAGAAATTTCATAACATTTCTTATCATTCTGGAAGCACTAAAAATTTATTAATTTTACATTACTTTCCTTAAAGTACCACAGTCTTTCATATAATCTGCCAACCCTTCAGTTGATTAAATATTAAGAGTTTATACTAAACATATATACAGATGACTTCAGCTTTAATCTCTTTAGTAAGTTATTTCGTGTAATAGTACGCTATCTGTCCAGAATTTAGCTACGCTTGTTTTCTGTAGTAGTTCAGTTTTTCATGTTGATTCATACTTAAGTGTCCTCTTTTCTGGTTAATTTTTTCCCTGCGAAATTTTGACCTCATTCTCCCTTGATGAGCTACAAAGTATTTATCTTGGAATCTTTTTAAAATTCTTGTGGTTCAAAAGATTTTAGTAGTAAGACTATTTTCGTCACTATAAGACAATCCTTTAATAAAAGCAACATTAATCTTCACATTGCTAATCTTCCACGCTGTATTTTTTTAACAAAATAAAAATTTACTTGTGGGTTACCACAATCCTCCTAATTTCTCTTCTTTATTAAAATCTTTGTTTATACAATTACTAAGCAGAAATTCAAAAGTAAAGAATGAT
Source organism: Saccopteryx leptura (assembly GCF_036850995.1). NCBI lineage: Eukaryota > Metazoa > Chordata > Mammalia > Chiroptera > Emballonuridae > Saccopteryx > Saccopteryx leptura. The sequence continues at coordinate 268,326,672 of NC_089504.1, read as the reverse complement.
TCAACACTTTTTCCCCAAAACTGGATGTGTAAAATACATACGCACAAGAAACACAAACAATAATAACAATAACAAACATTCTTATGAGCTTTATCACTTTCAAGGGGCACTCTCTAATTTGATCTTACAATGATCCTATGAGATAAAGGTTCTGATCATTTCCACTTTACACATGAGAAAACCAAATACCAAAAGTTGAAATGACTCGTCCAAATTCCTTTAACCATAACTGGAGTTTGAAATTGGTCTTCTAACTCCAAAGCCTACTGCAAGGCTCTCAAACCAATTTTTAAACATTCCTGCAATTACTGACTTTCATTGTGATCTGGATGAAGGAACATACTGCATCACTGGTCATTGCAATGATGGACAGAAAAGTCCTGTCAGAGTAGATGCTGTAGGGTAATGACACAGCATTCTCTCACAGGTCAGCAGGGGGTGTCACATCACCAGCCTTCCTATCATTTAATAAGCTCCTAGGGTTGCAGAAGAGATCTTTAAATGAGCAAAGCATTCAATTCATTCATGACACCTGTCTCTCTTCTAATTTCATTTTCTTTCATTCAATGTTTCATTTAAATTTTCAGACCTACCTTCCTAGAAATCTGTGGAAAATTAATATATAATTGCATAAATAAATTAGGTTCCTGGATCCAATTGCAACATGTGTGTTGTGTGTGCGTTTGTGTGCACGTGTGTGTACGCATGTGCGTGTATGTTGCTCTTCTTATGGTGCTGCAATGACCCTCTGAAGCCCCAAGGTGGCTTACTTCATCATTACCTAAGAATGTTACACGTGCTTCATTTCCCTTTCTGTCTCTGAACCTCGGTATATATGTGGTCTCTGACTCTCTCTTGGATGTGAAGTTACTATGGATATGTAATGTAATTAAATTTGATTATTTTCTCTTGTTAATTGGTCTCATGTTGAGTTCAATCTTAGATCAGTTTGAAAGACTTTGGGAGGGTGGAAGAAAGTTTCTTCCTCTTCTATAAAATGAAGACAGGTGAGGATAATTCATAAACTTTTGAATAATTGTTCATGTTTCCAAAGAAAAGAATCTATTAAGTGTGGAATAAAGTTTTCTTTTTTTTTTAAACCTAACTTCACATCCAATAATTCACCTATTTACCCCAACTTAAGTAGTATATATTTTATGTCTATTCAACATAGATAACAAGACCTGAAAGACCCTGGGAGTATCAATATTAGGTGCTTGTTAACGTTTCAATGATGAGTTTGTTCATTCTGTATTGTCAAAGAAGGTTCACATAGTGAGCAATAGATGTTCACATTGCTGGAACATAGTTATTTCAAACCATTTATATTGCCCTAAAAATCCCCACTGTTATGTGTCTTCAATGTAGACGTTGGTTTAAAAAAAAAACCTACACACAAAAACTGGGTATTAAGAGGAGTGGGTAATGAAGAGGCAGTAGTGTAAAATAACCTTGAGTGTCCTTCAGAAAATGACTGCGTAATAACTGTTCTGCCTTGAAACAATATAGTTCATTAGGTTTCTGAATACCCTATTCAGTCATTTCAAAGCTTGTACATGGTTAAAGAGTAACGACATGATTGTTTCCCTTTCCCCAAGGGAATTACTAAATTGCAATATCCTGTTATGGGGACCCAGGTCTCTGACACACATAATGAATAGTAACACCTTGCTCACTCAGAACACATAATTGTGGTGCATGGGTCTGCATTGTTCCAAATGGTGTCGCCATCGTGGTTTCATAAGGACTTCACGTTATTTTTAAAAAGTGTGGCTTGTTAGTGTGGGGTTCAGAGCTAGTCATCCCAAGGTGTGCCCTGTGTTACGTGGATTGTTTGGAGGGAAGGTCAACTTTAGCTGTGGGGTCAGGGGACATTTCTGCCCCTTCCTTGACTACTTGAAAGAACTTGAATTAGGAGCCTTGCTCATGAGGGAGATTATCAGAGATCACCTCTTTTGATGTATCTGTAGGGCAGGACAAAGTTTTATTTACTAAACACCTACTCTTCTTGTCATTCTGCAATGACCCCTTGAAACCTGCAATGCACCTTACCTCACCCCTAGCTCAGGATGTCTTAGAGTCCCATGTTCTCCCTCTGTCTCTGGACCTCTCCTGCATGTGGGGTCTCTGATGTTCTCATGTGTGCTGGGTTCTCTTACATGTGTATATATTACATTTGGTTATTCTCTCTTGCTCATCTATCTTGTGTCTCTGTCGATTTGATTACTAGAGCAGCCCAGAGAACCTTGAGTGTAGAGAAAGTTTCTCCTCCCTTATATTAGTTTCAATACATTTTATAATGCATCAATATTTCCCTGACTTCTGATATTCATAGTTCAGGAGAACCAAGACACAAATTGATTTTTTTTTTCTCCAAAAAATAATGACAAACAGCAACAACAAAAAATGTCAAATCTGAAGCTTAGATGTTGAAGGTGTTCCAACGTCTCCTTCAGTAGCATCCACTTCCTTCTGCTGCCCACTAGAACCACACTTTCTCATCCATCCCTCAGTAAAGAAAGAGAAATAGGTATGAAAATAACTACATAAGACCAAGCACTTGTGAGGAAAGGGAAAACTTCTGCATTCCTTCCTCTGGTTCTTTTGAATAATTAAATTTGCATGGGACAGATTGACAATATAAAATCAAAATTAAATTTATGTGCATGGGAACCTCACGTAGGTGACAGTTAGGAGAGGTTCACAGCAAGGGAAAATGAGGTGTATGCAACATTCTCAACTAAGGATGAGCTCAGGAGCCTCGGTGCTTTAGAAGGGAGGAATGTCAACCACAGAATGACAAAAACAACAACAATAAATACCCCAGATGGTCAGTAATTAATTGTTTGCCCTGCCTTATAGGTAGGTCAAAAAAGGTTATCTCTGATAATCGCTTATTATAGGTAAGGCCCCTAATTAAAGTTTCTTTAGATATGTGGGAAGGGGTCATATAGATAGATGAAAAAGAAGGTTCTCTCTGATAAACTGTTATTATGGGGAAAATTCTTGATTTAAATTCTTCTATCTATACTACTCATAAAAACTAGGGAATATTTTGAAATGAATATGAAGCAATAAAAAAAAGAAATATTTGATTTTTTTTTTATTAAACAAGAGCATCAGAAAAGCAAATGTCAAGTCAAAGAAAGTTGTTCAATTATGCAAATGGTGCAAAACCAATTTTTATTTCATTGGTGAAAATGCACTATACAGAAGGCTGAAAGTACTGGAGTATCTGCACGTTCCCTGATCCCCTAATTTTTGTGAGCAGTTAATGAGGGGTGGAGGTGAGCAGAAGTTTCTAAAATAATCTGCATACCACAGAGGCACATCCCAGTGGCTCACACCAACCTCTTCACTGCTATGAATAATCAGTTTCATGTGCAGATGGCCCCTTCTTTGAAAAGTAATTGTAGGTAATAAAAAGCAGAATGCAAAAGGACTAAGATGAAAGATGTTAAGGACTGCACGGAAGTTCTGTCTGGCCAAAGGCCTTTTCTCTACGTGACCCTGCTATCTCTTCTGCTCCAAACACTTCAGACTCTAGGCATTCAAAATTTGCTCTCATTTTAAAACACTCCCATTCCTGATCTGTACACATTCTTGAATAATCACATTATCTGATTTACAGAATATCAGAGTATTTCGTGTAAAGGTAGTTAGGAGAGAGACCACGTAGCAATAGAACTATGGAAATAGCCAAACTAAGGCTATTTCCAGTATGATTTCGCTCATTGAAAAAAATGTTGCTCCCACTCAGGGTAGCAGCTTTTTTCTACCAATGAAGAGAGTTAGTACAGAGGAATACAAATGATACCTTCAGAACTTCCCTCAGTGAGAGTAGCTCAAGGTCATGCGAACAGAAGCTGAGACCTCACAAAAGAGACATTCCCAGCATTACTGATCAGAAATGTCTAGTCTCCACATTTCTGAATTGGGAAATATTCCTGAAGACCCGTAGAAAATTTTATCTAGCAGATCAATAGCAATGGTCTCGGCCATTTGTTAGATGACAATTACTTTACACGGAAGAATAGATGCATTACAAATTGCCACTGATTGTTCTAATACTTCTGTTAGAGAAGAGAAGAAGCCCGTCTCTCAGAACCCCAAATAAAAAAAGAAAGTTATAATGGATTGGATAAAAAGAACATTTCCAACAAAGAAAGCAACTTCACAGGCAGAAAATGAAGGTACCAGTAGCGTTGATGTTTCATAATTATTTTTAATTTTATCTTAGGTAAAATATAAAAGAGACAATGGTGAAAATATTTTTGTTTGATATCATTTTTTCTTAGACTATTTATTATTTTATTATCTTTAAAAATAAAAGCAAATAAATTCCCTTTGAGTTCAATAAAGATTATTTGACAAAAATAAACTTTTGCCAAATAATCCATTAAAAAGCAGATTTAAAATGCATCAAAAGTTAAATAATTTTTTTATCTACTAGGCCAAGTAAAGAATTATAAAAAAGGTAAAAGAAACATCATTACTATTTTTTTGCATTTTACAGTCAAGATCATGTAGGTACTTTGTTTAGACATTTCTTGTGTGTGTTTCTTATTTTTGCCTGATATAACTTCCTCTCCATCCAAGCTTTTATTATAATAGTAGCACAATAAAAGGAAGAAAACAAATTGATCAGCTATGTGAGTCCAACCTCATTGGTCACTGATCACTGATATGTTTTTAATTAATTGAGATAAATTTTTCTTTTTGTTACGCCAGCTGTGTTTCATAATTTTTCTCATTTATTTATACTTCTTTTCTTTTTCAACAGTAGACTTATTAGACTCCAGAAAGGCAACCAAAGAGAAAGTTGTAATAAATAATTTTAATGTTTTGTAGTATATTAATTTTTATATTAAAATATAACACCCTTACCCCCAAATTTGCTTTGGTTATCGCAAATGCAATGATCTAATATCGAATATACTTATTATATATATCATAGATAATATACATAAGTATGCATTTATACACTGTAAGATTTAAATATTTTTATTTTTATAGCATTTAATAAAATTACCTTACCTCATAAAAATGATATATCTTAAAATACTAATTAAATCAAATTAATTTAGTAATCTTCAAGGAAGATTCAGGAAACTACTTTAAGAATCAAATATCTTTCCAAATCTCTAAAAGATTAACGTCGATACAATATACTCTTAGGAGTTATATTCTTTGCAATCAGTTTCTAATATTACCTTGAAACTTACAGTGCCTGCTTTAAGCCAGGGTTAAAGATAAAGGGGTTTGTAAAGTTGAGGAAGATGAAATATAATGTCCTGTGGAATTGTCACCACATTAAAACTGTGTACCACATGTAGCCCCATGTTCATTGCAGCACTGTTCACAGTGGCCAAGACATGGAAACAACCAAAAAGCCCTTCAATAGAAGACTGGATAAAGAAGATGTGGCACATATACACTATGGAATACTACTCAGCCATAAGAAATGATGACATCAGATCATTTACAGCAAAATGGTGGGATCTTGATAACATTATAAGGAGTGAAATAAGTAAATCAGAAAAAAACAAGAACTACATGATTCCATACATTGGTGGAACATAAAAATGAGACTAAGAGACATAGACAAGTGTGTGGTGGTTACCAGGGGTGGGGGGAGGGAGGACAGGGGGAGAGTTAGGGGGAGGGGGAGGGGCACAGAGAACTAGATAGAGGGTGGCGAAGGACAATCTGACTTTGGGCGAGGGGTATGCAACATAATTTAATGACAAGGTAACCTAGACATGTTTTCTTTGAATATATGTACCCTGATTTATTAATGTCATCCCATTACCATTAATAAAAATTTATTTAAAAAAAATAAAAAATAAAAAAAATAAAACTGTGTACCTAGATATTTCCTATCAAAATACCATCAGTCAAGTAAACACAAGTTAAAAGGCATTGAGTAGTGACAGATCTTGTTTTAAAAGTGTTTTTCTAATTGAACAAATAAGTGTGATAACATTTTCAGACTGGGCAGCTCGAAGCCAGCGATGTAAATCCAGCAAAGTGGATGTCTGCGATTCAAAACCCAATGTGGAGGATATGAACAAGGATTAAGAGAACCTGACAATGACACTTCACATGCACAATAAATCTCTACTCATGTCCTTCATCTAATTGTCCTCAAAACAATAAATTGGTAACAAAGGCAGCAACTGCAGTGACTCAGTCTTTGTCATGCTTTGATACAAGACAGAGATTTGCAGGTATGTTGATCAAAGTCTAGCTTGATGATTTATGTTACCAGACTTTGAATACCATACAATGTTGCATAGTATTGTAATCAAATTGTCCTGTAATCTAAAAAAAAATATTCTTCATCAATCACTTACCATTTACACAATATTTATATATGTTTGAATTATTAAAAATATTACAAACATATTAAGTGATAACATCCTTGCTTGCGTTGTAACATGATAATACATCAAAAAAATTCATGATTTTTTACAAAGGGGAAAGCTGGAATACAAATACAAAATATTCTCTTTATTGCATTATCTTTCATATAGGATATTTTCTAAGTAATAGAAGGGGAAATGTGGGTAGAAAGACTGAATGAGGATCCATAAGTAGACATACAATTTAGCTCAGATTGTGGTCATAGAGTAAATCAGTTTAGGAAGGGAGGGAAGGAGAGAGAGGAAGGAGAAATGGAAAGGGAAGGAGAGGAAAGTCAGGAGAAGTAAGGAAAAGAGGAATAGGACAATCCAGAAACAACCAACATGAATCTCTTTTAAAACAGTAACTTCATAATACGATAAATTATAGCATTATTCACCTTATATGAATAAAAATGTATTATACTCAATGGCTAAAGCAAACTTTGTGAGCTGAAAAAGGATTAGGCAAATTCTAAATCAGCTCAGTAATTACTGGTATAAATTGGCATTATTTTAATTATTTAACTATAATGTAATCATTGCCTACCGATTAATATTTTAAATTTATTCTATTTCAATTCTATTTCACCCTTCTTCTAACAGTTGAAAATGTTTCTCATGTCATTGATGCAGAGTTAAATCACAACCAAAATATACAAAATCTCATTAAATTAAAAGACCCCACATACAAGTGAGGTGCAGAGACAGAAAGGGAAATGATTCTGAGCTAAGGATAAGCTAAGACCCCTTGGGGCTTCAGAGGGGAGAAAGCCCACTTGCAGGACACTAGGAAGAACAGATGTTCAGTAATGAGATGTTAGCTCTGACCTATAGACAGGTTGTGAAAAGTTGTTTCTGGAGATAACATTTATTATGGTCAATGCAGATATTTTAAGGAAGTGGCAAAAAGGTCTCCTGAGACCACAGGGTCTAGACCGCCATCAGCTCAAAATAATTCACATGCTAAGGCAGTACTTCTAGCAGAGGCTTGTTCTGAACCTCTCCGAAATTTAACAGAACACTAGACTAGCACCTCTTGCCTGAATTAACATTTGGCTTCTGAGCCTGACCCTGTAAAATTTCCTACTGTTGAACACTGTCAGAAGTTCCATTTCTAAATCTAAATACAGCATTTCAAATGAGTTATGATTTCCTACTCAAACTCTCATAGCGTCTCTGGCTAATAAAGAATTGTTTAAAAGGTAGTGTTCGTCTTTCCAAGGGATTTCAAACCTAACAAAGATGAATAATGTAAGTAAATATTTACTTATGTTTTGGAAACCAGAAAGCAAACTGCACCTAATGGGTAGGAGGACTTAGCATGAGCATTATAATAATATAACTATTAAGGTTTTTGTGATACATGACCTATTGAATTTTCAGTTGTTTGTTTTTAAGCTTTCTAAAAGTCCAAGCTCCATACCTATGTATCTAAATCTTTACTTGACATTTCCATTTACAAGTCTTAAAAGTACCTAAATGCAAGGTGACCAACACTTAAGACCATGAGAGGATCCCACACATGATCCTCTCCTGGGACCCCATCTCTCAGTGAATGATACGTGCCTTTGGTAGTCATCCTTGACATCTCCGTCATCAGGTGCACTGATAGTGCCTTTAAAATATCCTTTAAGTCTATGTATACCCCTCCCTCTTTCTCCTCATTGTCACCACCTTAACTTACATAGCAAGGTCTCCAACCATAGACTCCTGATCTGGGTTTCCCGTACAATGCCTGCTCCTTAAAATAGATACTCACTCACAGAAATTTGTGTGATCTGGCTAATATACAAATCTCACATTGTCATCTGTATAACATTTCAAAGGTAACACCTCCTTTTAAGATAAAGCAGAGATTCCTGAACATGTCTTATGAAGCTCTGGCTGATCTAACCCTAGATCACCTCAGCCCCGACTACCTGCCTACTTTCTTCCTCGCAGTCTTTAGTCAAGCTCACTGACTTATTTTGTACTTGGAGTATGTCATAATCTTTACACCATACAACCATTCCACAAACTGTTCCCTCTGCCTAGAATACCTCTAGCATGCCCTTTTACTTAATAACTTTTACTTCAAATTATCCAAATATCTCTTCCTCGGGAATTGCTACTGTGACTTAAACTTGATTCCTACATCTTTCATGGCACTTGCCACTCTTTTTAATGTGTATACTCTCATGTTCATTGTCCACCTCCCACACAACAAGCTTCACAAGGACAAGGACCATGTCTGTTTTTTGCCAGCCCTTTTTTGAGTACTCAGCAAGTATTGGATTTTCATGTGGAATCAATGAATATATGCATGGATGAATGGATGGGTGGATGGATGAACGGATGGGTGGGTGGATGGATGGATGGATGGATGGATGAGTAGATAAATGAATGATTGAAAAATCAGTGTCTCCAGATGCCAAATTCTTAAAATGATTAAACCAATCTGTGGTAGAGTTTTATCTGTTACTAAGAAGAAAGAGAGATCCTGAGAGAATGGTGTTTGATGCAATAGTACAGAGAAGAAAAGAAAGTGAATAACAAAATATTTATAGTTACTTCTGCTATTCAGAATATTCACCTTTCCTGAGAGCATCCTCTCATCTGGGGAATTTATCTTTCATCCTCTGTGTGTAGTTTTGTGGGGGAGCTGATTGTCCATCTCGGATTGATTCTGGGAAGGTTGTCCATTGTTATGTTAAATTTCTCCTTGCTTAATTTAACCAGAACCTGTTGCTGTTCTTTGATACCAAGAAATCTGATGCTGACAGGAAGAGGATGCTCTGGAATTGTGAGATTAGATAGAACCAGTGTAAAAAAGTAATAGAGAAAGAACTCTAATCACTGCCTGAGAGGCATTATAATTGTTATTCTGGTAACAGTCATGTTTAGAAAAGCAGAAAAATACAAATTCAGTGGCAGCTAAGGTGACAACATATGTGATTTACTTCACCTTTTCAATTGTGTCTGCAGCAACTCTATTTTTTATGAATTATACATATTTTGTAACAGGTTAAGTGCATAAATATGGAGAATATGGGGAAGCAAAAAATCACCCTTATCTTCTAGGAGGTCATACTTATGAGCAAACACAATATTTTAGATGTGATATGTTTGTAAATCAAATATGTGATAAGGGATTCATCCAAAATATAACTTAAAAACTCTCACAATTCTACAATGAAAAGTCAAATAGCCCAATTTAAAAATGGGTAAAGGAACTAAATAGACATTTCTGCAGAGAAGATATACAAATGAGTGATAAGTTCATGGAAAGATGCTCAAAAGTATTAGTCATTAGGAAAATACAAGTTGCAATGAGATACTACTTCATGCACAATGAGATAGCTCTGATCAAAATGACAGACAATGATAAGTGTTGGCAAGGATGTGGAGAACCCGGTACACTCACGCACTGCCGGTGAGAATGGAAAAGGATGCAGTCACTTTGGAGAACAGTTTGGCAGTTCCTCAAAATGTTAAACATAGAGTTGTCATAGTTCCCAGTAATTTCCGTCCTAGGTATCCACCCAAGAGAAATAAAAGCACACATTCACGGAAACACGTGTATGCAAATATACATAAAAGTCTTGTTCATTATATAGCCAAAAAGTGGAAATGACCAAAAAAGCCATCAACTGATAAATGGGTAAAAAAAAAAAATGTGGTATAATATAATGAAATGCTATGCAGCAATAAAAGGAAATGAAATACTAAATGCTATAACCTAAATGAATCTTGAAAACATTATATTAATGAAAGAAGCCGGTTATAAAAGACCACAGATGGTATACTTTCACTTATAAGAAATGTTCAAAATAGGCAAATCCATAGAAACAAAAATGAAACTACTGGTTCCAGAGGCTGTGGAGAGAAGGGAGATGAAGTGGGACTACTAATGGGGGGGGGGTTCTTTTGAGGGTGTTCAAATGTTCTGAAATTATAGTAATTGCTGCACATCTCTGGGGCTGTATTAAAAACCACACACGTGTACACTTTAAAAGGGTAAATTTTATAGTATATGAATTATATCTCAAAAACCTGTTACAAAAATAAATACAATGTATTAACAAGTGCAGAACTAATAATAGTATGTACAAAATATCAGAGGGGCATGAACTAGGGAGAAGAGTGGAACAGAGAAACTTTGTGGGAGGGGCGGTGTTAACATCTGTGACTGACTTGTCTTTCAACCAACCTTCCTTGTCAGCATGCCGGGAGTCAGTTCCATCAGGCTCCGGCCGCCCAGATACATAAATATTAAAGAATAATAATTGTATTTAGTTCTGAATGGAAAACATGTTCCAGAACTCTCAAGCACATAAATCCCAAAAATTAAGCTTCAGGCAAATCCAAACTCCACAGCCAGCCCGCTAACAGAGGTCATTACTGCAGTTCAGCTACACCTGAGTTTATCCATTGACGTATTATTTTCTCTTCAAAGAAGTACGTTAAGTGCAAGAATTGCCAGGAAACAAAGAACCCCTCAAACGTTTAATTCTCACAGGCTGCTGAACGAGTAGATAGAAGAACCCCACTTCACTTATCTGTTTATTCTCTGCGTAACCAAAACAGTTCAGGTCTCCAAATGTTTGCTCACATACTGAAAACCTAAACAATATTAAGTAGCACACTAGAAACAGGAAGTGCCTCCTGGAAACTGTTGTAATACTCAGCACTCGGGCACCATTTTCAAATGTCCCCACTAAGAAAAAATATCCCTTTTATTAATGCATGTAATCAGAAGTTATAGCAAAAAAAAAAAAATTAAATTCCTCATCTTCTCTCTATATACCATATCTGTGTAAAACAAAAAGAAAATGCTTTAGACTGTAGAACCGAGAGTTCATATATACCATTAACCTGGCACAGTTTTTATGGTATAACTGGTTACTTATTAGTACCATTTCATCAATCTTAAACAGTGAGTAAATAATAACATGGAAACAATACCAAACACAATAGTATACTAAAGTAGAATTTTAATTTGTAACCTAGGAAGCTAAAAGCTACCAATCATCTCTCCTTGTTAACCACTAAATCAAAGAGAAAGTGATAGGAATGAGTTGTAACAAAAAGCTGCAGCACACATTATACATCAATCTTATGACCTTGAAACTTCTGCCAGAAGAAATGTCATGTCAAGGACCACTGTGACCACAAAGGAATTGTAATCAACAAAACAGGAAGAAATATATTTTCGCAGGCTCAGTGACCAATCCCCAGATGATATTGGGAAATCGGTAGTAATATAAGAGAAGTGTACTGAGTCATAGTGGAGGTTAGCCTAATAACGATAAATTAGTAAAATCAGAAAGCAATATGCACAAAGGAGGTGTTCCCCCACGCTTCCACTGACTCACTGAGGTAAACTAGAACTTGACCTCTAGCATGGATGTCAGTGGTCCTCTGCTCTGCACTGATCTCCTATGGATAAGAAAAAAAACTGGAAAGATTTGGGGTGGTGAGGGGCAAGAGAAAGCCTTTACAATAGTCTGCCTTCCTGGTAGAATATCTAAAGAAAAATTAAGTATCTAATATTGTAATTGCTAATTTACCATTAATATTTGCTTTGTAGCACTAAAAAACTTGTATTGAGGTGTATTTTCCTTGAGTGAATTAGATAGGCGTAAGGATACAGTATCATCAGTTTTAACAAGTGGATAATCTCACATAATTTATATCCTATCAAAATATAGAACATTTCCATGGCCCTGAAAATTCCCTTGTCTCTTTCTTGTCAATCTCTTCCTGTCCAAAAATAGCTTTCTTCTGATTTCCTTCACCATCATAAAGTAATTTTTCTTCTTTTACCACTTGACATCCATACGTATTCCTTTATGTCAAGCTTCGTTCACTCTGTAGATGCTGTTGCATGTATCTTATTCCTTTGTATAGCCGTGTGTTATTTCAGTGTATATATTCTATCATTCTGCTATTAATGGCAAGCCAGACTATTTCCAGGTTTGCTCTATTGTAAACAAAGTTGCTATGAATGTACTTGTATGTTTTTGGACACATATTTTTTTTATTTTTCTTGAATAAAAATCTCAAAATGGACTTAATGGATCATAGGGTATATGTACATTTAAATCTTTCAAAAACCACCAAATAATCTTCCAAAATATTTGTACCGTTTTACATTCCCTCCAACAATGTATGAGTTCTATTTGCATTAAAACTTCATCAATATTTGACTACAGTTCTTTTCATTTTAGCCTTTCTAGTTGCTATGAAGTAATTTCACACGGTAGTTTTAATTTGCATTATTTTAATAATTAGAGATGTTGAGCTCTGGCTGGATAACTCCGTTGGTTAGAGCATCGTCCCAAAGCTCAGAGGTTGCTAGTTCCATACACAGTCAGGGCACATACAGGAATGATGTTCCTGTCTCTCTCTCCCTTCTCTCTCTCTAAAACCAATAAAACAAACATTCAAAAAAAATATGGAAAAATCTTGAGTTACACTTCAAATAAGTGCATATAATTTTTAAAAAAAACTATGTTGAAGTATACGTTAAAGTCTTCTGTTCAGTTTTATATTGGGTTGGTTATCTTTTTGTTATCAAAATGTGAAATTCTTTATTATATATCCCGAATATCGGTCCTTTCTTTAAATATGTGGTATTTTATCCCTGTCTATGGTTTGTGTATTCACTTTTTTAGTAATGTCTCTTTTTTTTTTAATAAATAAATTTTTATTTTAATGGGGTGACATCAATAAATCAGGGTACATATATTCAAAGAAAACATTTCCAGGTTATCTTGTCATTTAGTTCTGTTGCATACCCATCACCCCAAGAGAGATCGTCCTCCGTCACCCTCTATTCAGTTTTCTTTGTACCCCTCCCCCTCCCCCTCCCTCTCTCCCTCCTTCCCTCCCCCCACCCCCCGTAACCACCACACTCCTGTCCATGTCTCTTAGTCTTGCTTTTATGTCCCACTAATGTATGGAGTCCTGCAGTTCTTGTTTTTTTTCTGATTCGCTTATTTCACTCTGCACAATGTTATCAAGATTCCACCATTCTGCTGTAAGTGCTCCGATGTCATCATTTCTTCTAGCTGAATAGTATACCATGGTGTATATGTGCCCCATCTTCTTTATCCAGTCTTCTATTTTTTTTTTTTACAGTGATTAAAAGCCTTTAAGCAAACTCTTGGCCAATACAGCAAGAATCCATAAAAGAGTAGTGTCCTTAACATGTTAACCAAGTCCAAGTTGGCCCCATCACCATGCCAAATCCCTGAAAAATGCAACCCAACCACAGTTCAGTCTGTAAGGAGCTGTCACAGGGAGCAGGAGTCCAGGAAAGGTCCACACAGGAAAAGTCCGCATGGCATTGGAATTGTTGTCACCATTCTATACTTTGCAGCTCATGTCCAAGTCCCAATGACCGCTGCTTCTAGCTGGTAATGATTCAGGTAGACTGGAAAAGCCATTTGCAGCATGTGTGGATATGGAGCTTCTGTTCTCTTCTGTCTGGAGAGTTGAGACCAGATTGCTTTTCTCTGGAGCTCTGTGACTGTGGCATGGTAAAGAGAACCTTGGGATACACTAAGCTGGGTGGCAAAGGTAAATTCATAATACAAGTTGGCAAAAGGGGGAAAGAGAGCTCTAAATTAGGAGTAGGTCCCAGCCTGAAATATGAGTGGGGCATTGAGGTAGGAGGGATAAAGGAAACAATATATATTAAGCAAAGCAGCAGAAAATAGGACTATCAACACCCACAACAGAGATCTTTGAGGGAAGAATAAAAAACCTAACTATTCAGGCAAAACATAGTTAAGTGGCCCTTGTGCAAATGAGATCAGTTTACCTGCTTCTTGGAAGAAATTCCCTAGGCTCGTCCACAGTGTTGTAGATGGGGCCGACGGCCCTGGTCACCTTCGGCCTTCAGTGGCAAACCCCAGCTTTCTGGGAAAGGTTAGGTCATAGGTGGCTGGAACAGGGCTGGAAGAGACTGAACCCTCCCTTAGAGGAGCGAGGGGGAAGCCTACCTTCCAGTGTCCCTGTTTCCTCACAGCAGAGGCATGTAAGCCTGGCAGGCTTTAGCTCAATGACCTTCCTTTCCACTATTGAAGCAGGACCCAGATGGCATCCTATGAGGCCCCTTTGGGGTGCTGGAGCCTTTAAGGGTGTATCCTAAAAGCTGGTAGTTCCCCTGATCTCTATTGGGCTTTTTCTGCCTCTAGGTGTCTTAAAAGCCATGCTCAGAAGATCTCGCTGAGGGGTTTGAGGATCCCCATCCGCCTATATAAATCTTTTCCATATATCTGGAGCTATTTGGAAAAAGACAAAACAGTGTTATTAGCTAGATCTAATAAAGAAGGTAGTAGTTTGCAGGCGATAAAGATTTGGTGTCTCCTGTTCATCAGCATTCAAAAGAAATATAAATTTTTTTAAAGTAAAAAGCATGATATGGTAGACCCGTAGGAGTCATTGGCCTAGTGTGCAGGATTCCCAGGTTTGATTCCCAGCCAAAGCACACAGGAGAAGCGCCCATCTACCTCTCCACCCCTCCCCCTCTTCCCCCTCTCTGTCTCTCTCCTCCCCGCCTGCAGCCAAGGCTCCATGGGAGCAAAGCCACCCCAGGCACTAAGGATGGCCCCATGGCTTCTGCCCCAGTCGCTAGAATGGCTCTGGTTGTAACAGAGCAACACCCCAGATGGGCAGAGCATTCCCCCCTGGTAGGCATGCCAGGTGGACCCCGGTCAGGTGCACACGGGAGTCTGTCTGACTGCCTCCCCATTTCCATCTTCAGAAAGATACAATAAATAAATAAATAAAAGAAAAAATACTACAAAAAAAAAAGAATAAGAAAAGAGAGAGAGAAAAAAAAGGGGCATTCCCTTGTGCTAAAGCTCTAGGGAGCATGGCATGAGCTTGAGTATGTCCTATGAAACATGGAGCTCTATGTTGACATATAAGTCTTTGAAGAAGGAGGACCTGCTGAAATAGTTCATCAGCATTTGTCCCTAAGACAGCAGTCTTTATAGTGGAGATGCCATATGTAAATATTTGCTGTCTGTCTATAGATTAAGGGGGGAATATGGCAAATGCTGAAAAGCCATGATCTTTGTGCCCCTCCCCTCCCCCAACCCCTTCCCTCTTCTCCCCCCACCCTGTAACCCCAACACTGTTGTCCATGTCTCTGAGTCTCATCTTTATGTCCCACCTATGTATGGAATCATATAGTTCTTAGTTTTTTCTGATTTACTTCTTTCGCTCAGCATAATGTTATCAAGGTCCATCCATGTTGTTGTAAAAGATCCTATGTCATCATTTCTTATGGCTGAGTAGTATTCCATAGTATATATATACCAAAGCTTTTTAATCCACTCGTCCTCTGATGGACACTTGGGCTGTTTCCAGATCTTTGCTATTGTGAACAATGCTGCCATAAACATGGGGGTGCATTTCTTCTTTTCAAACAGTGCTATGGTATTCTTGGGGTATATTCCTAACAGTAGTATAGCTGGGTCAAAAGGCAGTTCGATTTTTAATTTCTTGAGGAATCTCCATACTGTTTTCCACAGTGGCTGCACCAGTCTGCATTCCCACCAGCAGTGCAGGAGGGTTCCCTTTTCTCCACATCCTCGCCAGCACTTATTCTGTGTTGTTTTCTTGATGAGCACCATTCTGACTGGTGTAAGGTGATATCTCATTGTGGTTTTAATTTGCATTTCTCTAATCATTAGTGATGTTGAACATTTTTTCATATGCCTATTGGCCATCTGTGTGTCCTCTTTGGAGAAGTGTCTATTCATTTCTTTTGCCCATTTTTGGATTGGATTGTTTGTCTTCCTGGTATTAAGTTTTACAAGTTCTTTATAAATTTTGGTTATTAACCCCTTATCAGACGCAATGTCAAATATATTCTCCCATTGTGTAGTTTGTCTTATTATTCTGTTCTTATTGTCTTTAGCTGTGCAGAAGCTTTTTAGTTTGATAAAGTCCCATTTGTTTATCCTGTCTTTTATTTCACTTGCCTGTGGAGACAAATCAGCAAATATATTGCTGCGATAGATGTCAGAGAGCGTACTGCCTATGTTTTCTTCTAAGATGTTTATGGTTTCACAGCTTACATTTAAGTCTTTTATCCATTTTGAGTTTATTTTTGTGAGTGGTGTAAGTTGGTGGTCTAGTTTCATTTTTTTGCAGGTAGCTGTCCAGTTTTCCCAACACCATTTGTTGAAGAGGCTGTCTTTACTCCATTGTATTGTCTTACCTCCTTTGTCAAATATCAGTTGTCCATAGAGCTGTGGGTTTATTTCTGGGTTCTCTGTTCTGTTCCATTGATCTATGTGCCTGTTCTTATGCCAGTACCATGCTGTTTTGAGTACAATGGCCTTATAATATAACTTGATATCTGGAAGTGTGATACCTCCTGCTTTATTCTTCCTTTTCAAGATTGCTGAGGCTATTCGTGTTCTCTTTCGGTTCCATATAAATTTTTGGAATATGTGTTCTATATCTTTGAAGTAAGTCATTGATATTTTAATCGGTATTGCATTGAATTTATAAATTGCTTTGGGTAATATAGACATTTTAATTATGTTTATTCTTCCTAACCATGAGCACGGTATATGCCTCCACTTATTCGTATCTTCCCTGATTTCTTTTATCAATGTTTTATAATTTTCCAAGTACAAGTCTTTAATCTCCTTGGTTAGATTTATTCCTAGGTACTTTATTTTTTTGGTTGCAATGGTAAAGGGGATTGATTCCTTGATTTCTCTTTCTGACAGTTCATTATTAGTGTATAAAAATGCCTCTGATTTCTGAGTATTGATTTTATATCCTGCCACCTTGCTGAATTCATTTATCAGGTCTAGTAGTTTTTTGACTGAGACTTGAGGGTTTTCTATATACAATATCATATCATCTGCAAATAATGATAGTTTTACTTCTTCTTTTCCAATTTGGATGCCTTTTATTTCTTTTTCTTGTCTGATTGCTGTGGCTAGGACTTCCAGAACTATGTTGAATAAGAGTGGTGAAAGGGGGCACCCCTGCCTTGTTCCTGATCTTAAGGATATTGCTTTTAATTTTTGCCCATTGAGTATGATGTTGGCTGTGGGTTTGTCATAGATGGCCTTTATCATGTTGAGGTATGTTCCCTGTATTCCCACTCTGCTGAGAGTTTTGATCATGAATGGGTGCTGGACTTTATCAAATGCTTTTTCTGCTTCTATTGAAATTATCATGTGGTTTTTCTCCTTTCTTTTGTTTATGTGATGATCACATTGATTGATTTGCGAATATTGTACCAGCCTTGCCTCCCAAGAATAAATCCCACTTGATCATGGTGTATGATTTTTTTCATATATTGCTGGATCCGGTTTGCTAATATTTTGTTGAGGATTTTTGCATCTAAGTTCATCAGGGATATTGGCCTATAATATTCTTTTTTTGTGTTGTCTTTGCCTGGTTTTGGAATCAGAATTATGCTCACCTCATAAAAGGAGTTTGGAAGTCTTCCTTCCTCTTGAATTTTTTGAAATAGCTTGAGAAGGATAGGAGTTAGTTCTTCTTTGAATATTTGGTAGAATTCACTTGTGAAGCCATCAGGCCCAGGACTTTTCTTTTTTGGGAGTTTTTTGATAGCTGTTTCAATCTCATTTGTTGTAATTGGTCTGTTTAGGTTTTCTGATTCTTCCAGATTGATTTTTGGAAGATTATATGATTCAAGGAATTTGTCCATTTCATCTAGGTTGTCTAGTTTTTTGGCGTACAGTTCTTCATAGTATTTTCTTACAATATTTTGTATTTCTGTTGTGTCAGTTGTTATTTCTCCACTCTCGTTTCTAATTTTATTTATTTGAATCCTCTCTCTTTTTTTCTTGGTGAGTCTTGTTAAAAGTTCATCGATCTTGTTTACCTTTTCAAAGAACCAGCTCCTAGTTTCATTGATCCTCTGTATTGTTTCTTTAGCCTCTATGTCATTTATTTCTTCTCTGATCTTTATTATTTCCTTTCTTCTACGAGCTCTGGGCTTTACTTGCTGTTCTTTTTCTAGTTCTTTCAGATGCAGGGTTAAGTTGTTTATTTGAGCTTTTTCTAGCTTCTTGAGGTATGCCTGTAATGCTATAAACTTCCCTCTCAGGACTGCTTTTGCTGTGTCCCATAAATTTTGAGTTGATGTATGCTCATTATCATTTGTTTCTAGGAATTTTTTAATTTTTTCTTTGATCTCAGTGTTAACCCATTTGTTGTTTAATAACGTGCTATTTAGTTTTCAAGTGTTTGAATGTTTTTCAATTTTTCTATTGTGGTTGATTTCTAGTTTAATGCCATTGTGATCAGAGAAAGTGCTTGATATGATTTCAATCTTCTTAAATTTGTTGAGCCCGCTTTTGTGCCCTAACATGTGGTCTATTCTAGAGAATGTACCATGAGCGCTTGAAAAGAATGTATATTCTGCTGTTTTAGGGTGAAAGGTTCTGAAGATATCTATTAAATCAACTTGATCTAGTGTGTCCTTTAAGTCTGCTGTTTCTTTGTTAATTTCCTTTCTTGAGGATCTATCTAATGATGTTAATGGGGCATTGAAATCCCCTACTATTATAGTATTGCTGTTGATCTCGCCCTTTAAGTCCATCAAAGTCTGCTTTATATATTTAGGTGCTCCTATATTAGGTGCGTAGATATTTATAATGGTTATATCTTCCTTTTGGATTGCTCCCTTTATCATTATGTAGTGACCTTCTTTATCTCTAACTATGGTCTTTGTTTTAAAGTCCATTTTGTCTGATATAAGTATTGCTACCCCAGCTTTTTTTTCATTTCCATTTGCGTGAAATATTTTTTTCCATCCTTTTATCTTCAGTCTGTGTGCATCTTTTGATTTAAGGTGTGTCTTTTGTAGACAGCATATGTATGGGTCCTGTTTTCTTATCCATGCAGCTACCCTATGTCTCTTGATTGGATCATTTAATCCATTAACATTTAAGGTTATTACTGATATGTAATTGTTTATTGCCATTTTTTTCTTTAAAACTGTATTTCTCTTTTGCTATATTCTTTTTTTCCTTTGATCTGTTTACAACAGGTCCCTTAGCATTTCTTGCAGCCTTGGTTTGGTTGCAGTGAAATCCTTGAGTTTTTTTTTTTTTGTCTGTAAAGCTTTTTATTTCTCCTTCAATTTTAAATGATAACCTTACTGGATAAAGTAGTCTTGGTTGTAGGTTCTTGTTCTGCATTACTTTGAATATTGCTTGCCATTCCCTTCTTGCCTCAAGTGTTTCTGTTGAGAAGTCAGAAGTCATCCTTATGGGGGCTCCTTTGTAGGTGATAGTCTTTTTTTCTCTAGCAGCTTTTAATATTTTCTCTTTATCATTTAGCTTTGGTATTTTAATTATGATGTGTCTTGGTGTTGGTTTCTTTAGGTTTCTCCTTAATGGAGTTCTCTGTGCTTCCTGAACATGTGAAAAGTAATGTCTCTTGATGAGCAGAAGTTTAAATTTTAATGTTCAATCTGTCATTCTTTTAAGTTTTGCTTTATTTCTAAGAAGTATTTTCCCAGTAAAAAATTGCAACTATATTCTCCTCTCCCATGTTTTCTTCTAGGCACTTCGTAGTTTTGGCTTTTGCATTTAGACCTATGATTCATCTCATTAATGTTTGCATATGATTTGAGGTGGAGGTCAAGTTCCTTTATTTGTTTTCCTAGATGGATGCCCACTAGTTCCTACATCATTTATTGGTGAAAAAAATACTTTACTTAAAAATAGTTGTTTTGCTTCTGTTAGGTTCTTTGAATTACTATACAAATTTTATAATTATCATTTTAACTTCTAATTTTATAATGTCTGCTAAGATTTGATTGCAAAAAATCAATAGACCAATTTGAGGACAATAAAACATTTAAGAATGTTGAATCTTATAATTCATGAGCATGTTATTCTCTCAACATATTTAAGGTATTTGTTAACTTCTCTCATCCTTATTTAATAGTTTTTAATATAGAGTTTTTACTTAAATCCTGTTAGCATTTTATGTTTGTAAGTATTGTTGTAAATGTTATTTTTAATCTTATTTTCAAATTTTGGGAATATAAAAATACAATTTATTTTTGTATACTAAAACATTACTAAATTCACTTTTAAGTTTCCATAGATTTCATATAGATTACATAGGAATTTCTCCAAGTACCATTATGTCATCTGCACATAAAGATAGCTTTATTGTTCCTTTTTTATGTCTTTTCTTTTTCTTGCTACATTGTGTTAGAATGGACTTCTAGCACAATTTTGAGTAGAACCTGTAAAAGTGATGTCCTACAAAAGAACAAGAAGACAAGCCACAGACTAGGAGGAAATATTTGCAAAAGAATACATCTGATAAAGGATTGTTATCCAAAATATACACTCTTAAAATTCAACAATTAAAAAAATGAACCACCTGATTAAAAAAATGGGTAAAAAAACCTGAATGGGTACCTTACCAAAGAAGATATACAGATGCAAAATGAACATATGAACAGATTCTCAACATCAAATATCATTAGGGAATTACAAATTAACACAATGAGATATTACTATACACATTAAAATAGCCAAAATCCAAAACACCAACAATTCCAAATGCTGACAAGGGTGTGAGGTAACAGGAATTCTCTTTCATTGCTAGCAGAACTGCAAACTGGTATACAGGCACTATGGGAGGCAGCGTGACGGTTTCTTACAAAAATGGTATGATTTAGCATTTGTACTTCGTGGTATTTGCCAAAATGAACTGAAAACATGCCTACATGAAAACCTGACTATTTCATTTAAATCTCCAACAAGGTAAACTAGACTTCAAATTATTCTTTGTAGAAGATTTTTACCATTGATTCTGTTTTTGTATTGGGGTTTTCCTTCCTTCCATCCTTTCTTTCCTTCCATCCTTTCTTTC
The DNA here is from genome assembly GCF_036850995.1 of Saccopteryx leptura. Taxonomy (NCBI): domain Eukaryota; kingdom Metazoa; phylum Chordata; class Mammalia; order Chiroptera; family Emballonuridae; genus Saccopteryx; species Saccopteryx leptura. Next base: position 268,305,376 of record NC_089504.1, on the reverse strand, counting down.
CTTCCTTCCTTCCTTCCTTCCTTCCTTCCTTCCTTCCTTCCTTCCTTCCTTCCTTCCTCCTTCCTTCCTCCCTCCCTCCCTCCCTCCTCCCTCCCTCCTTCCCTCCTTCCCTCCTTCCTTCCTTCCTTCCTTCCTTCCTTCCTTCCTTCCTTCCTTCCTTCCTTCCTCCCTCCCTCCCTCCCTCCCTCCCTCCCTCCTTCCTTCCTTCCTTCCTTCCTTCCTTCTTTCCTTCACTCCCTCTCTCCTTCTCTCCCTCTCTCCCTCCCTTCCTTCTTTCTCTTTTTTTTTGTAGTGAGAGGAAGATAGATAGAAAGACAGACTACTGCATGTGACCCAACCAAGACCCACCCAGCAATCCCCATCTGGGGCCAATGCTCAAATCAACCAAGCTATCCTCAGTGCTCAGGGCTGATGCTCTAACCAACTGAGCCATGCCACTGGCTGCGGAGGGGAAGAAAGAGAGAAGGGGGGAAGAAAAGCAGATGGTTTCTTCTCATGTGTGTCTTGACTGCAGATCAAACCCGGGATGTCCACATGCCAGGTCGATGTTCTATGCACTGAGTCCACTGGCCAAGGGAGGCTTCTATTTCTTCAAGAGCCAATTTTGATGAAATACAGTTTTTTAGAAATGTATTCATTGCATCTAAATCTTTAAGTTGTTTATAATATCTTATTTGTTTGAAATATCTGTAATATCTTTTCATTTTTAGATTTGTTATTTTACTCTAATTTTGTTGGTTACTTTCCAGATATTGGTTAAATTTACTAATATTTTCATAAACCCAATTTGGCTACCTTGATCCTTTTAAATTTATATGTCTTTTCCCTTCTGTTAATTTCAAATCTTATCTTTATTATTTTTCTTTATTTTAGTTTTTTAAATTTTATTTTTTTTCTTTTAGCTTGAGATGAGTATGAAATATAGTTGTCATTGTCTTTTTCCCTTACGATTTGCATTTAAAGAAGTATATTTGTCTCAAAAGCACAGACTTAGCTATATTCCACAAACTTTAATTTATAATAATTTAATTCTAACTCAGTTTAACCTTTTCTCTAATTTTCAGTATCTTTTCTTCTTTGACTTATGATTTATTTAGAAGTTAATTTCCAAATATATTGAGGTTAAAAATAGTTATCATTTTTATGATGACATCGGAACATTTACAGCAAAATGGTGGGATCTTGATAACATGATACGAAGCAAAATAAGTAAATCAGAAAAAACCAGGAACTGCATTATTCCATACGTAGGTGGGACATAAAAGTGAAACTAAGAGACATTGATAAGAGTGTGGTGGTTGGGGGGGGGGGAGGGGGGAATGGGAGAGGGAAAGGGGGAAGGGGAGGGGCACAAAGAAAACAAGATAGAAGGTGACAGAGGACAATCTGACTTTGGGTGATGGGTATGCAACATAATTGAACATCAAGATAACCTGGACTTGTTATCTTTGAATATATGTATCCTGATTTATTGATGTCACTCCATTAAAAAAATAAAATTATTAAGAAATGTAAAAAAAAAAATAGTTATCATTTTTAGCTATATTAATATCTTTAAAAATATCTTAATATAAGGTTAGAGGATTTATTTTAGTGTTTAAAACTTTTTGGGACCCCTTTTATAGCCTAGAATATAGATAAAATTTTGTAAATGTTTTTGCTTAAAATTTTATCTGGTATAGTATTAATAATATTAATATAGCTATGTGTGCTTTATTTTTGTTGTGATTTGCATGATATACAATTGGTTAGGAAAATTTTGTAATATATACACTTAAAAGTTGTTTATTTAATTTAAAAAATGGCTTCTAAAACATTGCCAAAAGTAAAATTATGCCTTTTGACATGGGGAACAAAGTTCACAATACATTAATGAGCAAAGAGACTATCAATTTCAATAAATAGCATACTCCCATGTGTATGTGGGAAAAAGTGTGTGTATGTGTGTGTGTGTGAATGTGTGCTCATAGTGAGCATATGTATTACAGTAGATCTACACACCCAGTTGTTTTGAATAGTTTGCCCTAGGTAATATTAAATGTTGGTGATTTCCTATCGGGTTTTTTTGTTTGTTTCATTTCATTTTATTTTGCTTTTATGTATTTTCTTATTTTCTAAAGTGAGAAATAGAAAAGAGTGTAAAGTGCATAAAGAAAAATCAAATTATTTCTGGACTGAGGAGAACTTTGAACTTTGGCAATAGGAAGGTCTTCAATACCTTTAACAAGAATAGTTTCAATAGAGGCTGTGAGTTTGAGGTTAGATTATAATGGACTTGAGAATAGAAGAAATAAATTATTTTTTAATTGGCTATGTGGGACATGAAACAGATGTATGAAAGATGTGTGAATGAAAAGGCAGAGGCTAATTTTACTTTTGTTTAGACTGAGAGAGATGCTAACATATTTACAGACAAAGGGGAAGAAGGGAGATGTAAGTGAGAGGCCAGCTCTTGGAACAAGAAGGAAAAAGGGCTCAGGAGCACAGACTGTGAGCTGGTTTTGTAAGAAGCAGAAACTGGGCAGAAAAAGAAAGTTCCTTTCTTACCAAGAAATACTAAGCCTGGTATTCTACGTTTGCAGGTGGAAAGGGAGGCAAAACTAGTTTCAATGTGTTTAACTTTTGCTTTTTTCCTGAGGACAGGAACGGGATATCCCCAGATCAGGAGATTGTTAAAGAAATTAGAAAAATCTCTTCTTTTATTATTTGAATAACTACACGATTCCAAATGCAGGGTCACTCCTACTGTAATTGCAAGTCAAAGGATAACATAGCAATGTTTTGTCAGTCCCCTGAAATGGGAATGGGAACTGATTATTAAATAATATAAGTAATTCTCCTTAGATTTATATGTATTCATAATATAATATATTTAGTGATTTTGTTTCATTTTGTTTCAAGAAGCTATGACAAAAGATATGGAACCCCAAAGGAAAAAACAAGGGAGTAAAGAACCAAATGATAATGGAGTATTTAGCCCTGGATGTAATGTTTACTGGTTTATATATGATGAGACTGAACCCAAAAAGATACAGTTATTTACCAAACAAAGCTCGCCCAGCAAATACGAGACAGCGCTGGTATTTTACACTAGAGGTCACACAGTTTCCATTATGCCAGCCGGGCTACAAATCTGAACTTCCAATGGATAAACAGTGATTGTTGACCCCAGAGCTCAGTCTCCCAGAATTGTGAAGCCAGCAGGTAAATCTTGATGGCAGAGGGGCAGAGGAGAAACCGTAGCTTCCAGTAAAGAAAAGCAGGCTTCTAGGCTCAGATTGTTAGTGCTTTCTACATGGCCTTGAGCAATTCACTACTTTGAATCTCAGTGTCCTTATCTGAAGAATGGGACACTTTTACTAAATGACCTGAAGATTCCTTCTGAGCTCTAAAACACAAGACCTACGGCATGTGCTCCCTGCTTTGAAGGCTCCGCCATTTCTAGCACTTTCCGTGGTTCCTAAATTCCTCAAGATACAGAGGGCTTACTCACAGGGCACAAAAAGACAAGAGAAGATGCAGTCTGTCACATAAGCCTTCCGACTGCAAACAACCCAGAGCAATCAGGAAGAAATACCTAACAATCCACTTCGGACTGCCTCTCCAAGTTAGCACGACGCCTTTTCACCTTCCCAGCATTGTCCTTGCATAGCTTCTTTGCCTACATGTTTTGTGGAAATTCACTTATGAAATTGCAATGTAAACAACAGATTTCTAAATTTATACGGCAGTTATAAAATATACAGTAAAGTAAATGTTGTGTTCTGAAATACAGAAGTTTTTGAGAAAGCAGGTATTGTGGACTTACAATGAGCATTTACACATACATTGAATCAGAGGTCATTATAACCAGAAATGGTGAGACATCAAGTCCACACGTCTCTTACATCAAGAGAGGTCTTCAGTGTCTTTCTTGGGCATCTGGTTTTAAAGCTCGCACTTGTTACTGCTACCCACACTGCCTTCTAACCATTTTCTATCATGTTGATGATGACATTTGTTTTCCTTCCAGGAAAAACTATTCCACTAAATGCTGTGGGGACAGTGGTGTGATGTGGGATTAGGTACAAAATCAATGATCAGATTTGAGCTTTGAGAAAACACCAGTGGAACAATGCTCTGGGAAAAATGTTTGTGCCATTCTTAGGCACTTAACTGATTGTTGTAAGACCCCCCCCCCAAAAAAAAAAAAAGGAAAGAGAGAGGACCTGCATTAATGTGTAAAATAGTTTTGAAAACACTATACAATTACATATTAAGCTCAATTTAATTAGTCTCTGATTTTTTACAAGAAAAATTTGAGAGTCAACATAATGTATGTGAAAACACTTAGCAAGCTCAGGGTTAACAGAGATCTACAGAATGACTAATGCACATAACTTGCTTATGGGATCCAACACAGACATGATATTATAGGCAATGATGATGCCACAGCCAGTCAGGGCAGCTCATGGAGAAGAAAATCAAGAAAATACAGGATCAACTTTCTCTCTGTTTAGAGACAGACATCATGAGATACTTTCTTAAAGAATGGTGGATGCACTAGTTTAAATCAGTACAAGAACTCTGAGATCAGAGGTGGTTAACAAGATGCTCACAGTCACTTGAATTGGCATAATGTTGGCTATTCACTGATTGGCTGAATATTTTTTGAGTACTCAGTCTGCCTCGATTATATCAAATTTCAAGTTAGGATCTGCTAGAGCTAAAAAGGAGCAGATGACTTAGATGGGATCCTTGCCCTTCTAGATAGAAGAGAAATATAGACTTTACTTGCATGCCAAAGCTACCAGTGAATTGAAGAAAAAGCAACTGAATACTATTGCAATATATATAATTTTATTAATCAATGTCACCCCAATAAATTCAATAAAAAATAAAATGAAATAAAGAAAACACCACTATGTTCAAGAGGAAAAAATAGTTCTCTTGCATGGAGACCAAACTAGATAAAGGCAACTTTGGACACCTGATGATTAGCTGCAGTCCTGAAATGTTTTCTATCTCTTTTTCCAGAACTTTCCTGGACCTAGATTTATTATTGATTCCAGAGTCCAAAAGATGATACATAGCCCCGTATAATAATTTCCCATTTTTTCCTTAGTTAGCTAGAGCTAGTGTGATTCATACCCAAAGGACTCTAACAGTGATGGGGAGAAGCAGAGGGTGTCTCAGGAGACTACTGCAGTAGCAAGTGGGAGAATGCGACCCCCTACGCAAGCCTGAAGACAGTGAGAAGGAAAAGAAGATGGATTAGGTAATGATATCTAAGGCAGAATCAATAAGTTCTACTAATCTGTTTTATAGGCAAACAGACAATGTGGCAAAGATAATTGCTGTATGCTCACAAAACCTACATTCTTCTGGACAAACTGGTAGACCGTGTTACCCAGTTCCATGTATCCAGGTGGTGTCGTGGGCGAGTTCTCACCAGTGGAAGGTGAGTGAAAGTGACGTGTCAGTCCCAGTCTACAGCAATAAAAAGCAGGTATCCTTTCTTGACTGTCGTTCCTGTCCACACAGTTAGGAAAAAGGATTCCAAGATGGTATTTGGTGCAACACATGAAACTTGAGTCCTTGAGTAACCAATTTATGACTTGTTCCTTTCCCTGTGAAATTGCCTTCAGTAGGAAGTATTTTCTAAGGAATCTAAGGTATTTAAGTTTTTGAAATTCTGCAATATTTTCCTTACTTCATTATTCTAGAAAGAGTTTTTACTTACTCTTTCAGCTAAGGTAGTCCTGCACCATTTGGATTCTGTCTATTTGTAAGCACAAACTGCAAGTTTTAATTTCTCAGGTATGTCTATTTTTCCCCATTCAGTGCTCTGTTCCCATTTCATTGAGGAGGTAGCCTTTCCAGGCATCTCAATTTCATTGGCTTACCTCCTGCAGGCTCAGGGCCATATCTGCTTTCCATTCTTGTTCTAAGTGGGAGGGTTCCCCACGAACTCAGTCTGTATCATCAGAAACAAAAACACAGGAAGTCTCTTTTGGTCACATTTACCCAAGGGCTCTCTTGGACGTACGAGTGGATATGTTCAATAGCCACTGGGCTCTGTGGGCCTGAAGTTTGGAAGACAGGCCTTGGATAGTTCCATGGATTTAGAATGAAAAGAATGAGGTCATCTAGACTGACCATACAAAGTAATAAAATAACAGGATAAAAATAATGGGGCTTTGAGAAAAACACCAACATTTTACTGAGCAGAAAAATAAGGAATAATTAAGGGAAAGTTGAAGAGAATAAAGACTAAATAAAAGCAGAAGAAATAGTTTGAAATAATTAAAACCTGTTTAAAATGCAACATTAAGCCCTCCAATTTCCAATGCTTAAACGAGAAATATAAAAAAATTATGCAGGTTTGAATAAATCATAGGAGATTCTTGAACACAAGGTCTTCAGCAGTGGGAGTAAGTTTATGAGTGAGTATGATTCAAGTGCCTTTGGCCATTGGTTAGTGTGATTTCTAGGTGATGTCCATGACTTTGTGATGGCTCTCAGAGAGGCTTCTGTTGTTGCCCAATGGCACTCTGTTGGAGCATGAGCGTACATTTGGCTCATGTCTAGTCTTATAAATAGAACAGAGGGTGGTCATACATAGCTGCTCAATTTTCTTCATTCCTTTCCTTTGCTATGTTCTCCTTTTCCCCCCTTTTTTTTAGTTCTCTCTTTTGGAAACTTGAGATCCACATGTGAATGAGGTGAGCACAGCAGCTGCTGATGCACTAAGGACAGACACATTGCCCTGCAGTCCTTGGTTCCATCTGACTGGGCTGTTTTGCCAGCAACTATTTATTGTACTATTCCTGGATGGGACTGACCCAATCCAACACAGTGGCTTGTTTTGGTTTTGTTTTTTGTTTTTTGTTTTTTGTTTTATCATTTCAAGGCTAACAAATCAAAAAGAAGAGATAAGATCAAGAGACTACTCAGAGCAGAAAAAAGATTGAGATAATTTCACTAGATATAATAATTAAGGTCCTCAGTTACATTTCTGAACATAGTTTCTGCAGGAAGGTAGGTAAAAGGCAGACTGCCATGTGGAAGAGTAAATAAAAGTTGAGGAACTATAAAAGACTGGGAAATGCGGCCACTTAAATGAGTTTGACTGAAGAGAAACAGAACATAGGCTGGTGGCCAGAGGAAAACGCAGGGTCAAGGAACGTTTGTTTGTTGTTGTTACTTGATAATCGAGTCATCAAGTAATTAAAGTCATAAAGTAACTAAAGAGAAAGAGCCAAAAAAAGAAGGAAATACAGTGAAAAGAAGGGTGAGTGGATGGATAAGGATGCTAAAGGGAGGTGAACAGCAATAACACAACTTTAGGAGAACTTCAAAGTGTCACCTGGTCAGCCCTTTCTTCTTCCAAGGATAAAAAATCAAATTCTTAATATAATAATAGGTTTCAAAGCTACTTTGTTCACTAGGGATCTGGCTTTAATTTCTTAATAAAATTTTCTAAATTTCTCTTTGACATTATTTGTATAATGAATAGGTCAATTAATAAGGTGAATTTGATTTTTATTACTAGAAACTCCTAAAATATCCTATTTGAAAGAACTTATTTTACAATCCTAAATTTCTGTAACTACTTTTCTCATACATATTTGATATGCTCCTCTCATGTAAAATTTTTATTGAAAAATAAGCAGCAATTCAAAATCAGATTTATTAGCTTAAAGGAAGAGCAGGGATTTGCGTAAGTGTTATAAGTCTCAAAGATATTAAGTGGTAAATAAACAGAGTTTAGCTTTAAAGAGTACCTTGGAGTTACTGGAGCCATTGTTATTTTCAAGGATATAGATGTTTAAATGTCAAGTTAGTTATCAAGTATTCACATAGTTTGAAACAGACTTGAGTGAAGAATCCAAAAGGGTAAGTTAATCATGCATTTAGGATCTATTTGTTTCTAGAATGCCAGAATGTACAGTAAAATTTATATTTGTATATGCAGAATCTGATGCTTAAGAACATTTAACTTTTTAACTTTTTATTGATTGATTTTAGAGAGAGAGGAAGGGAGAAAGAGAGAGAAACACAGATTTGTTGTTCCGCTTTTTCATGCACTTATTGGCTGATTCTTGTGTGTGCCCTGACTGAGGACTAAACCCACCACCTTGGCCTGTCAGGACGACACTCTAATCAACTGAGCTACCTGGCCGGGGCCTAAAGACATTTGAATATATTCCAAAAATGAACCCAAAATTTAAATATTTATCATTTATTTAGTTTACTCTGTTATTGTTGCCAGAAGCCAGGCATATCCAGAGCTACACCTTTCTTATTTCAGAAAAGCAATAATCTTACTAGTTTATTCTCTCACCTCCCCCTCTAAAATCAATAAATGAAAATATTTTTTAAAAAAATAAATGTTCTCAAGCATCAGAATCTACTACCTAAGGTAGGCTATTGCATTGGATAAAAAGGGAATTGGTTTATAATGTAAAACAATTGTTTAAAATTATGTCAATAAATAATCTACCTAATTATGTACAGAAAGTCACATAATTTTTAGGTATTACTGAAAGTAAATTTTATATTAGAATTACATTCTTATAAGTTCTCTGCAGATTTTTCTATTCTCTGACTACTTCTGAGGCATTTATCTATTACTGTGTTATCAATATATGTGGAACATGTTTTTCTGTAAGCTATGAAAGGGGAGTTATAAGCTGCTATTTGGAGAACATAGGGAAAGGATCTGACCCAGATATGAAGGGTAAGTAAAGGCTTCTAGAGGAAGTGACCTCTAAACCTGGATGTGAAGGATTAGTGTGCCCTTTAGAGGAGTTTTGACAGTGGTTCCGGTAGCTGTAGAAAGGGACAGTGAGGGTCATGGCACTGGTGTGGTAATATATAATTGAGAACATCTGGTATACCAGACAGAGCTCTCAAGCTCATGTGCTGTAGTTCTGTTGCTGTGCTGTGAGTTACAAATATGTTTAGATCTTGATTCTCTTATCCTGGGGTGGAGGGGCCATTTGAGACCTCAGGCCAATTGCCATTAGGTACAAGCAAACTTGTTGGTTTACTCCAGTTTGCCATGCACGGAGTATCATTTTCCTTGTGTTGTGAAGCAAAAAGATTCTTTGGAAGTAGTGCCTTAAAGTAAATAAAGTAGTTGATGTGGCTACCACATCGAGTAAAAACTGGTTAGTAGAGATAACAGGAGGATATGAAGGTAAGCATGGAAAACCCATCAAGAAACCTGTAAACCAGTGGTAGTCAACCTGGTCCCTAAAGCCCACTAGTGGGCATTCCAGCTTTCATGGTGGGCAGTAGCGGAGCAACCAAAGTATAAATAAAAAGATAGATTTAACTATAGTAGGTTGTTTTATAAAGATTTATTCTGCCAAACTTAGCGAAAATCTGACATAAAGTACTTGGTAAGTAATTATTATTATATGCTTTAACTTGCTGTAACTCTGCTTTATAAATTTTATAAAGTTACTTCTCTACTTTATAAATCACCATTACTGTGGAACTGGTGGGCGGTTAGAAAATTTTACTACTAACAGAGATACAAAAGTGGTGGTAAGCCTGACCAGGTGGTGGCACAGTAAATAGAGCGTTGGACTGGGATGCAGAGGACCCAGGTTTGAGACCCCGAGGTCGCCAGCTTGAGCGCAGGCTCATCTGTCTTGAGCAAAAAGCTCACCAGCTTGAACCCAAGGTCACTGGCTCAAGCAAGGGGTTACTCAGTCTGCTGTACTGTTGCCCCACGGTCAAGGCACATATGAGAAAGCAATCAATGAACAATTAAGGTGTCGCAACGAAAAACTGATGATTGATGCTTCTCATCTCTTTCCGTTCCTGTCTGTCTGTCCCTATCTATTCCTCTCTCTGACTCTCTCTCTGTCCCTGTAAAAAAAAAAAAAAAAAAAAAAAAAAAAAAAAAAAAAGTGGGCGGTAGGTATAAAAAGATTGACTACCTCTGCTGTAAACCATTGTAAAGATTTGGGGGAGCCATTTAATAGATTTAGGAAGATAAGTGCCACAAAGAGATTTGCATTTTTGGAAAACTATTCTTGATGTGGTGTGAGAATAGATTGGAAAGCAAGTCAGCCAAGGGGCAAAGGAGACTAGTAATATGTTATTGTAGCAATCCAGAAGAGAATACTGGTCACTAATTTGGGGGAAGGTGAGGATAGGGAGTATGAATCAATTCCAGAATATTAAAGATAAACTATTGAACCTGGAAATTAAGTAAATACCAAAACAGAGGGAGACATAAGTGTCAAGGATGACTTGCAGGCATTTGGTTTAACCAATTTGGTGGATGGTCATACTAATAGCTGATGTACTCTGAGCATGGTTTTACTAATTATATCGATGTTCTTGGCACTGTTTAGAATTATATCAACTCATTTAATCCTAACAACACTTATTTGAGATAGATGCTGCATAATAAATCCATTTACAAATGAAAAAAAAAAGAGGTCCAAATGCAAATTGTCTGTAAAAAGATAAGGACCTGGATTTGGCCCTAGCTCCTGTTTTCTTTTCTTTTCTTCTTTTTTTTTTTTTGTATTTTTCCAAAGCTGGAAATGGGGAGGCAGTCATACAGACTCCCACATGCGCCCAACCGGGATCCACTCGGCATGCCCACCAGGGGGCGATGCTCTGCCCATCTGGGGTGTCGCTCTTGCATCCAGAGCCATTCTAGCGCCTGAGGCAGAGGCCACAGAGCCATCCTCAGTGCCCGGACCAACTTTGCTCCAATGGAGCCTTGGCTGCGGGAGGGGAAGAGAGAGACAGAGAGGAAGGAGAGGCAGAGGGGTGGAGAAGCAGATGGGCGCTTCTCCTGTGTGCCCTGGCTGGGAATCGTACCCGGGACTCCTGCACGCCAGGCCAACGCTCTACCACTGAGCCAACCAGCCAGGGACAGCACCTGTTTTCTTTACTGCTCTATTATACTGTCTCTGGTGCCATTCACTAAAATTGGGGAAATGGAGCTAGTTTTAGGATGAAGCCAATGAGTTCAATCTTGGTCATTGCTTTAGACTGAATTATTTCCCCACCCCAGAATTCATATGTTGAATTTTTAAGCTCCAATGTGACTGTATCTAAAGATAGAGCCTTTCTGGAGATATTTAAAGTTAAATGATATCACAAGGGTAGGGCCTTAATTTGTTAAGATTGTAGCTTTATAAAAACATCTCTCCATTCTCCACCACTCCATCACATGAAGACATAGTGAGAAGATGATCTCTGTAAGTGGAAGTCAACAAGAGGGCCTTACCTGACCCTAACCATGTTGGCATCCTGGTCTCAGACTTCTAGCCTCCATATGAGAAATAAATATCTATTGTTTAAACCATCGATCTATAGTATTTTGTTATGGTAGCCCAAACAGACTAAGAGGAACTGCATGTATGATATGTATGATTCTGTTACTCAGAAGAGGCACTGGAATGGAGATAAGAGATTTGGGAGTCTTCCGCCTATAGGTAGAAAATCAAACTATGGAACCTAATGACATTGACTGGAAATAGTGTCTATAATAAATATGAGGGCTGAGAATAAATCTCATAGATATATCAACATTTAAGAAATGAGCAAAAGAAAATAAGCTAGCAAAAAAATGATAGAAGAAAGAGGAAAGAAGGGAGGGAGGGAGGGAGGGAGGGAGGAGGGAGGGAGGGAGGGAAGGAGGGAGGGAAACTAAGAGTAGTTAACAAGGAAAAATAGAGGAAGAAACCAAAACAGAAAAGGATAGTATTACAAACACCTAGGAAAAAAAGATGCGTTGAGAAAGGAACTGAGGAACCATGTTAAATGCTACAGAAAGTTACAAGGAATGCCAGTTATTCATTGGATTTAATAAGAAATTCAATTATAATCCTTAGTGAGAATAAGTCTATTGTAATAGGCTTGTAAGGACAGAAGCCATATAGAAAAGTAGAAGAGTCAAATCTTTTGGGGAAGTGGAGAAATGTAAGTAGATAACTCACTCAAAGTGTCTAAATGGGAAAGAAAGATGTATGCCAAAATTTCCAACGGTAAATTTTTATTGTTCTTAAGACAGGAGAGATTTAAGAAAGCTTAATGGTGATGGGAAGGAGCAATAAAAGAATAACTTTAGGAAGAGGAACCCTTTTTTTTATTTTTTTAGAGAGAGGAAGGGAGAGAGAGAGACATTGACTTCTTTGTTGTCCCACCCATTTATATGCTCAGTGGTTGATTCTTTTATGTGCTCTGTTCGAGGATTGAACCCATAAACATGCCATGTCAGGATGACTCTAACCAACTAGGCTACCCAGTCAGGGCTGTACACCATTTCTTTTAAAAGTAGAAAGAAAAGTGAGCATAGATGCAGGTGAATTTTTAGATTTAGAGACAAATATTGAGAAGGCTCTTATTTAATGCTCTATATTTCCCCTAAGAACTACGTTTTAAAGTGTTCTAAGAGGGAAGTTGGGGAGGCACTGGGTAGAACTTCACTTTGTTTGTGTAATGCTGGGAACATTGAATTCATTCATGTTTGTAGTTTTACAAGTGGTGGTAATAGACTGGAATCTAAAATATTGGTGAGAGGTTAGAATGTGAACCACCATGGAATCATAGCTGGAAGGGAAGGGTGAATTTTGAAAAAAATAAAATAAAATAAAACTTACAGGTAAAGATATAGTAAAAGGGTCCTGGAATTGCAAGTTCCCATGAGGTCATAGAACAGATGGTGAGACTGTAACTTATCAAGAGGTTGTGGTCAGAGAGTAGAATGACTGAGTTGAAGATTACAGTACGGCAGCTCTGGGTGGTGACAAGTTTCAGAGTGTGGTCTCTGGGAATAGAATGAGATGTTTTATAAAAAGAAATAAGAGAGTAAGATTTTTGAATAGGTAAAGTCCTTTCAAACAAGTTGTCAACACGTAATCCAAAGCTCTCATATCAACCACGTCCTGTTCTAACTCAAACATAAAAATAAACAGAGACAAATCTTTGTCCTCTAATGTAGTAAGGGGTAGCCTCAAGAGGAAATTTCAAAATCAGAACACCTGGACATACACCCTTGAAAAACCTCTGCTAATATATATAGTTTCCAACTTCTTAGCTCTCTTAACTCTGGCTAAGCACAGCCTTCCCTTAGCAGTGAGACAACTTTACACCTGTAGTCAAGGAGTGCTGTTAAGAAGACAATGAAGTGTCTGCACCCAGTTTTCCACCACGTCAACTAAGAGCTCAACCTGTCAACATGTCCAGCAGCAACATGCCAATCGAGGAGAGCACCAATCAATGCCTCTGCACTTTTTCCTGTTATTAAAAAAGGCTTTCTCTCCCAGCAATGTTATAACCTGTAGTTACAAGTTAGCAATGTTTCCAAAGCTTCTTTTTATATGTGTGTGGAATATCATTAATATTAATGGAATGATTTCCAGCCAAATGGAAAAGTTAGAATAAAATTTAGTAAGCTATATGGAAGGGAAGCCAATTTTATGAAATTCTATTAAATTAGAATTGTGAACAGAGCCTAAGGACCTCTTCTGCCACTATTTTCAAAAGATGAAAAAGATAACTAACTTCTCTATTTCTAAACCCACTGTGCTATACTCACTTTTCCCAGTGGTCCTTCCAAGATATGTGTCACTCCTTCTTGGAACTCTAATTATGTCCTGTGTCAGAAGGTTGCCATCTCCAGAATATCTACAAGAATCATCTCTCTTTCCACATTTGAAGTTCAGCTTTTATAAGCTACAGATCATGAGCAGGTCTCCTGAATATCATTCTCTCTTCTTATATGGTGACCATCCTTCCTAAACATCACTCAAGATCTACTTAAATTCTATCTCCTTCAGGAATTCTTCTCTGGTCGTCCCAAGCTGCCGAGAATTTTCTCTCCCATTACATGAAATGCATAGATCAGCATGGACCCATTGGCTACCTAATAAGGTGTAGACACTATACACAGTGCTGATAATACGTGGTTGAATAAGATGATTTATATAACTGGGGGGGGGGGGAATGCATAGTATAAAAATAATCACTTAGTAAATAAACTCCTTTGAAGAAGGTTCCAGCTGGAATAAAGGAACTGAACGTTTATTAATCCTCCCTTCTATAGATCAGGACTTTAATCATCATAGTATCAAAGTTTTGTTAGTGGTAGAAAAACAGCACCAGGCATTAGCGACAAGCTAGCCCGGACCTGGGTCCAGCAACCTTGGGCACTTGGGTTTGGCTTGAAAGAATTTACAGCCAAAGAATTCAAACTATATGAGAAAATGTATTTAGAAAGTTACAGAGGTAGAAGAAGGGTCCATGGAGCTTAGGAGAGAGAGAGGGAGAGAGGAGAGACATGGGCATGCTCAGGCAAAGAGAGAGAGAGAGAGCGTGCCAGAGTCCCTGTCCCACGGGCTTCTATATGGAAGCCTCAGGGGAGGATCTCTGTAGAATATGTATCAGCTTGCCAGGCGTGTCCTTTCAGGGGCTCGGGCTACACTGATTGGTCCGTGTCCCTGCAGCTGGTCCTGGAGTCAACCCTGGTATGGCTCCCTCTGATTTTGCTGCTTCTCTGGAGCTGGAGCGGAAACACAGCTGAGTCCTAGATGTCATCTTCCAGAAGTTAATGCTTAAGGGAGTGGTAATACAAGGACTTGTAGTTTTGCCCGTTGCTAGGCTCTCCACCCTGGTGACCCTCTGCACCTGGCCCATCGTTTGTGCTCTGCTCATGCCTATCTAACTACCTAAGACAGTTTCACACTTGACAAAACCAGCCAGAAGAGGTAACAGCTAAGTAACTCATAAAAAGCCATGTAATAAAATCAGAAATCACCTGTCTGATTCCAAAGCCAAGCTTTGGGACTGTCTCTATATAGAGCAGAAAGGATAAAATTGATTATATATATTAGCAAACACTTGTTGAGTACTTATTACAAGCTGGGCACTACATTAAGTACTTTACGTAGGTATTTACCCTGTTTTAAACTGAGTGATGAAGACATTAAATAATTTGTGCAATGCCTTCTAGCAAGTATATGACCCAGCCAGTATATTAACTCTGCAGAACTCTAGATCTTAAGTATTTTATTGCATTAACACCTGAAAATTAGATTGAAAGGCACAGAGAGCTTCATCATTGAGATGTTTGAACACGAACAACTTCATGAGCTTCAATTTCTTGGGTTTTCAAATGAAAAAAAAAATGATGGCCTACCTGAACTTTTCTGAAACAGTGTGATGATCAAAGGAGAATGATTTATTAGGTGTTTTTAGTAGTAGATAACAAGAAAAACACTGTGTTTTAGACTAGGTTATCGGCTAGGACCTTCTAAAAATTTGTCTCTTACCCATCTAAGCCCCGACAGACCTCCCGATTCCCCCAAATAGCCCTTCCCGCTCTGGATTGCCATTGGGGACGAGTTGTCTTCCATACTAGGAGCCCCAAAAGGGCAGAGTCATCATCACCCCCAGCACCACCCAGCTCAGGGCCAGACACAGCACAAGGGCTCAGTGTTTGTGTGGAACTGAGGCTGGCGGGGGTGTCATTCTCTGATTCCAGTGTGGGTCCTGTAGTCAGGGAGGACATGTTGAACAGCCTGGCTCCCTCCTGGGCCTGCCCAGCCCTGTCCTGGGCCTGCCCAGCCCTCGGGGTCTCAGGTGCCTCTCTGCCCTCAGGCCCCTTAGCGGGTGTTTCCTGGAACTGTATGTGAGAGTAGACACGAGTCCAAAAGCAAGAACACTGACTTAGTCATTGCTATGTTGATAGCCACCACCACCCTCCCTTGCCCGTGGACCCATGGACCGCTGGCCCAGTCTCACGCCCTGGCCAGCCTTCTCCTCCTGTAACCAGGGGCTCAGACACAGAGCCCACACTTTTGCCATTCACTGCTTTCACTAATGTATATGGAGGCCTGCTGCCTGCTAGACCCCATGCTAATGCAGGTGATATGGCCGTAAGAAAACAGAGGTCCAGCCCCATGGAGCTTTATTCTAGTGGAAGGCAGGGATAAAGCAGGGGGAGGGGGAGAAGATGAACAGAGACAAACAATGAACAAGATTAATAAGAAACAATATAGCAGATCAGATGACAATAAGTGCCCACTGAGTGCCTTGGGATGAAATAAAACCGAGGAGGGGGAATAGGACATGGAGGAATAAGTTGGAGGGTTGTAATTTTAAAAGGGTGGTCTGGGAAGGCTTCTTGGAGGAGATGCCATTTGAACAAAGACCTGAAGGATGTGAGAGTCACGCCTATACATGAGAGAAGAGTGTTTCAGGTAAAGGGAACAGCCAGTGCAAAGGCCCTGAGCTAGAGTACCTGGTACGATGAAGGTACAGTGAGGAGGCCAGTGTGGCTGGAGCAGGTAAGTGGAGAAACAGGCAAGAAAGGGGCCAGATGAGGCCAACCCTGAGGGACCATGATGAAGACTTTGCCTTCTCTCTGAGGGACGTGAGAGTTGCAGGTGAATCACCTTTTATTGAGGTATAATTTAGATTCCATTGTCAGTATGCAGTTCAATGGTGTTAGGTTCCCATAGGAAGCAAACATCTCTGCAGTCCTGCCTGGAAGCACGTCCAGCCACTGGGACAGGTCCCCCCTTGCTGTCACACTAATTCCCAGCCCCACCTCTAGCCCCAGGACACCCAGAAGGTGCTTTCTGTCTCCAGGGTTTTACCTTTTCTAAAGGTTGCTTGTAAATGCAATCAGATGGTAATAACAAATTCATTTGATATGGTTTTTTTATTACTTTAAGTTCCAGTAGTAAATCTTAAAAACTGACATAATTCGAAAATCACTGCGGTAATTTCTTACAGTTTGGCTATGTAAGTTGAGGCATGAAGAGACCAAATAACTCACTCTGTCAAAAAATGTCAATCATAGTAAGAAAAGAAAAACAGAAGTGAGACATTGAGACTTCAAACTCTTATTCTACATTGCCCCAGTTATTTATTTGTTTACTTACTTATTATTTATTTATTTGTTTGTTTTAGAGAGAGAAACACCAATTTGTTGTTCCACTTACTCATGCATTCATT
The DNA here is from genome assembly GCF_036850995.1 of Saccopteryx leptura. NCBI lineage: Eukaryota > Metazoa > Chordata > Mammalia > Chiroptera > Emballonuridae > Saccopteryx > Saccopteryx leptura. The sequence continues at coordinate 268,288,396 of NC_089504.1, read as the reverse complement.
GATTGATTCTTGCACGTGCCCTGACCGGGAATTGAACCCACATCCTTGCTATTAACAGGATGATGCTCTACCCAACTGAGCTACCCAGCCAGGACCTTGTTCCTAACTGTTTAAACTGCCCCCCCCCCCCCCCCCCCCAGTTAAAGCTGTCTCCAGTGAAAACAGCCTTGGGCACGAAATCCCAGTGTTTTTATACTCATTTTGGGAAAGAATGCCTGGTATGTTTACATTTGATAACATTGTTATAGTTACTGAGATGTTTCTGGAATTTTATAAGATTCCCCAGGGTGGAGTCTAGGTTATCTGTGTGCTTTTCAATTCAGTATATTTTTTTAATATTTGGTTGCTATGGCATAATAAAAATCAGTGGATTTCCTTGATATCCAAGCTAGTCTATATTGGTTTTAAATGTGATTAAATGTGAATGAGTAATATTGTGCAACATTTTTTTTACTTGTAGGCATTTTACAAAAAGGGAATATAAACATATGATTGCAGAAGCAATCGTCAGAGAGAATTGAATAAAAATAGTACAGAGCGAAAAGTGTCATTTTCTCAAAATTGTCTCATTAAAGGTTATCCATTTACACTCTGGTTGTCTCCTTTGTCAACATTTCTGCTAGCCCTGCTAGACTATCAGTCCCAGAGTAGGAGGAAATGGTAAAGGACTAATTGAATATATAAGGTTTGTTTCCAAATATGACTATAGAAATTCTATATTTAAATCTGTAATAGTGAAGACATCAAATAAAGCAAAAATTGCAATTATTTACTTAGCTGATTTCTCAACTTTCTTCCTTCCACTTATAGTTTGTAATGTATCATAGTTTTACAAGGTATTAGAAGACCAAAGTCAAATATTGTACCTAAGGCCTATTTTCAAGCATTCATAGAATGGTCAAGTATATTAATCTCACAGCAAAAGGGAGATGGCACATTGATCATATTGTCAAGTCCAAACAAAATAAAGTCCAATAAGAGTTCTGCAAAAACAACATTGAAATAAATATTAGTCATAATTAAAGAGAACACTAATGGATCATATAATCATTAAATTTCAAAATATTAGAGTAATAAAACTTGGTATGTGGAATTATCTGCTATCAGTTTTGATACTTGGTCCAGCAAGAACAACCAACCATAAGAAAGCATCAGGACAGAAGATTGAATTTGTTATTAGGGTTATAATAATTTTTGTATTTGATGAGATGCTTAAGACCAGAGCAAGAGCAGATTTAGGTACATGTTACATATTTAATTCAAATTGTTCCCTGGTGTTTTGTGGTCCTAATAGAATTAGTAATTTTATTGTTAGACACTAAAGGCCAGATCAGTGATTTATTCTTAATGAGGAGAGGTGAACATTGTTCTTTTGCAACAAGTGATTTTGGATGTAATATCCGATGTAGGAAGCACACAAGAAATATTGAAATCATCTGTGGGATGTTTCTTACACAAAATGAAGAGTCATAAGTAGCATTTAGTAGGCAGATGTTTAAGCATCCTGCTAATAACAATATAAATCAATGGATGAATAATACTGGTTTTAATTTTTTCTATTTTCCACATGAAAAGATAGAGGATACACTACAACAATCATCAAGCCTCACATTAAAAGGCAGATCTATTTCTTACATTGACGGTATCACTTTCCACTATCCCAGAGCTCCTCCTGTCAAATAGTAGTATCTACTTCCCATGACAGGCAGGATAGCATGCTAGCTGAGACCAAGGGACATGTCATCAGATAAATCTACATTCAACTCTAACTCTGCAGCTTGCCAGCTGAGCTTCCAATGGCCTGTCATGCAAGTCATTTCATCAGTATGACTCGGTTTCTTCTTCAGTGAAAGGCAAATCCGACAGTTTGAAAAATAAATTAACTTACTCAGCAACCATAGAGCAGTGCCTTGCTTGTGGTAAATATTCAATAAGTCATGATCTAAATAGCTATTAAAAGTAATAATCAGCCTGACCAGGTGGTGGCACAGTGGATAGAGCGTCAGACTGGGATGCAGAGGACCCAGGTTCGAGACCCCGAGGTCGCCAGCTTGAGCATGGGCTCATCGGGTTTGAGCAAAGCTCACCAGCTTGAGCCCAAGGTCACTGGCTCGAGCAAGGGATCACTCGGTCTGCTGTAGCCCCTCAGTCAAGGCACATATGAGAAATCAATCAATGAACCACAATGAAAAATTGATGTTTCTTATCTCTCTCCCTTCCCATTTGTCTGTTCCCTCTCTCTGACTCTCTCTGTCTCTGTCATAAAAAAAAGTAATAATCAGAATTCTAGTGAAACTAAAGATGCAGCAAAATGGACCTGAAGAATATTGTGCCCATATTATGATAAAGTATAGAGAATCCTCCTTTTCTAACTATAGAAAATATGTTCTTCCAAGTGACTGGAACATTTGTACCCACAAGAAATAGTTGGCCTCTCACTGCTTATTTTTAGAACTATATAAACACTGACACATTTTTTACTCTTTAATCTCCTTTTTAAAACAGTCATTGAGCCATAAAATATGTAACACAATTGAGGTGGCATTTTCTTTTGCTTAGCCTATATGACATTCTTATTATCCTGATGACACATTATTTCACTTTGACTGAATTTGGGAAATCCATGCCCAACCCATTGGCTAGTCATCCCTGTAGGAGGCCAAGTTCTTCCATTTTCATCTTCACTCTCACTGGCTGTAATACCAGAGGTGACATTTTTCTGACTTTGCTTTAGTTCCGGCACAATCCCAAACAGCTCTATTTTAATTGTGTTTTTGTTGGAACATCATTAAATAACAAGTATCTAACTTACTACCAGACCATTAGATTATTTGACAGAAATGGGCTAAACTCCTTTTACCTACAATAAGGCTTATATTTTTGGACACCTTGGAAGGTACAGGTGGCCATATAACTTTGTTTCTGGTAGTAAAATGGGAACTAAAATGTTGAATGCCATTCTTCCTCTATTATTTAGCAGAATGCCAATTCCAGCAAGACTTTAGATGCTGAATACATGGAAGAAAGCAGAGCACAGCATAGACTATGGAGTAGAACCCCTGCCTCTGACACAATCAGTCCCAACATGAGCAAGAAACAAACTATTTAACAAGCCTATAAGAGTTCAGGGTTTATTTACAGCCTCTAACATCCTTCAGTAATATAGAAATTGTTATTAGACATGAGGTACTGCCACAAGAAAACTTCAGCCATGTGTCATGAGTTAGAAGTTTGGCAGGGAAGTATTCCGTAAAGCCTTGTCTGTGAGAAGTTCTACAGCCAATAGTAGCTATAGAGGAGGAGGGTGGAGAACATAATGTCAGAAGGATTGGTCGTAAATGGACATGTGCAGCCTGTTATTCAAAGAAAAATAAGCTCAGACTTAGCAGGTCAGACACGAAGAGGCATAGAGTACCATTTTATGGGGTTTCAAGGTGTTGGAAAACTGGGTGTTTCTAGAACCCAACCAGTGGAAAGTTTTGGACTACAAAGATACAATAAGACTAAGTAAATCTTGTTTACAAACAAAAACAAAACAAGAAAACAAAATCTAAGAATTTGGCCTTCCCTGCAAGCTTAATATCCTCTTGATTGCTCAAGAGAGACAGGTATAGGGCTAGGAAGCAAAGTCTGATGATTCTGACTAGGAACATTACTAACATGTGGTACTGACTGGAAGCAAATGCAGTTCTTAAGGAACCTGCATGGCCAAGAACCACTACCCTAGCCCATTCTATAAATGCTTCTAACTCTTCAAGTCTTAGGGTAATCTTCAAGAATGCAGCTATACCACCATGAAGTGAGCTAAAAATGTTTTGGAGAGGGTATCATTTCTAATATCCTTTTCAGAGGTGGCCAGGTAGGATATGGACAAGGAATAGCTCCCAAAAATGTAGAGCCAGGGGATAATGGATAAAGTCTGCTCCAAATGAGTAAAATCCACTTCTTATCAGGCAGGGAAGGTGATAGATGACAGGATTTTACTTTTCAGTTTATAGATGATTAAAGGATAAAGATCCACAAACAGAACAGATGGAAAGAAATTAATATTACCCTAAAACACTGGATTTAGAGTTAGAGGCAGTGTCTGAATGTCTTCTAAAATTTTGAAACAATTTTCTCAAAGTACAATTTATAAATAAAATGTACTCATATGAAGTATACAATTCAATAAATAGATAGATACACATTCATGAAACCACAGCCACAATTAAGATGCAGAACATGCCCATATGCTGGTGCTCCTTCAAAGTCTACATCTCACTGTGTACACCCAGGCCTAGGCAACCACTTACCTACTCTCTGTCACGATAGCTTAGTTTGCATTTTCTAGAGTTTTTTCTAAACTGAATTAAATAGTATCAATTCTTTTGTGTTTGGATTTTTTTCCTTCAGTTTAATTATCTTGAGGTTCATCCATGTTGTTGAATGCCACAGTAGTTCATTGATTTTTGTTGCTATTATTCCATTGTATGGTTATCTCACATTTAGTTTAAATTGATGGGTATTTAGGTCACTTTAAATTTTGGTTGTTATGAATAATGCTATGACCATACATGTACAGGATACTGTGTGGTCATATATTTTCTTTTACTTAAGAGTGGAGTGGCTAAGTAGTATAGTAGATGGGTAGAATTTGTAAGAAATTAAAATAGCCTGACCAGGCGGTGGCGCAGTGGATAGAGCATTGGACTGGGATGTGGAAGGACCCAGGTTCGAGACCCTGAGGTCACCAGCTTGAGCGTGGGCTCATCTGGCTTGAGCAAAAAAAAAGCTCACCAGCTTGGACCCAGGGTCACTGGCTCGAGCAAGGGGTTACTCAGTCTGCTGAAGGCCCACGGTCAAGGCACATATGAGAAAGCAATCAATGAACAACTAAGAAGTCACAACATGCAATGAAAAACTAATGATTGATGCTTCTCATCTCTCCATTCCTGTCTGTCTATCCCTCTCTCTGACTCTCTCTGTCTCTAAAAACAAAAACAAACACGAAAACAAAACAAAAAAAAGAAATTAAAATAGTTGTTCAAAAAGTCTGTACCATCTATAACATATGATAGAGTTTGAGTTGATCCATGTTCCTGTCAACATCTGGTATTGTCCATCAGTCTTTTTAAATGAAGTTATTTTAATGTGTGCATAGTAAGATAGTTTATGGTTTTTATTTGACTGTCCCATATAATCAATGAACATCATTTTGTGGGGAGGTGTCTATTTAATCTTTTGCTAATTTCTTAATTGGGATGTGTTATTTTTCAGTTGCAAATGTTTCTTTACAGTTGGCATACATATTCTTTGTCAGATGCATTTTTTTCTTTCCCAACTTGTGGTTTTTCTTTCTATTTTTAATAGTGCCTTTGTGAAGAGCCAATACTTTTAATTTTGATCAATTTCAATTTATCTTTTTTACTTTTTGTAAATTTTATAGTTACAGCTTTTACATTTAGATCTAAAATTTATTTTTTTCTTTTTTTTTTTTGGTATTTTTCTGAGGTTGGGAACAGGGAAGCAGTCGAGTTAATATTTGTGTAAGCAATAAAATAAAAGTTGATAAATTTTTTCCATACAGATATCAGGTTGATCTAGCACCATTTGTTAAAAAGGCTTTTTTTTTTTTTAACTGAATACATGTTGCACTTTTCCTGAAAGAGAAATGATCATATATGTGTAGGTGCACTTCTGAAATCTAGTCTATCTTTTTGTTTTTCTTTTTTTTAATAATTTTATTTTTAATGGGGCGACATCAATAAATCAGGATACATATATTCAAAGATAACAACTCCAGGTTATCTTGTCGTTCACTTATGCTGCATACCCATCACCCAAAGTCAGATTGTCCTCTGTCACCTTCTATCTAGTTTTCTTTGTGCCCCTCCCCCTCCCCCTTTCCCTCTCCCCACCCCAACCACCACACTCTTATCAATGTCTCTTAGTTTCACTTTTATGTCCCACCTACGAATGGAATAACACAGTTCCTGTTTTTTTCTGATTTACTAATTTCACTTCGTATAATGTTATCAAGATCCCACCATTTTGCTGTAAATGATCCGATGTCATAATTTCTTATGGCTGAGTAGTATTCCATAGTGTATATGTGCCACATCTTCTTTATCCAGTCATCTATTGACGGGCTTTTTGGTTGTTTCCATGTCCTGGCCACTGTGAACAATGCTGCAATGAACATGGGGCTGCATGTGTCTTTACGTATCAATGTTTCTGAGTTTTGGGGGTATATACCCAGTAGAGGGATTGCTGGGTCATAAGGTAATTCTATTTTCAGTTTTTTGAGGAACCACCATACTTTCTTCCATAATGGTTGTACTACTTTACATTCCCACCAACAGTGGATGAGGGTTCCTTTTTCTCCACATTTGCTATTACCTGTCTTGTTAATAATAGCTAATCTAACAGGTGTGAGGTGGTATCTCATTGAAGTTTTGATTTGCATTTCTCTAATAACTAAAGAAGATGAGCATCTTTTCATATATCTGTTGGCCATTTCTATTTCTTCCTGGGAGAAATGTCTGTTCATGTCCTCTTCCCATTTTTTTATTGGATTGTTTGTTTGTTTGTTGTTGAGTTTTATGAGGTCTTGGTATATTTTGGATATTAGGCCCTTATCTGAGCAGTTGTTCGAAAATATCATTTCCCATTTAGTTGGCTGTCTGTTTATTTTGTTATCAGTTTCTCTTTCTGAGCAAAAACTTATTAGTTTGATGTAGTCCCATTCATTAATTTTTGCCTTCACTTCTCTTGCCATTGGAGTCAAATTCATAAAATGCTCTTTAAAACCCAGGTCCATGAGTTTAGTACCTATGTCTTATTCTATGTACTATCTTTTAACCCATACCTAATTGTCTTGATAACTATAGTTTTACTATAAACCTTGAAATCAGTGGTTTAATTCCTTTGAATTACACAAGGTAAGTCCTCTAATATAATGAAATCGTACTTTATTTGCTCCATTCGCTTACTGACATCTTTTTTTTTATCTTTCATCTTCAAGAAAAAGTACAAGGTGCAACGTGTATGCATGTGTGCACACACGCTTCCTTTTCACAAAGGAATAAGCAATATAAATGTACTGCTTGTATCAGAACTAAATCTCAGATAAGCAGGTGAAACCCTCGGGATAGACTCTTTCTGTCTTTTCATCTGGCTTTGCCTGGGGATCCTGACTACTGAGTCATTAATAGGAGCATGAACAGAAGCCCAACCCTTCTACTTCCAGATGGTTTAATGGATGGGAGATACAAACACAAAATATGAAAGACAGAAGGAAAGGAAAGTTGGGATATTTATTTGCCAAGCCACCAGCAGATTAGCTAACTGGATAGAGACTTTAAATGAGCAAGATTAGAAGTTTGTAATAAGGAAATTCAAAAATGAGATTTGAGAATGGACATCAAAGGTAAGCACAAGAGTACAAAGATTTTGTACCCTAAGTACATGTTCACCAGAAGAGTGGTCCTTACCATGATATCAGTAAGACTCTTTCGACAACACAACCAGTTTCACCAAAACCATGTGTGTACGAAGTGACCAGGAAGCAAAGATGAAAACTATGAACAGGGTCAACAACATAGATTTCCACTCACAAAGGCCAATCTGGGTAACCTTTGCTGAACGCCCAGCTAACCAAGAGTAGAGGCTTCTATGTGGCACCATTTACCAGAGTAATTATCTGGCTACATGATGACAGGTTGCTTGTATTGAACCCCCTCCCACCTACCCATCATGGAGAGGTAGACATATATTCCTGGTTGCATTACTTTCCCTTCCTGTTGCATTTCTGCTAGTATCAACATTTGCGGATTTAGAGAATGTCATCCATAATCTTATCCATTGCCATGGGAGAACATTACCTCCAACCAGGAAATACATCTTAACAGCAAAGAATGTGTACACTGTGCATTAGTTTAGGAATATACCAGCCTTACCTCATGTACTGTCCCTTAGAGATCATCTCAGAATTTGTCAATCATAATACATAAGGAAGGTTGACTTTTACCAGAAACACAGTGGAATCTATGGAATCCCAGTAAAGATAGGACTACCAAGAACTCGGAGCCTACTGGAAAGAAGACTTTAGTACCCCATCTAGTGAAGTGCCTGACCAGCTGAGATAATGGCAGCAAGAATAAGTAAGTGGTGGTAGGAGGAAGCAATAATTAATCAATTTAAGATTTGTAGTCAGCTTCAGAAGCAAGAATAGCAGCTATACTTTATGTTAATTATTTCTTCAACCCCTCCTTTTTTTTAACAACCTTATTTGCACAGTACTGATGTGTATAATATTTTAGATTTGAGGTGAGACTATGACAAAATTGATATCATCCCACAAAGACAACATGACAAATACACTTTGTCTGTCCTATGTAACTGAGGATGCAAAATTTTCACCCAGACAGAAATCCATGATGAGTAAAAACAGTGCAGGGAAAGCACCCCTATAAATACAATCTATACCCTACTTTTTACCTAAAGGATCTGACCCATAGAGACTGGCAGAATTGAGAGGTACTGGTAGAGATCTGAAGAGCATTAGGAAAGTGAACTTGGTGTAGCTTTCTCTTGGGTTTCCTCCCTGCCAAGTGGCCTCATTCTTTTCATGAGGGCCGTGCTTCCCTTGAGTGGCCTTTCCTGCATAGCTCTTCCAGAATCCTGGTAATTCCCTCTATCCTCACCCCTCCCTTCAAGCTTCACAATGGCGAAGGCCTCCCAGAGTATTGCACTAACTGTTTTTGCTTTCCTGAGACATCGCCTACATGTTTGTAAACAGTCCCTTTATTCAAGCCTCCTTAAATCACTCACTTGATTGTGCAATATCTCTTGCTGGAATGCAGCTGATGTGCGGTTCACTCACAGGTATGTCCTTCTGTGTGTACGTGTGTGTGTGGCCCAGGGTCTGGAGCCAATCGTCAGGCTTTTCATTTCCCAAAGGGCAGGGAATTACAAGCCGAGGCTTAGGAGCTGGTAGAGCGGCTGTTCTCAGCTAGACTCTGCCTCTACAGAGGGGTTTTGAGCCCAGGGTGCCCTTGCAAGGGGGCCCACTGCTGCCATTGCCAGGAGGTTCCAAATGAAGACTGTTCAGTATTCAAGGCCTTCTCATATCCAGGGATTTCAGGCTACTGGTGGCTTTAGTCAGTTTGCTACTGATACAAATATAGCTTCTAAATAGTCTTTAGAATAAAAGTATATTGAACAAGAATTTAACCATTTTTTTCTAATAAATATGTTAATAAAATTATACAAGTAACTAGAAAACAACAATAACAACAAAAAAAAGTTAAAAAGCAAAAATACATCTAATACTTGAAGTGTCATTATTTGACTGATGTATAAATACCAACAAAGCCAGCGCAGGAAAGTATTGGAAATCTGGACGTAAGGCAGTCTGCACCTGCCAATGCATAGCCAAGTGTCTGCAACGTGGAAAAACAAGCTAGTGTTTATTAAGTGGTTATGACATGTCAGCCAATTGTTGTAAGCCTTTATTTGTGTTAACTTATTTAATGCTCCTCAACAAGAATAAAGCCACTCTATGTCATCTCACTGGAGAAACTGAGACACAGAAGAGTTAAAAAATGATAGAAGTCCAACTTGAACCCAGGTAGTCTGACTCCAGAGTCTGTGTTCTTGACCACTGCACCATACTGCCTTTTTCACTGGAACAGGAGATGCTCAGTGTAATGACCTCCAAGGTCACTTTTAGCTCTGATTCTTTGTGCCTGTTTCATTCCCTTCCCTGGAGTTTACTTCAGAAAATGCACTTAGGCATTTATTCCAACACAGCCTAAGAAATTTGTAGCATTTCCAGATCTAGACCAATGTAATACCATTGGAACTTAAAGGCTTTCTAGTTCCATGGTCACACACACACACACACACACACACACACACACACACCTGTCATGTGCAGTTAGTGCTCATCTTCTTTAGAAACATACATATCTTTTTATTTTTTTCACTTCTTTTTCTTATGCCTTTCTACCTCATCTATTATTTCATTATTTCCTTCTCCAGACCTTTCTGCAGCAACCATAAGACACTAAATCAGATGAAAAAATTCTCTTGCATTCTCAATCTCAGTTGAATAACTATTTTTTTGAGGAAATCATTTTTGACCCAAAGCTATAGACATCCTACAAAACAATAGCATAAATTCTGGAGAGGTGACACTAGCAAATTGATATTAAGGTTCAAGTGCAGTGGACCATTTTACAGTGAATGTTACTTCTCTTAGGAACTAGATTAAAAATAGCTCATAGGTTAAAAATAACCCAAATACTCTTCTTTCTTTAACAGAAACAGACTTTATACAAGTGCCCCAGCTGAAATAGCACTTTGGAACTCAGTGCTTCCAGGAAAATACAAATGAGCAGCCAGATATTTAGTCTGATCATCCTTGAGATAAAGGACAAGTATTTTAAATATAAACAGATGGATTGGTTAACAGAAAGTTTATGAACAATATTTATCATAGATTTTAGGATGATTAGTTTACATTATTCACATTTCTTTAGATGTATTGCCAATGTTGGTGTCCACATCTCCCCACTCTGGCAGAAGAAATAATGCAGCATATTCTGTAATATCCGGAGAGTTGTTCAAAATAAAAGTTCAAGAAGTAATGGTTGGCCCTGGCTGGTTGATTCAGTGGTAGGGTGCCGACCCTGTGTGTGGATGTCCCAGGTTCAATTCCTAGTCAGGGCACACAGGAAAAGTGACCATCTGCTTCTCCATCCTTTCCCCACCCCTTTCTTTCTCTCTCTCTCTCTTTCTTTCTCTCTTCTTCCACAGCCATGGTTCTATTGGTTCGAGTGCATCATCCCCGAGTGGTGAGGATGACTCCATGGAGTCTCCACCTCAGGTGCTACAAATAGCTCAGTTGTGAGCATGGTCCCAGATGGGCAGAGCATTGGCCCCAGATGGAGGTTGCTGGGTGGATCCCAGTGGGGGGGCAGATGCAGGAGTCTGTCTATCTCTCCTCCTTTCACTTGGAAGAGAAGAAAAAAAAATAAAATAAAAGAAATAATGGTTTATTGCATAGGTCTTTGTATTTTCTAACAAACTCAATAAGAGAGTCTGGAGGCTTTGCTAGAAATGAGTGATAAAGGTGTATTCAAGAACCTTTGAGTTTACACACAGGGAACACAGCTAGACAAAAACCCAGAAGTGCTCCAAAGAAGAAAGAAAAGTTAAAAGTACTTATAGTGAAAAGTTCATTCTGAAGAATAATCAGCTTTGCATCCTTAGCCCTCAGGTTGGTCCAGGACGGTTCTCAGGCAGAGATGCCAGGCAGTCAAGTCAGTTCTATAATACGTCATCTGTATATTGTACTGTGTGTTCACCACCCGAAGGCAAGTCTTCCATCGCTATTTATCTCCCCTTTTTCCTCTTCTACCTCCTCCCAACCCGCTCCCTCTTGTAATCACTATACTGTTGTCTGTGTCTATGAGTTTTTTTTACTTTGCTTAATCCCTTCACCCTTTTCACCCAGCTCCCAACCCCCAGCCCCTCTGACAGCTGTCAGTCTGTTCTCTGTCCCTATAAGTCGGTTTCTATTTTGTTAGTTTATTTTGTTCTTTAGATTCAGAAACTCTTTTTGATACTCATATGTATCTTTCAATTTCTTAAATGCTGGTTGCTCTTACAAGAGAAATACCTAATTTGAGTCACAAATGTTTTCTTATGGCATTATGTATGTGTTACCTATCTGAAGCTAGAATTTGAGGACAGGGTTCCTAATTTCTATACCATTGCTTTCCTGGAAGAGTTGAGAAAAGTGCTGAGCCTAAATTTTAATACTTGCTGACTAAAGGATATGCATTTTAAGTTGAAATATCAGGTGTCCTGGGCCAGGTTTGCCCCATGCTATTCGGTATATCATAGGCAATCAAGAAATTGCTTGAAATGTTCAATGCGCTGTAGTGACCAGTTCATTTTTATCAACTAGCTTCTAGTTTTAAAAGCTTTGATTTAAACTGGAACTTGATAGTGTCACCACACTGATGGCCAGCTCTCTGAAAGGCACCATTTAACTCATCAACTGGGAACCAACAGGCTTATTTCAGTTTGTGAGGGGACAAAGTGAGGACATTCAAAATCCAAATGACATTACTAACCTCTGCATTCCTAACCCTTACCTCATGTTCTCGCAGGGGAAATGAAGATGGTGCAAGAATTTGGGAGGTGCCCACCAGCACTCACCTTGGGCGTGTGAACACCTGATTATTTTCATGACCAGATCAGAGAATACCATAACGCTTATTAAAAGTGCTGATTTTTTTTATTAGTCATATTTCTGTGTTGCTGAGTGGTGCAAATATGGTAACTTAGCAGTTAGTGAATGCACATTTATTAATAACTGTGAACAATTTTAATGTCGTATTTTATATACATATTTCAGCTGTATATTTGGGAGGGCTCCGAAGTTTTGAAATTTCCCTTCTCTATTTTTTAAATTTAGAAATAAATATATAAAAATAGATGACTTCTCAACAAGGAAAAAGGCACAGACCCCATCTGTATTGGAAAGGCAAAACATAAACCAAATGAATAAAAGGATTTGGCCAGTCTGTGACTGGCAAATGGACTGTGTGGAATGAATTCGAAAGAGTTCAGAGGCTTTGTCTAGAAAGGAATGTTAACGATTTATTGAAGGGTCTCAGAGTTTGCAAAGTTTGAACACAGCTAAGCAAAAACCCAGAAGTGCTCCAAAGAAGAAAGAAAAGTCTAAAGTTCTTACAGTAAAAGGTGCATTCTGGAGAACAATCAGTTCTGCGTTGTTAGCCCTAAGGTTGGTCCAGGATGATTATCAGTCAGATATCAGGCATTCTGGATAATGGATGTCAGGTGGCTGTCAAGTGGTCTTGATACAGGATTCTTTCGACTAGATAATTACAGAGTTATCTGTAGGCCTAGTGTGGGTCCCAATGCATATCCAGGCATGGATGCAGGACTGGAATGTTCAGGAAGTTTTAAGTTTCCGGGCTAGTGAGAATAAAAGGAGTCTATCCTTATGTCTCAACCTTCATAGGGTTAATAATTTCAGCAGCTTGGTTAAAGTAACTCCATTTTATATATTTCTTACCTTCACTCTTTCCTCAACAGTATTCAACACTTAGGGAGAAAAAGTCACACATTTATAATTGCATAACACAGATGAAATATCTGAGTTAATGTACATTAAAAAGTTTTACTTACCCAAAACTTTTGCTAAATAAAGTCACCTAAAATGGTGACTTTCATAGTTCTCATCAGGTCTAAAGAAATTATATTTTTCTATTTTTTTTTATTGATTTTAGAGGAGAGGATGGGAAAGAGAGAGAAAGAGTCAGAAACCTCAACCTGTCCCTGTCTGTGCCCTGAACAGGGATCGAACCAGCAACTTCTGTGCATCAACGAAGCTCCAACCAACCAAGCTATTCAGCCAGCACAGAAATGATATTTTTCAAAAGAAATTTAGACTCTTTTTTTTTTTTTACAGTAAAGATACCTGTTTTCTCTCCATGAATGTTGTTCTTCAAATTAGCTTTATCATGATAAGTACAAATCCTTGGAAGTGGTTGATGAACATCTGCTTGGAAAAAAATCTGCTAAGTACCAAATATTTTTAGAACACTCAAACTCACAGAGACATACACAAACATACATAAATACACCCAAAGCAGGAGTTTGGGTTTATAGTCTGAGATCCAAATGGAGAAATGAATGAGTAATAAAAAGTCTAATTTGGCAGTAATCACGCAGATGTGTTTAATGGAACACCAAATCTAATGCCTTGTATTAAGTTAAATATTTAGAATCCAGGGTCTTTGTAAACCCACAATTTTTATATACCAAAACAAATAATGAAAACATGAAGGTTTCTACTGAGTCATTTGTTTCAGTTTTCTTGGAAGGGACTAACAATGGAAGGGTTTGTTCATTATTGAGACAATTGAGCACTCTTCTTTTACTGGCATTATGCATACGGATTAGGTGGCAAAAGTAGTCAAAAGAGAAGATGAGGCCCTGGCCAGTTGGCTCAGCAGTAGAGCATCAGCCTGGCGTGCGGGGGACCCAGGTTCGATTCCCGGCCAGGGCACATAGGAGAAGCGCCCATTTGCTTCTCTACCCTCCCCTTCCTCTCTGTCTCTCTCTTCCCCTCCCGCAGCCAAGGCTCCATTGGAGCAAAGATGGCCCGGGCGCTGGGGATGGCTCCTTGGCCTCTGCCCCAGGCGCTACAGTGGCTCTGGTCGCAGCAGAGCGATGCCCCAGAGGGGCAGAGCATCGCCCCCTGGTGGGCAGAGTGTTGCCCCTGGTGGGCATGCCGGGTGGATCCCGGTAGGGGGCATGCAGGAGTCTGTCTGTCTCTCCCCGTTTCCAGCTTCAGAAAAATACAAAAAAAAAAAAAGAAAAGAAAAGAAAAAAAGAGAAGATGAAAAGCCAATCTCCTCTCCTTCTTCTGTACCTATCAGGAAAAAGATCCAACATATGCTTTACATTTTTAAAAGCATCCTAATACACCTTTTTTTTTCTTTTCCTTACAGTGATCTCTGAGATTTGCATCAGTTTTCCCATTTACTAGAGATAAGGTAAATAAAACTCAGAAAGCTTTAATGGCTTACCCAAATGTCTGCAATCTTGAAACTCAAGCACTGTCAATTTTATATCTACTGTATGGACACAACTGCTTCATAACAGACATCTAGAGAAAGGTAGCACATTTTCATTTCTCTGTCATAAGAAAAGCAATGCCATTTGCTTTCAGATCAAAGCCTGGCCCTCTATTATATTGCCAATAACTTCCACTTCTGAAATGTCCTGCGACAGGCAAAGCCTTTCACCAAGATTCTCGGACACTCCGAAAATGTTTAGAAAGTGCAGGCTGCCTTAGCTCTTCTGATGAACTAGTTCACTGCTGTGGTCACTCCCACACTGAAACCTAACAGTGGTTCCCCCGCTGAGGACAAAGCACGTTCAGGTTTAGTGTGAATCAGTCCCTTCAATCTCAAGAGCTGGCATGAAGTTGGCAGTATTTCTGCACGAAGTGGTTTTTAATAAGTGCTGCTTCCTAACATCATGGTGGTTGTAAATGCTAATAAACTTCCTACAAGGGAAGTAGAAGTGGAAAGTTTCATTTGTCAAACATTTTATCACTGCTCTCGGTCAGCGTGGCCCATTACCCCAGTTCCCTGAGGCACAGACTCCCTGACTGGTTAGTAGTTAATGAATAGAAATTGTAGCGAGCCAGCAATTTTCAAAACCATAAATAATTATTCCTCTGAGAGCTCTGCTAATGGAAAATAATATAACTGAAAAAGAACTAACCTAGCAAAAAAATTACTGATTAACTAAGACCAAAATAGAGGTTCAAAACCTTATGAACTTGTACCATCCTAGGACCCTAGAGATGTATTCCATTAATTCACAGATGGAGCTTTAAGTAAAAATATCAGTTTTTTGCAATTGTTTCTTTTCCATCTATATTTTTTCTTTTCTTTTTACAATATTTTTTTTTATCTAATTCCCTTAAAAAACACACTGTAGTTAACATCCAGTAACAGGATAGTGTCCATTGAGGATCAGTAAATTTTGTCTGGATTGATATTTCCATAATCATTTTTTACTACCTTTTTTGAATTAAAAATATCCAATGAAGAATACAAGTTTATGTATCAAATTGAACAACAGAGAAGTCAATAAAGGAAAACTAACAATTCCCCCTCTTTGCTCTCCCCATCAATAATTGTAGTCATTGATTTAACTCTATATATTAGAAATTAACATACCAAGTATCAAAAATATTTTTTTAAAAATATTAACTTGGGATTTTCTTGATGTCCTAACAGCTCCTAGCAAAAGGGCAACACTCAGCTAAAAACACAAAACCTGGGGATAATAAAAATAACAATTCTTATAGAATTTTTTAATTTGCTGATTATTGAAGGATATTTGTTATGGTATACACACCAGATTCTTATATTAGTTATTATAACTCCAGAAAATAGACTTTTAAATTATGTTTAACATAGAAACAGGGTTATAAAAGGTTGTAATATTTTCACACAAATCTCTACAAATTTGTAGAAGATATCAAGCTATAATTCATCAAGCTAGCTTTTATTTAATATAACCTTTTTAAAATTATAGTTTTAATTTACATAAAAATTGCAAAGGTGGCACAGGGATTTCCACATACCACATCTAGTTTTCCCTGCTGTTAACATCTTCTATCACCCGAGTAGATTTGTCACAAGAACCAGTACTGATAAACTACTAACTGAACTCCGGACTTTATTCAGATATCACTTGTTTTCGTTCTAATGTCCTTTTCTGTTTTTGGATCCCATCCAGGGTCCCTTATTACACTTGCTCATTATGTCTTTTTAGTTTTCTCTAATATGGGACAACTTGTTCTGCCTTGTTTTTGATGACCTTGAGGGTTTTGAGAGGTAACAGGTCATATATTTTGTAGACTATCCCTCACTCTGGAGGGACCATGCTTTCCTCATTGTTAGACTGGGGCTGTGGGTTTTGAGGAAGATGATCACAGAGGTGAAGTGCCATATTTGTCACATTCTAACAAGAGTACATACTATCGGCCTGACCTGTGGTGGTGCAGTGGATAAAGCATCTACCTGGAAATGCTGAGATCACTGGTTCAAAACCCTGGGCTTGCCTGGTCAAGGCATATATGGGAGTTGATGCTTCCAGCTCCTCCCCCCTTCTCTCTCTCTGTCTCTCTCTCCTCTCTCTCCCTCTCTGTTTCTCCTCTCTAATAATGAATAAATTAATTAATTAATTTTAAAAAAGAGTACATACTATCGACATTAACATCAGTGAGGATGTTAGCCTTGATATTAACCTTAACATAGGGTTTACCAATTTTTTTTCCACTCCAAAGTTGCTTTCTCCCTTCCCAAACCCTACACCTCGGAAGCCAGTCAGTAAGGGCAGCGCACACTGAAGGAGAAAATTGGGGGTGAGGAGAGAACAAATTTGGAACCTTTAGAAAAATGTATCTAGCTATGTGTTTATTTATTACCTGCTAGAGAAGGGAGGTGGATTGATTCAAGAGGATGTAGAAATGGAGGAGAGGCAGAGAGAAAAGAGAAATTGATGAAGAAAAACTGTGATAGTGGACTAATTTCACGGCTTCGGAATGCAAACCTGAGAGTGGAGATGTGTTTATTAAAAAGTACATTTTAAAAAGAATTGGGGATGTATTTGGGAATGGAGATAGGGAAAATTAAGAATTAGCTGGTGTAAAAAATATAGTTGATGTTATTATATGACTACAAAATGTTACTGTTGTCTAGTATTACTTCAGAAGCCAATTTCATTTTGAAAGAAGCTGTAATGTAGATAGCATTTTATTTTGTGCACCATTTACTTAATAATTTATTTCCCCATTTATTCAAGTCAGGTTTACTGAACACTTAGTGTGTATTAAATATTTTTTCTGGGTACACAGGATAGAGGAATGAACAAGAAGTCACATCTTTATAAAAAATTGTTGCTTCATAAAACCAGCAATCCTTGGGGAAAGGAGAAGTAGCAGGATCACAGAGACAATGAGATAATTTTGAAGGAAGCAAGTCTAAAAAAAAAGAAAGAAAAGAAAAGAAAACTACAGATAATAAAACAGGGATGGGCCTAAAAGGGGCTACTTCATCTTGGGTGGTTTGAACTCTGATAATAAGGTCAGAGTTTGTGTTGTTATCACTAGTATTTTGGTTGGTCTGTCTGTGTTTTGGTTTGTGGATATTGTTCTTGTCTCTATGGTCCTAGTCCTGGACAAGAGGGGTGAGGAGTAGGAGAAAGCAATATAAACAGTATGAATTCTAAAGTGAATTCCACCGATAACATTTCTCAGTCCCAAGAAGAATGATCAGAGACTCTATTCTCAAGCTGAGACCCTACTATAGAGATATTTTTTAAAGTCTACATAACTATCAAGACGTAAAAGGATTTTTAATACTAGTATCAATGCAGCTAAATGAATATTTTTGGTACATTAATCTCTTTAGTATATTAAATATTTTCTAAAATGACACTTGCACTACTCAGAATTCCCAAAGAAGTCAGATAATATTGAACAAACAATGAATGAATTATATAGTCCCAAAGTTACTTCTTTGAAGTGACCAATATTCAAAAAGATGAATAATTTCTGGTTGTTTGGTTTTGAAAATATACAATATATATTTTTTTACTTTGTAGTCACTCTTCATATTCTTCTACAAAGGACTCTTAAGAAGTTTTTGAGAACTTTTGGTTTCAAAGTTTATTATTCATGTCACACACTATGGTTATGCTCAATCTAGCAAGAGTTTTATAGCTTTAATTTATGGATATCCCTTCAGTTGGTCTCTCCCCTTGGCTCCAGTCTCTCCATTCTGCTTTAGCTGTAGTATTCTCTGAAATTTTTAACAAAATCTAAGGCATATATATATATATATATATATATATATATATAATATACTGCTCACAAAAATTAGGGGATATACAATCTAAATATGAAGCAATAAAATATTCCCTAATTTTTGTGAGCAGTATATATAACATATATGTTAATAATAGCATAGTTAGTAATGGTATATATGTATATTGGCTCATATATATGAAAGATAACAGTAGCATAACTGAACAGACATGTAATATAAACCTTAGTATGATGAAGATGCTTTTTAACATATGCAGATGATGCTCCAACCAATTGAAAATGCTTTTTTAAAAGAGTAACTCAGTAAGGTATAGCATATTAAGAATTAACAGTAAATACCATATGATTTCACTTACATGTGGATCTAAAGAAAAAAATAAATGAACAAACAAAAGAGAAATATTCATAGATACAGAGAACAGACTGAGAGCTGTTAGAGAGGAGGGGGTTGAAGGGAAGGGTGAAAAGGTGAGGGATTAAGAAGCACTAATTGGTAGTCATGAAAATAGTCATGGGGATGTACAATACAGCACAGGGAACATAGTCAATAAGACTGTAACAAGTACGTATGGTGCCAGGCAGGTACTGGAAATATCGGGGGGACCACTTTGTGAAGTGTATGATTGACGACTATGCTGTAAATTCTGAAACACATACAAAATAATTTTAAATGTAAATTTTAATTGAAAAATAAGACACATGCAGCTCCATGTTCATTGCAGCATTGTTCACGGTGCCAAGACATGGAAACAGCCAAAATGCCCTTCAATAGAGGACTGGATAAAGATGTGGTACATATATACTATGGAATACTACTCAGCCATAAGAAATGATGACATCGGATCATTTACGACAACCTGGATGGACCTTGATAACATTATACTGAGTGAAAAAAGCAAATCAGAAAAAGCTAAGAACTATATGATTTCATACATAGGTGGGACACAAAATTGTGACTCATGGACATAGACAGGGGTACAGTGGTTACCAGGGGGAAGTGAAGGGTGCAGAGCAAGGGGGATGGGAGAAGGGAAGGGGCTTAAAAGGAAACAAAATATAGGGTGACAGAAGGTGATTTGACTTTGAGTGATGGGTATACAACATAATCAAGTGTCCAAAGGATGTGGAGACATTTTCTCTAAATCTATGTACTCTGATTGATCAGTATCACCCTGTTAAATTTGATTGTCTAAATAAAAAAATTTTTTAAAAAGAATCAAGTGGAAAAATAAAATAAAAATAACTGTAATTGAAGACTAAAATTTAAGTTAAAAAAATAAAACATAGAGAAATGCCTTGATCAATAACAAGGACTTTAAATAAAGAACAATAAATAAACAAATAAAAATTAACTTAAAAGTTAAGAATTAAGTGTCTGTTCTTGCCTATAGAAATAAATCCTGTAAACAAAACCTATAGAGCTATAAGTTTTTATTAGTAGTATATACCATTTCCTTTTCTTACAATGAAAATGACTTATAATATATTCATATAAAAATGAAATAAAATGACCTATTATAATTACTATTCGGGATTCTTTTTGTATCTGTGAGTTTTCTTTTCTTTGCTTAATTCCTTCACCTTTTTCATCCAATCCCTCAATCCCCTCCCTCTGACAACTGTCAGTCTATTATCTGTATTTATGTGTCTGTTTTTATTTTGTTAGCTTATTGTGTTCATTAGATTTAACATATGAATAAAATCATATGGTACTTGTCTTCCTCTGACTGGCTTATTTCACTTAGGGTAATGCTCTCCAGATCAATATATGTTGTTGCAAAAGGCAAGATTTCCTTTTTTTTTTTTTACAGCTGAGTAGTATTCCATTGTATAAATGTACCACAGCATTTTAATCCACTCATCTACTGATGGGAACTTGGGCTGTTTCCAAATGTTGGCTATTGTTAATGCTACAATGAACACAGAGGTGCTTATGTTCTTTAAAATTAGTGTTTTGTGTTTCTTAGTATATAAGTGCCCAGAAGTGGAACCATAGGATCATAAGGCTTTAATTTTATGAGGAAACTCCACACTGCTTTCCACAGTGGCTGCACCAATTTGCATTCTCTCCGACAACACACAGGGTTCCCTTTTCCCCACATCCTTGCCAACATTTTTGTTTGGTGAGTTTTTGATGATAGTCATTCTGACAGGTATGAGGTAATATCTCATTGTGGTTTAAATTTGCATTTCTCTGATGATTAGTATTATTAAGCATCTTTATATATGTCTATTGGCCATGTGTAAGTCCTTTTTGGAGAAGTGTTTATTCAAGACCTTTACTTGTTTCCTAATTGGATTGTTAGCGGGGGTGGGGGGGTGGGGGATGGGAGCTGAGTTTTATAAGTTCTTTATAAATTTTGAGTATTAAGCCCTTAACAGATGTATCATTGGTGACTATGTTCTCCTATTCAGTGGGTTGTCTTTTCATTTTGTTGATGGTTTCCTTTGCTGTGCAAAAACTTTTTAGTTTGATGTAGTCCTGTTTGTTTTTCTTTTTTTCACTTATCCAAGGAGATATATCAGAAAGAATACTGCTACAAAAAATGTCAGCAATTTTACTGCTTATGTTTTCTTCTAAGATTTTTATGGTTTCACAACTTACATTTAAATCTTTAATCCATTTTGAGTTTATTCTTGTGTATGGGGTAAAAAAGTGGTCTTGTTTCATTTTCCCGTACATATTTGTCCAATTCTCCCAACACCATTTATTGAATAGACGATCTTTACCCTATTGTATGTTCTTGCCTACTTTGTCAAGTATTAATTGACCATATAAGCATGGGTTATTTCTGAGCTCTCTATTCCATTCCACTGATCTATATTTCTATTTTTATGCCTGTACCATGCTGTTTTCATTACTGTGGCTTGTAAGTCATAAAATAGCATATTGAGAAGCTGTAATTTGAAAACCAGACTACCAAATTCATCCTCTTAACCATTGTTATACAGCCTCTCCAGTTTTACTTAGAAGATGACTGTCATGTCTCATTACTCACACAACTCATTCAAAGTTCTCAACGTGACTTATTAGTCAGAATGAGGTCACATGGACTCTCCTAAATCAATCACTGATAGTAGAAAATAGTATAACTTTCCTTGATACAATATAACTAGATACGTGAGGGGGAAAATGAGGTTCTATTAAAAAAAGAAGAGTTATATGTTAGGGAGGTGATGTTATTATTATAAACAACTAGTGAAGACTATGTTTTTAAAAGGAAATAAAAAAAATTTAAAACGTTATGAGAGGTTAAGTAAAATAAGGCTAAAAAATATTAAGCGGATGCAGTGACAAGATCACCGGTGACCTCTTTGACAATAGTTTCTGAAGAGTTTGTGGTTAGACCAGATTGGAGTGCTTTGGTAAGTTATGAGAATGTAAGAAAAACAAAACTATTTTTTGAAGTAGAAAGGGAAAGAGGCAGTAGATTAATGGGGCGATGAGGTGGAGAAGACTCTCTTCTTTTAGATGAGAAATTGAGTATACCTAAAGGTTGAGGGAAGGAACAGAGAGGCGGAAGCTGGATAAGTGCTCTTCCTATGAAGGAAGGAGAGACTGGGATCTAAAGTACAAAAAGAGGACATAAATGTCAGGAATTTATCTCTTTCATTGATATGGAAGGAAAAAAAATATGTATGTTTAAGGAAGTGTATAAATAAAACGTTAAGATTTGAGGTGGCTCCTAAATAATGACCACTCTTGCATCCAGGTGGCAATGTCCAAGGTGGTAGGACTTTTCCCAGACTTGGTGCCTGAGTAAGTTCTGTGACAGCCTGTAAAGACAGCTCAGGATGGGAGGAGGGGGAAGTAGAAGAGGGTATAGGAGGGATAAATGGTGATGGAAGGAGACTTGACTTGAACACTCAATAATACAATATACAGATGAGTTATTATAGAATTGTACACCTGAAACCCATATAATTTTAACCAATGCCACTTCAATAAATTCAATAAAAATTAAAAAGAAAAAGGCGGCTCTTAAAAATGCCCACAACACTAATAAGACTGATCCCAGGTGAATATAGCACCTCAGGTCTCAGTGACTGACTTATCTCAGGTAAGAATTGAGGCATATTTGTTTAGAACTTAATACAAAGATAAATGCATTACTATTTTCACTTTTTTGTATTGTCATGTATTCCTGACTAGATTCTAATGCCTTCCAAAATAAAACTTCTACTTTGTCAATTATCTATATAATGATAATTTTAGGAAAAAAAAAGGTATATTTCACAACCTTTTTTTAATAAAGCATGAAGATATGGAGAAGAAATGCCCATTTCTGACCCTCATATTTTTTAACAACAATTCTGGGGTTTCCACATGAAAGTTAGAATTTTATAAATTAATTTTTCATGTGCATTAATAAGTTCTTTCTGCCAGTAGTCATAGTACCTGTAGCTTAATAGGATTCATGCTTTAGACAAAACTGGGCAGTGTCAGAACTGGAAAAGGCATTCTGACAGTGACAGGTCACCTAGGCGCAGCACATACCTCTGAATCATTTCAGGTTGCCCATCTGAATCACCATTGACCAAAAGTCAAAGTATGCCCAAGTTTCAGAAACAAGTCTTCAGACACTTAGGTTAGATGGAAACGAGAGATGGAGAAAGCATAGAAGTAAAATTTCTCCGTATTAATACTAATCATACTTCATAAAATGTCATTGGGCAAATTAATTGAAACAGTCCCTATCATATTCTGAATTTAGTTGTAGTCTGACAACTGGATATGAAGCTGACTGTTTTTCTCTACTGATGGGTACTGTATGTTATTTACAAATCTAGAGCTGTCAGGAAGTGTAATATTCATTCACTCATTCACTTATTCCATCATGCAGTGTTGATTCAATAAACATTTATTGAGCACCAACTTCATACCAGGAACCAGGAATTCGGAGAAATATAAAAAGGACCTTTGTCTTCAAGCATGTCACAATCCAGTCTAGCACCTCACATTCCAGTTGTGAATAATTTTAAATGGATAAGGGCCATTTAATTAATATCTATCTAAAAGGTTCATTGCTCTGAGTTTGTATAATTAATACTATTCTTCAAATCTTCTGTTCTTTTAATATTTATATAAAAGGCATCTAAAAAAAGAAAATGTAGAATGTGGGTTTCAAAAAAAGGGTGCTGCTTTTTCAATGATTGTATAATTAATCAAAAGACATCCATTTTTTTTTCTAAAAAGATATGCATAAACCATTGGGAATTGTGCAAGTGAATTATTTTAGGGATGAGGATAATCTCTTATATATAAGAAGCCTAATGAACTGTTAAAATATGCAAACAAAGAAAACATTAAATGATTGGTCTTGGCAGACCTAGAGATAAAATGGTCTTAATGTTCTTAACTTTTTCTTGGAAGACTAGGGGAAGAAATTAACATAAAGAAGGGTATTTCAATGAATTAATTTATTTTAATTAAATATATTTATGTTGATATCTTGTTTTCTTTTTTTAAAATCATTAAAAAAATTTAATTACGGTTGACATTCATTATATTAGTTTCTGGTGTACATCCCAGTGATTAAACATTACATAGTGATGAACCCAATAAATCTCGCAACCATTGGACACCATACAAAGTTATTAGAATAATATTGACTATATTCCCTAGGCTGTAATTTACATCCCCATGACTATTCTGCAATTTGTACTTTTTAATTTCTTCCCCTTTTTCACCCAGCTGCCAACCCCCTTCTTATCTGGCAACTGTCAAAATGTCCTCTGTATCTATGAGTCTCTTCCTGTTCTGCTTGTTTGTTTATTCTGTTTTTTAGATTCAATTGTTGATAGATATGTACTTATTGCCATTTTAGTGTTCATATTTTTTATCTTGAATTTGTCCCAGAGGCTCCTTATACTACCTCATTTCTTGGTTTATTTTTTTTCTTTTTTCTGCTCTGCTTGGGGTATTATCTGTTTCCTTATCTTTCAAACCTCTAATTTGATCCTCTGCTTTATCTACTCTACTGTTGATTCCTGTAATGTATTCTTCATTTCTGACTGGTTCTTTTTTATGGTTTCTAGTTCCATTTTTATGTTTCCTTATCTTTGTTAAAGTTCTCACAAAGTTTGTCTACTCTTCACCTAAGTTCATTGAGCATCCTTACAACAAGTGTTTTGAATTCTGCATCTAGTAGATTGCTTGTCTCCTTTTTGTTTAGCTTTCTTTCTGGAGTTTGGTTCTGTTCTTCCATTTGGGACATGTTTCTCTGTTTCTGCATTTTGGCAGTCTCCCTGTGTTTGTTTCTATATATTAGGTAGAACTGCTACATCTCCTAGACTTGGTAGAGTGGCCTAATATACTAGATGTTCTGTAGGGTCCAGTGGCACAGCCTCCCTAATCACCCAAGCTGGGCACTTGAGGTGTGCCTCCCATGTATGTTGTGTACACACCCTCCTCTTGTGGTTGAGCCTTGACTGCTGTTGGCATGTCACTGGGGAGATTTACTCCCAGGCCCGTCAGCTGCAAGGACTGGCTGAGACCACCAACCACATGGATCATTTGTGCAAAGACTCACTTCACAGAGCAGAACTTACTTCAGCAATGCTCTGGTGCATGCTAAGTCTCCCTTTTAAGTGTGTCACTTGTAGAAGTGGTTGGGTGGTGGCACTTCAATGTAGTCTGAAGCTGTCCCCTGGGTACATTGTCTCTGGGGACCCCCAGGAGGTACAGCCCAAGGTCAGCCACTGCTTGTGTTCTTCCCGGGGCCACCCAACGTTGATGCCTTGTTTTCTAAGTGAATTAATTTGAGTATCTTCTGTACTTCTGAAATTCAAATAACCTTTTATATTCTCTATGGTTACCAGTAACCACAACTAATTAGCTATGATTTCACAATCAGTTTAGGCAGGGTAATAATGTTCCTCCTATTTGTGTTCTTCTCTGTTTACCTAAAAATGCAACTACCTTACTTTTATTTTTAGTTTACAATCCTACAATGTTACTGAGCATAAAATATATGAAAGACAGTAAATTAATCCCATTTAAAGGTAAGAGATGCTTTGTTTTTAACAGATTTATAACTTAACAGAGAAAATAAGTCATGCCATCACATTGTCACAAAACTCAAATAGAATATGTGAGAAGTCATCCAAGAGGTTTAATGTATAAAATGAGTTCAGAGTAGGGGGGATTGTTATTGAGAGTGAAGCCTGAAACAGAGAAGTCTTTGAAGAATCTGGCCCTTGAGCTGATATTGACAAAGGTAGATGAGAGGATGTACCAAGCTGAGGAAAAAACATATTGGAAAGAGATAAGGTGTTTCAGTTGGCAAGAACATAATACAAGATAAACAATTTGGAAGGCAGATATGCGCCAAATATTTGATTATTTGAATACTATGTAATAGAATTTTGAGTCTAGGCAATATAAAACAAATAATAGTAGAAGAGATAAAATTATTTCAAAGCCAATCAGGAAAAATATTTATTTTAGCTTAATGCTAAAAACATGGTTTATTTTTCCACTTTGAAAATTGGTGTTTTGGGATTAGACATATACTACCTTCTCCTATTGGCCAATCAATCCACTGTAAGTTCCCCTTCTTTTCATCCTACAAAGCAATAGACTAATGTACAGGGACTGTAACTAATCACCCAAGGGATGCTGCTGAAGGTGTGGTTGGGAGGGGCTGCTATAAGTCTTTTTTTTTTCTTGCCAGGTATACATTAATTATTCTAAATCTTTGCAATAACTACATGACAAGACTCATCTCAATGATTCAGTATATGAGTCATAGCAACTCATTTTATGATCAATGTGTTTTTCATCACAAATAATTGAATATTTCCATCAATAGAGGGTATGTCACACAATGATGCATCCATACGATGGTCTATTGTGCAGTTATTGAAATTAATGATTTAGGGTTATACAGATTGAGTTACAGGGATTTCCTTAAGGTAAGGTAGGTAAAAAATACTAATAACTAGTTTAGTGCCTTGTGTATGCCAGCATTTTCCATATATTGTGTTATTTGAAAACATTAATAAACCTTATTGTTATTATCTCATTTTAAATTATGAAACCAAGGTACAGAAAGGTTAAAAAAAATTCCCAGAATCACACACATAGTAAGTGGCAGAATCAGAATTTGAACACAAGAAATCTGCCTCTAATTCTAACATCTTAGCTACTACTCATTTAACCATACTGTTGTCCAATCTAAGATTGAGTTTGCTAAAATTTCTGTGTGGTTGGTCATCACATATTGTTTATCTACTATTCAATGTCATTAGGATAGCACTAAATACCAGGCAATCAAATGGTAACTTCCAAAGTACTATAAATTATTAGTGCTGGAAATATACAAAAACTGCTTTACTTTTTTTTTTTTTTTTTTGGTAAAGCTGTAAAGACCCATATTGTAGCTGTTATTAATATTTTGACCAGCAAGCTTCAAATAGTTCTATGCTAAAAAATAAATAAATAAAAATACCATTTTATTTTTCCTTTATTGGCCCATTGTTGCTTTATATATTGCTTTCTCTTCTTCTTTACCCCATTGGCTGAAATCTAGAGGATATTATAAGTTCTATCTTTACTTTTAAAATAAGAGTAATTTTTACTGCCCAGAATAGTATTGTTTTAATAATTAACAAGTCCAAAACTGAATAAACAAATGGCAAAAGCATTTAAAGCTAAAACTTGTTCCTTCCACCTGCCTGACCTCAGGTAAAGAGCCTGCAAGACAGAAAAAAAATTATTCTTTCTGTTCCAGAAAATAATGTATATATTACAACTCTTAGGTGCTATCTTCTACATATATCAATTAGGTTGAGTTTTGTAATTATGCTATTCAAATCTTTGATATTCTTTCTACTATTTTTTGTCTGCCCTTTCTGTTATTAATAAATTATGTTGTTTCTTAAAATGTTGTGTATTTATCTATTTCTCTTTATACCTCTGCAAATTTTTGCTTTATGTATTTTGAAGGATGTTACTAAATGCATTCAAATTGAGAGTTACTCTATTTTAATGAATAGAACCTTATATCAATTTGAACTGATCTTCTTTATCTATGGTAAATTTCTGCCTTAAATTCCAGTTAATTTAGTAATATAGCCATAATCATCTTTTCTATTTTTTATAGGATAGCCTTATTCCATCTTTTTACTCCCAATATTTCTATATCTTTATATTTTAAATATTTTGTATTATAAACAGTATATAGCTGTTTTGTGTTTTTATCTAAGCCGACATTCTCTGTCCTTCAGTTAGTTTTTAATTTACCTATAATGTAATTACTGATATGTATGTTAAATATACTTCTTTTTATTATTTTTATTCTTGTGTTGTCTCTTTTATACATTTTTCTTTTTTCTTTTTTTTTTTTTTACAGAGACAGAGAGAGAGTCAGAGAGAGGGATAGACAGGGACAGACAGACAGGAATGGAAAGATGAGAAGCATTAATCATTAGTTTTTCATTGCGCATTGCAACACCTTAATTGTTCATTGATTGTTTTCTAATACATGCCTTGACCACGGGCCTTCAGCAGACCGAGTAACCCCTTGCTCAAGCCAGCAACCTTGGGCTCAAGCTGGTGAGCTTTTGCTCAAACCAGATGAGCCCGCGCTCAAGCTGGAGACCTCGGAGTCTTGAACCTGGATCTTCTGCATCCCAGTCTGACGCTCTATCCACTGAGCCACCTCCTGGTCAGGCTATATATTTCTTTCTTGCCTGCTGTCCTTCTTTTGGCTTCTCTCAGTGTAATTTATTTTTATTTATGTCAATTCAGTGTTGGTAGAAAGGAGTTTTTACATCAAACTGTCATGCCATACTCCCCACATAAACTCTCTCACAGCACCAGCTTCAGGAATGCTGTGTACTCAGAATGGAAGCAGCGTGTTCACTTTGAGAGATTCATTTATTATATTTCTTTAGAATAAATTTTGAAAAATTATTCCATTTCTTTCCCCACTATCAATTATTTTATTAGTGTTTTAATGGTAAACCTAACTTTACTCTTGCATCATTAAAGTTTAATATAAATCTAAATGTTTAACTCCATGTACTCTCCTCCTAACTTTTCACTGTTATCTCATATTTAAATCAAGTATTATATATTCCCAAATAAATTATTATTGTTGTTGTTTTATGCAGTCATTTTCCATTTAGGGTTACCCTGGATTTATCCTTTTCTTTAGTTTCATTCTGCTTATACCTCTGCCTTCAGAACTAGGAAAATTCTCCTCCTGACAAGAAGTCTTTTTCTACCCCATTGACAAGAAGGCATTCTGCTTTTATGAAAAGCTTTATAGTTTTAACCTCACATTCAGGTCTATGATGTATAAGATTACATAGGGTATTCAGTTACTTTAGCATTATTCATTAAATAATATTAGCACCTTTGTAAAAAAAAAAAAAGTCAAACAATGGTGTATGTGTGAGTCAATTTATGAGCTCTTTGTTCTGTTTCAGTGACATATTTTTATATGTATGTATAAACCAAAACCAAATACTTTATAAGAAGTCTGAAAACTAGGTAGTATTTTTTTTCAACTTTTTTCTTCTTCAAGCTTGTTTTGCCTATCCTTGGTCTTGTGTATTTTTATGTAATTTATAAAGTCAGCTTGTCAACTTCCATTATATATTATATATATATATATATATATATATATATATATATATATATATATATATATATATGTTTGATTCTATGTATCTAGAGCTAGATCTTTCTAAAAGATAGTCTGAAGCTATTTTTCATCTTGTCCTTTTGGTCACCTCTCTGGGAATTAATAGATAAGCAACCCAAATGCTGGGCTGATTTGTTCATTTTCTTCTCCCAGATGTTGACCCTATAACATTTTCAATGCCTTGTTAGCTTTCTCGTGTCATTAAGCAGGTCATATTAAAATATTTTGACCATGCTTTCTTATTATTTTCAGTGGGAGGATTAGTTCAATCTCCTAGTCCATCATCATTGGAAGTGGAAATCCCAATAGGATTTTTATTTTTCTTCTTTCATTCATAGGCCTGGGTTGAAGAAGGGATGAATGGATAGCAAAGATAAGAGGTAAGAAAAGTTCTACTTGACTGACACCAATATAACCCACTATTGGTTTCTTCTTCTGATGCCAGAGTTAAAAATTGTGTCTTTTCCTCCTGAGCACTCTAATAGGGTTTATCACATTGCATCTCCCTTTGACTCAGGCAATACTCTTCATCTAATAACCTATGACCCACTTCTGCATTCAAACGTTCACATCATGATTTCTCTGCTCAATTTGCCTGTCTCTTCATAAAAAGCCTTCTTCAGTAGAACTCTTTTAAAACAAAATTTCCACTTTAGATTCCACATCTGATTATTAAGAAAACTATTAGTCTTTTGTATGGTGTAAGCTGGTGGTCTAGTTTCATTTTTCTTCATGTAGTTGTCCAATTTTCCCAACACAATTTATTAAAAAGACTGTTTTACTCCATTGTATACTCTTGCCTCTTTTGTCAAATACTGATTATAAAGGCGTGGTTTTATTTCTGCATTCTCTGTTCTGTTCCAAAGGTCTCTGGCTTGAAGCCCAAGGTCACTGGCTTGAGCAAGGGGTCATTGGCTCAACTGGAACCCATCAATCAAGGCCCATATTAGAAGCAATCAATGAACAACTAAAGTGACATAATTATGAGATGATGCTTCTCATCTCCATCTCCCTTCCTGTTTGTCCTTCTCTGTCTCTCTCTCTAAAAAAAAAATTAACATGTATGTTTATCTTAATATTGAATAAAAGAATTAATAAATAAATATAGAATTGTAAAATTAAGAAACATGGTAAACTAAAAAACTGTGTTTTATATACATATTTACTTAGTAAGAAGGTGTATTTTGAAACTTCTTCAAACTTTTCCTTAAGCTGAAAGTGAACTTGTGCTTATAATCTAGTCTATTGCAAAGTTGGTAGTTTATATCAAATGCTATGTCACTGCATTTATTTCCCTGTGCTTATGCAATCACAGTGTCCCCTTTAATTTTTCTTATCTTTATTCCTATAAGCTCGCTGATTTGATACCTCATTGCTACATTCTACAATACATTAACAAAACAACTTCTTGGTTGATTTTCCAACTCTAGTGTTAACCTCTTTCAATTGTCCCAAAATACTGCTACAAAACTAATACCCACAGCACACTGTTTTTATATCACTCTTTAACTCTAAAAAGTACCAAGACATCTACTATTAGATCTCCTGGGAGAAGTAAGTAAGCACAAATCTACTAATTCTTGATGAGCCTCTTGCGGAAGAGAAGGATATCCCAACTAAATATATAAAACATATCACACAAGCCAACAAAATGTATTCTGTTTCACTCAAGTCTTGGGTCCAAGTCCCCTAATGTAGTTTGTTCCATTTGTCTCAGATTTCCTCGATTCTATACAATATTTTCTCTGGACTCTACTCCAGTTCCTTCCCAATTTTGTGAAAACAGGAATGGCTACTCTGAGTAGGAATTTACCCATAAGCTGTCTACAATTCCACGAGAATTCCATGAGAAAGAAGTACAAGAGAAAAATTTGAAGGAAAGTTCCTCAGCTCAGTTCTGTTTACAATTCCTTTACTCCTCTCACCAAAAGCTCCAGTACTAGCAGAAGCTAATGCTTCTCTAAACTCCCTCAGGAAGTCAGAGCATTTATTAACATGTACAATCTACCGAAACAAATTCACAATTCTCACTGTACTTAGAGCAGACCATGCTCATCCCAGCATCATTTGTTGGTAATTGAATAATAGAAATACAAGCATAATGCAAAAGAAGTTTAAAAGTCCTCATAAATATCTAGGAAAAGGTTTGATTGTTTCATTCATTCACTCACTCACTCAGTAAATATCTTGGGCTGGAGCCGAAGTTTTACCTTTCAATTCCAGCAGATTTGTCTTTACAACAGATACAAAGTATAGGGCCAATTAGAAATAAAGAGTACAATGGATAAGTATCGGAAAAGGGGAAACTACCAAAGAAAAACTTTTCAATGAAGACTCAATTTGCCTGTTTAATTCACTAATTTATTCACTTGTTTAATATTTTTGAATGCTTATTTTCAATATCAGAATGCATTTGGTTTGGGAATTGAACAATGAGAAAGGTATGGTATCTTCCCTCATGAAGTTAGCAGTCCAATAACAGCTGGCAGGTCAAGTGGCAAGAAGGAAAGAAAAGAGAACTAAGAAAGCAGAAAACTAAAGGAGACAGAGATTTCAGAAGGACATGACATTTGAGTTGAACTTTAAAAGAGGAATAGATTTGGATTTGTAGGGAATCGTGGGAAAGGTTATTGGGTAATGTCATGCAAATGTATTACAGATGTATCACACATTAATGAATAAACTGGAAATTTATATTTTGACTCCAGCAAGATTTTTATTACAGGAATTTTTTTTTAACTTCAGAGAAAAGTTAACAAAGAAAAATCTCTCAAATGTCTGGCCAATGACCCAAAAAGATGATCTGAAACAAAGTAGAAACATGAGAGAAAGATCCTGAGAAGAAATGGGGGACATTAAAGAAAAAAATTCTAATACTTCAATGATCATATGGGACATCTTTGATTATTGCAATGCTATCTTAAGGGCCTAAAAAAATACCAGCTAATTCAATTTATACAATACACATACAATAAACAAGTTTACTTCCACCAGCACAACTCCATGGAAAAGCTAATTCTTTGTATACGTACAGACCTAAAAGGCCATAACAGTCTTACCTTGTTTATGAGAAAATAAAGACCAAGAGATTGGTGGTGGGGCCAACTAAGCAAGAAACAACACAATGCTGTAATCTATACCAGGCTGTGTAAACCTAATATTGCATAAGGGAAAGTTTATGTAGTGCTTCATTCAAAACGTTTTCTTTCCACAATCACTGTGTTAATAACTAAGCTTTAAATTTTCCTTCTACTATTTATAATGTAAGAACAGCTAGAGTGTGTCAGCAATAAATCTTTAAATGAGATGATTAAAAGCACACATTTTATTAATCAAATAATTTCTTTATAACTATCTCCAAGGATTTGGAATTTTCCACTTCCCAAGCCTTATCATGTTTAAACAAGAGTGGAAAAACACAGATTATATTATAAACCTCTTCAAAGATATAATACATTCTCATTCAAAATATATACAGTTGGACTTCTTTCATTTGAACCTAATTTTTTTAACTACAATTTAAGAAGGATTTATTGAGGAGTCAGTATGTGTGAGATTGTACCAAATGGTACAATAAAACCATGAAACAAACATGAAACAGGCCTATATCTTACTCTTGTGGCAAAAACAGTTTTAAAAATGATACATCTCACAGTTGTTTTCAAAATTATTTATTTCAATCCAAAGTCTATGTTGCCTTTTCATGTTTCAATAGTTTCTATTGAAATTGGAGACACAGATTCTCTAACCACAAACCGATTTGTTCTATATCCGTGTCCTCAAGATACTGACTTTTTAATTTTTGACAATCTGATGGATGTAAATGGTTGAATATTGGGTTTGCAATTTGTATATACCTGATAACTAAGGAGAGAGGTTCCCATGTTTTCATGGCTACTCATATTTCTTCTGTAAAATGTCTGTTGTCCATATATGTATTGAGTCATTGATCTTTTTATGTTTAGGAATTCTTTTCATATTATGAATCTTAGCACATTTATACTCTTGTGTCTGACACAAAAGACTGGAAGGCTTTACTCTGCCTGTGTTCCTTAGTGAATCCACTCTTAATATATACCATCAGCATAACTGTTATCAAATTGACATGCTCAAATTAGGCTGCCCTCGCCCCAATTTCCTGCCCTGAATTTCCCACCTACCATTAAAGGACATTCACCCTGTCCTAGAAGTCCTAATAATCTTTCAAGTATTTTATTACATTCATTTGTCTCCAACACTTAGAGGAGGGTCTGACACACTGGTTAGTTAATAACAGCTTAGGTGAATGAATGTATGAATGGCACTGATTGCTCAGGATCTGCCTATCCCAACATTGTGGCTACTTTATCATTCTCTCATGCAACAAACATATGCTTGATATTGGCTTGTCGTAAGTCAGTCAGGGACTATAAAGATAAATTTTGAAATAGATTTAAGGCCTTGTGGAGGAAATAACACATCAGAAATTACTATCAGAACAATAAGAATGATAGTAGGATGTAGTAATCATTTGTTTGTTTAACTTCTACTTCTTCCTGCAAAAGATCCAAATGGAATTTTCAGCAAAACAAAACAAAACTAAAGTAAAAATGTAAAATTTAAATATGAATTTAAAAAAATTAGACTCAAGTAAATATAAATTAAGTTAGTGTGTCAAAATCAGAAATCCAAATATGTAGGTCATATATAGTTGTTGTTTTAGATTTGATTTTAAAGTTATTAGCTAAAAACAAAACAAAACAAAACAAACAAACAAAAAACAAACCAGGAGGGGGGAGTTATAGAACATAAATTTCAGCTCTTTTCTTAGTAAAATGAAGGAAATGTCCCAGAAAATATCCTCCACGTAGCCCTGTAGAATGCAGCATAGAGTTGTGTGGCGTACTTTCTTATGTTAATAATAATAGGCATGTACCAAGGGTTTGGGGAGAAGCAGGGAGAAGTTTATCCACTCTGTCAACTTCCGTCCAGGGAATAGGGAGGTGAGAGAAATTCCAAAAAGAGGAATCTGTTCAAGGTGAAACGAAAAAGGGATAGCTCAAGTGGAAAGCCAATTCTATGGATTAAGGGTGGAGGACAGCACCATGTCTGATAGTAGGAAACAAAACTAATGTAAGGATAGGTAAGGGCAAGGATCAGAAGTGTGTGGAAATCTGAGGTTGAGGTGACATATCAGTTCCTGTGACAAGTCACCAGGGCAGCAGCTTGTTGCTCCAGGGTTTCTTTGGATGTCTCTATTTCATGAATTGGCCTGCACAGGTCTTAAAGATACAGGCTTTAGAATCTGACACTCTCTAGTTGATCCCATTCTACACTCCTCAGGACCAAGCTGACTCGGTCAAGTAGTATTTCATAGACAAGAATAGGTTTTTCTATTCATTGACTTCCTATTTTGCACCAAGCATTTTTCATATATATTATGGCATTTAGTAGTCAAAATATTTTTGTAAATTAAAGCATAATCTTTATTTTGCAAAAAAAAAGGAATGATAAACTAATAGCTATTCATTTAAGATCACTGTGAAGAATTCAAGTGAGTAAAGTTAAGGGGGAAAAAAAAAAGGTACTTGTCCAAAGTGACCAGCTTGTTGACCTGGTAGAGCCAAGATTCAAAACCAGGTTGTATCATGTTAGACAAGTTCAACACATGGTTGGGTTTTGCATCAATCCATTCTTAATGTTAATCTATACCTGTCCTTGTATCCATGGTTTTAAAACTAAACTTTATTTTGGACCAGAGTCTGCATTCTAATAATAGAAATATTATCCAGAACTCCCCATCATAGACCTGAGGTTCTCGTTTCTCTTGGCTAACCATGCACCCTCTTCAGAGCATTGTGATCCTTAGAGATTGCCCACCAAATGAATTAAAACCTTACTTCTTTTTTTCTTTCTGATTTCCAGTTCTATCAAATTGCTCAGCAGCAGGTTTTTCAAACGCAGCATCCCTCACAGTTGCCTCTCATTATTCACTCCCCATTTGCTAAGATCTGGAGTTTGAAACTGTATTGTTATTTTCCTGAAAAGTTGTATTCTGACACCACACACAGTGGACACGACATTTTGCCTAAACAATGAATTTTTACTTAATGGTTCCAGGAGAAGCACACTGTCTTCCTCCCTTATAGTTAACATATACCAAAATAAAAGTCACTGTAAACTTCATACAGAATGAAAAGTACTATTTTAAAAATAATAGTCTTACTCTCATCTAAGACATTTTAAGGTATTTTTCTTAGACAATGAAAACTATGAGTAGTTAATACCGAGATTGATGAGCATATGATAAATATTATGTAGTAAAGCTGATGAGACTAAATATTTTATAGCTAATTATCATCTTTTAATGAAAAACTAAGGCACAGTAAGAAAAATATGCATCTCAGCTTTACTATTCAGTATTATGATGTTATATCTTTCAACAATGACCTATTAGCATTTTAGTGTAGGGAAGATTTTTTTTATTCCCCTTACCAGCCTCTTCCTCTCTGTTTCATTAATTCTGATGAATTATGTTTTTACATATAATTATATCTTGACATTAATATCCCATTAGACAATCACACTTGAGGGAAAATTTCTATTGGTTTACTGCATTGACCTCTCTAAAGAAGACAAACTAAGTCACAGGAAATCTGAGGTCTATCAGTTGACCAGATAAATCTTAAAGATATTTCCAGTAGTTCTCTAATTGTGACTTATTCTAATCAGTTCTGTCTTCTAGATTGTGTCTTAAAGTAGACATGAAATTTAAAGGAAGTTTCTCAAAAAGTGTCAACCATTCTAAATTTTCATATAAAACTGTTAGATTCTTGGGGATGGCGGTAACTGATCTGAAAAACAGCTTTCTTTGATTCTTTATTGCCCATCGCCATCAATTTTCAAAAATTACTGTAATGACTTAACATAGAGACAAGGATATACATTTTAAAATAGGAAATACAGTTTAAAGTTATCAGGTGACTTCTCTCCTCAAGCTTTGAAGGAGCCTCTGAAAAATCTAAACCATCTATGACTGCGAGATTCTAGTTTTTAACCTAGCACGTTCCAAAAGGTGGCAAGTTCAGTCAAGGGTTCCCCTCTCTCATATTCCTTATACACTTAATATTAAACTATGTAATTGGCTAATCTAAAAATGTCCAGTACCCACCCCCTCCCCAGCTAACTTGCTTCCTCATTCTGTATCTAAGAAGGATGTGGCTTCTGTTTATCTCAGGGCCAACTAATGGTCCTGAAAAATAAGCATCCATAGCTTTCATTACTTAGCACACAACAGAAATTTTGTTACCATTTCAGGTTTAAGAAAGATTTCTGGACATCCATTTCTTGGTTTGTATTTAGCTTTCTGAAAATGAATGGTATGTAAAGATTTGTGAAACTATACTTAAATTCTTATTTGCTCACTCTATTTGTAAAGTCTCAGGAAATCCTCACTGGTGATGGAACTAAAAAAAAATGTAAATTACCTAATGACTAATTAAAATGCACACACACACTATTTTTTGGTACTAAAATAATACCTGAATAAACAAAAGTATAAATAAATAGCTATATTCTTAGAATTTATAATTTATCTTAATGGTGATGCTTTATTCCTTAATTCCCAAACTAATGAGAAGTGGCTGTATACATGGCAAAATTTTAAAACTCATATAATAATAGCACCTTATATTTATGTGGCAATCCCTATTACATTCTCTCATTATCACAATAAAGTTCATGACAAAAATCTCATGTATTACCTATGTTTTACAATTGAGAAAGCTAAGACTCAAATAAATTAATTGATTTGCCTAAAGCCATAAAGCTATTGTATCAGGAGTAAATGAATCCTCATCTCCCACCCAGAACCTGGTACTACTCATGCCATAAAGGTTGCCTCATGTTCCCTATGTAGGGCCAGTTTTCAGATATCATCTTAAAATCTACTCATGTTACAGAATTTGATCGAGTTAATAAGAATAAATTTTTAAATGATTTGAGAGATGTCATATAGGATAAAAAAGAAAATGAGCTTTGGAGTCTATCAGCACTTAATTCATACCTAACTTGGACAAATTCACCCAATTTGTACCACAGAACTTTTACGAAATTATTGGGAGTGGTAAAAGAAAAGTACCTGGATGATCACAGGCACTTAACAAGAGTGAGATAATGCCCTGCTGGTTGGCTCAGTGGTAGAACATCAGCCCAGCGTGTGGAAGTCCTGGGTTCAATTCCAGTCAGGGCACACAGGAGAAGTGCCCATCTGCTTCTCCACCCTTTATCCTCTACTTTCTTGTTATCTCTCTCTTCCCCTCCTGCAGTCAAGGCTCCATTGGAGCAAAGTTGGCCCGAGCGCTGAGGATGGCTCCATGGCCTCTGCCTCAGGCGCTAGAATGGCCCTGGTTGCAACAAAGCAATGCCCCAGACGGTCCAAGCATTGCCCCCTGGTAGGCATGCCAGGTGGATCCAGGTTGGGTGCATGCGGGAGTCTGCCTGTCTGCCTCCCCCCACCTCCCGCCCCCTCGCTTCTCACTTCAGAAAAATACACACACACAAAAAAAAAAGATTAGATACCCCAGCAGAAGTAGGAAAGTTTGGCTCATCATCAGAAGCATTTGTAAGAGTTTTGGAAAAACATACATTTCTGGGCCCCAACCTACCCTTGTAGAATCTGAACCTCTATAGACAGAGATTGAGAATCTGTCTTTTTATAAAGGGTTTTCAGATGATACTGATGATCAGCCAGACTTGGAAATCCTTGATTAATTCATAGAATATAAACATTCTTTTGGCTTTACAATAATGATGGAGTATAGGTAACATGTATTAAGTGGCTTCTATGAGACAGAAAGTAAGTAGGTCAAGCCCTAGACAGCCATTTACCACACAACACAATGAGACGGCAATTACTTTTCCTAAGTTAAAGGAAACTGACACGTGAAGAATTTATAAATTATAAAGCCAGAATGAGAATTTAAGTCTTTCTAAATCTTCTCATTCCACATACTATTTTTCTACATTTTGATGTTTACTGCAACTATGACATATATTGTCACTGGAGTTGCTCTCAAAGTTAATGTGATTATGGCAGTGACGTACTTCTGAACCATAAAATTGTTGATTCTGATTAATGCCACATGAGATGAACAGAGTGGAAATATACAGCATTGTGTAAATCATTAGTTTTCTCTTTAAGGACAATGGTTGTTTACTTATTTCTCAAGACTGGGCTTCTGAATATAGATCATTTGACTAAAGTGAATCATCTCTCTTAATGATGTTTAGTATATGTCATTTTCAAGTTGAAGATTCTACAACTTAACTTTTTTCAATAAAATCATATGTAGAAAAGCCTCATCCGCAGAATTACAAAAATGTGTAGCTGCAAATTCACATATAATTCATGTTGCAGAGTGCCCACAATTTTTGTAGAAAGTTTAACTGTTACAATGAGACATTTGTAATGTTAAGCTTCAATGTGATAATTTAATTTCTACACATATAGAATACATAGTCACTTATCATTCATTCAATTATTCATTCAATCACTAGATGGAATGAATAGAGTGGTCAATACCACCATCAAAGTCTTCCTTATGAAACTTACAGTCTAGTTGAAAAGATTGTCCTAACTCAAATAATCACCCAAATAAGTACAAAAATGCAACTGTTGTAATATCATGAAGAAAAGACATATAGTGCCGTGAAGGGTGTCATGGTTAATATTATGTGTCAACCTGGGCCTCAGAACACATAAAAGTTGGGATCATGGAATGTCCAGATATCTGATTAAACATCATTTCTGGGTATGCCTATTAAGGTGTTTCTGGAAGAGACTAACATTTGAATTGGTGAATATGGTAAAGCAGATAGCCTTCCCTAATATGGGTGGGCATCATTCAATCCATTGAGAGCCCGAGAAGAACAAAAAGATGGAGGAAGATTGGAGTCACAGTCCCTCTGACTAACTGGTTGAGCTAGGATAGTTGATCTTCTGTTTTCAACATTAGTGGTTCTCAGGCCACCAGCAGATTTCTTGTGTGTCCAGCAAAATGGAACTTCTCAGCTTCCATAATCACATGAGCTAATACCTTACCATAAATCTCTCTATATCTATTCTACTGGTTCTGTTGCTCTGGAGAAGCCTAATACAAGAGATTATAATTGGGAGGCTTTTATGATAAAGTGACACTAAATGCGATCCGAAAGATGAACAAAGTTAATTAGGTAAAGAAGGGGCAGGAATATATACCAGGCAAAGAGAAGAAGAGTCTGTATAAATGTTCAGTTCCAAGAACCAAAAAGAGGTAGGTGTGAATAACAGAGGAAGCTGAGATAGGAAGTAGGTGACACCAGGTTACACAAAACGTCATGGGCAATGTAAAGAATTTTTCTTTATCCTAAAAGCATCTGTTTTAAATGATAAAGTTTAATAAATTATCAAAACTTGATTATATGTTCTCTAATCCCAATGTAATAAAATTTATAAATAACAATACAAACAAAACATAATTCCAACCCACTAAAAATATACAAATAAGGAAAAAAACTCTCAAAATCAAAATTGCAAAATTATGGAAAATAACAATAATGTAAATATTACATATAAAAAGTCTTGGAAAACAGGAAAAGAAAGAGCAAATAAATTAATCTGAACATTCAACTCAACAGAAAAAGACTAATTTTTTTTTTTTTATAAAGACAGAGAGAGAGAGAGATAGGGACAGAGCAAGAAGGGAGAGAGATGAGAAACAACAATTCTTCATTGCGGTACCTTAGTTGTTCATTGATTGCTTTCTCATATGTGCCTTGACCCGGGGGGCTACAGCAAAGCAAGTGGACCCTTGTTCAAGCCAGCGACCTTGGGCTTCAAGCCAGTGAACTTTGGGCTCAAGCCAGTGACCATTGGGTCATGTCTATGGTCCCATGCTCAAGCCAGTGACCCCGCACGCAAGTCGACAATCTTGGGCTCTAGAACCTGGGTCCTCTGCATCCCAGTTCGACACTCTATTCACTGGTCCACTGCCTGGTCAGGTAGAAAAAGACTATTAATAACAACAACAACAAAAAAGAGCCTGACCAGGCAGTGGCACAGTGAATAGAGCATCGGCCTGGGATACTGAGGAATCAAGTGAGAAGCCTTGAGGTTGCTGGGTTGAGCCCAAGGTCGTTGGCTTGAGCAAGGGATCATTGGCTCAGCTGGAGTCCCCCTGGATAAAGGCACATATGAGAAGCAATCAACGAACAACTAACGTGCCACAACTATGAGTTGATGCTTCTCATCTCTCCCTTCCTGTCTGTCCCTATTTGTCTCTTTTTCTCTCTAAAAACAAAAGACGAGAAAAGAAAGAAGAAATCAACATGAGAAAGTCAGGAAATAATAACCAGATAAGAGTATATGTGTTTGGAGGGGGGAGGGACAAAGTAAGTAATACATAAATCTGTCATCAGCTTTGATAGATAAACAAAAACTAATAACCAACCACTATCTAGCACAGCTAATAAAAGGAATAATCTCTAAACAACAAAAAATGTGAATGAAAAGAAAAAAATAACTACACCTATATTTTAGATCAGCGATTTTCAGCCGGTGTTCTGTAAGAATTTTTTAAACATGCAATACCTGGCTATTAGTCAGGAGCACTGACCTCTTTTCCCTTAGTTATGTGTGCTATGGGATGAAAACGCTTGAAAATTGCCAATCTAGATATCGCAATAATACAAAGTAAATACTTTGCTTTGTTCTATTCAAAAATATTTGACTATCTAGATTTTTTTAAAATCTGTTCTTTTCAGAAAATATAAATACCATATTTGAAATAAAAACAAATGGTGAATTCAGACTGATTTTAAAAAAAAAATGAGCAAGAGACCCTGGCCAGTTGGCTCAGCGGTAGAGCGTCGGTCTGGCATGTGGGGGACCTGGGTTCGATTCCCGGCCAGGACACATAGGAGAAGCACCCATTTGCTTCTCCACCCCCCTCCTTCCTCTCTGTCTCTCTCTTCCCCTCCCACAGCCAAGGCTCCATTGGAGCAAAGATGGCCCGGGCACTGGGGATGGCTCCTTGGCCTCTGCCCCAGGCGCTAGAGTGGCTCTGGTCGCGGCAGAGCGACACCCCAGGAGGGGCAGAGCATCGCCCCCTGGTGGGCAGAGCATCGTCGCTGGTGGGCGTGCCGGGTGGATCCCGGTCGGGCGCATGCGGGAGTCTGTCTCTCCCAGTTTCCAGCTTCAGAAAAATACAAAAAAAAAAAAAAAAAAAAGGAGCAAGAGGTCAAAGACCTACTTCCTAAAACAGTATCAGATCTACAAATCTGTTTCACAGATAAAACATTAATTACTCAAATAATTTCAATCACATTTTATTTATTCTAGACCCTACAGAGAGAAAATGGGCTTCCTATTTCTGGTGGACCCAAGACCTGTGATTTTGTCTTTCAACCCTGGACCTGAATGTGGTGACTGAGAAATTCTCTATTCACCAGGCTGGTGACCACCGTTACAGAAACCAGAACTGCCACCTTGCTTTCCCAGCCTCCTTTGTGGCTAGACCGAGGCACAAAACCTAAGTTCCGTGGGATAGATATAGTGTAGACTGTGAGTCAGCCAGAGACTCAAGGACCAGAGCCTGTGTCAAATAAAATCTGACAACAGGCAGCAGAATGGCAGCCATTTCTGATTTTCAGAACAACAATGGCATCCCATTTGGTGACTCCATTGGGAGTCCTGTGTTCCTTGTGTGGGTTATTCAAGGCACAGTGTCTGGCGCTCAGCATGGGTAGAGTGCTGTCTTCACCATACCATATAGGAGAGTGTCTTGAGGGCATTGCTCCTAGCTGGGTATCCTGCTAGTCTAGTTCTCAGAGTTCTTAGAGATCTCTGAGACTCCCAAATGCTTTTATGAAACCATTTTCTACTACTCTTAGTCAGAATAAGTTTCCATGTCTTCCAGCTGAAAATCCAGACTGATACACAATAAAGCATTGGTAACAAAAGCTGACAGAGCTACCTTTTAAAAATATAGATCCGCCTGACCTGTGGTGGTGCAGTGGATAATGCGTCGACCTGGAATGCTGAGGTCGCTGGTTCAAAACCCTGGGCTTGCCTAGTCAAGGCACATATGGGAGTTGATGCTTCCTGCTCCTCCCTATCTCTCTCTCTCTCTCTCTCTCTCTCTCTCTCTCTCATTCTCTCGCTCTCTCTCTCCTATCTAAAATGAATAAATAAAGTCTTTAAAAAAAAACCTTAAAAATATA
The DNA here is from genome assembly GCF_036850995.1 of Saccopteryx leptura. NCBI lineage: Eukaryota > Metazoa > Chordata > Mammalia > Chiroptera > Emballonuridae > Saccopteryx > Saccopteryx leptura. Next base: position 268,246,066 of record NC_089504.1, on the reverse strand, counting down.
GATCCATCTCACATATGTTATCAATGTTAATGTAAAATTTATTTAAAAGTAGCAGCTTATAAAAAGAATAATTCACCATGATTCAGAGGGGTTTTCCCAAAGAAGGTCTTCATTATTTGGAAATTTACTGCTATCATTAATATAATTAAAAGGTCAAAGAGAATAAGCCATTTAGTCATCATTATAGATGCCAAAAGACATGTGATAAAATTAAACATCCATTACTAATTCAAAATAATCTTAATAAAACTAAAAGGATAGTTTCTTTACCATAATAAAATACATTTTTTCAAACTCAAGTTGTACCATACCTAATTATTAACATACTTTTTGAGGAACAAGGCAAAGTAATTAGAAAAAAGGAAGAGTCATAAAAACTGAACACAAGAGAAAATGTCACCTATTTTAAATTGTATGATTGTATACCTGTAAACTCAAGGGAATCAACTGATAATTCAATTGTAAATAAAAAATAAGCTGACTAGATGTAAATTAATATACAAATATCAACAGCAATAGCTTTTCCATAACCAAGTTTTCTTACAATCACTTAAGAAAATGCAGTAAAAACTTGATTTACAATAGCAACAACAAAAAAATATATATAGGAATAAACTTAAATGTATAAGAATTACGTGAGGAAAATTATAGCCAGAGACATTAAATAAAGTTGAATAAATAGCAATGCATACATTTTTTTTTAAAAAAAAGGCAGTTCAGTGTTGCTCAGTTGTAAAGTTACTTTATAAATGTAATGTAATCTCAATAAAAATACGAATATGTTTTTCGAGAGAACAAGATAAACCTACTATAAAATTTGTGTAGAAAAATAAACGTAGAAGTAACAGGTAAATTAACAGGTAATGAAGTACCAATCTTAGATATTTAAATCTATTATATATTGATATAATTATAGTAATTGAAACAGAGCAACATTAGCAAATAAAAAGAACAATACAATTGAGGCTTTCAGAAAACTGACTCAAAGAGATTGAGGAATTTACAAAAAATAAGGCAGCATTTATCAATAGTGGAAAATGGCAAACTATACAATATATGGATAATTTGGTTACTGTTTGGCTATTTGACTAAGAAAAAAACAGCATATTTCTACCTAACTCAGAGCATGCTAACTAAATTCAAAATATATCAACTATGTAATGCAAATAAAATGATAAAAGTTCCATATGAAACCATGAGAAGATTTTAGTGGGGAGGCCATTCTTCATATTCAAACCATAGAAGCCATAAAGAGTTTGACAAATATGAATGCATTAAAATAAAACATTTCTAAACAATGACAATAACTACGCAAATAAAAATATGTAAGTAACGCCAAAGATAAAAATGTGTGCCATGTGCATGTGTGTGTGCGTGTGCATACGTATGTCTCATTGCAAGTAACTGAGTCAGATGGCGACACACTTGGGAGTGAGTCCCATAGGAGTTTACCCTGAGAACTCCTAATCCTGGGGTAGAGGAGAAAGAAAAATGACGAAGCTCATTCTTTCTCATTTTCTTCCAGTATCTCTCCATGGGGAATAATGACCCATCACACTCCCATGAGGAGCTATTAAGAGTTCCAGGAAAGCTAAAGCCCATTTAAAAACCTCAACCTCCAGTCTTGAATCTCTAACCCCCAGCTCCAGGGTCCCTGCTGGGCACCAATGGGCAGTGTCTTTGCTCAGGTTCCTCAGGAAACGGCCTCTGAGATGAGGAGTTTCACAGAGGAAGCTGAGCAAAGAGTGCTCTGGGGAACAATATCCTTAGAGTGGGAAAGGAGGTAGCACTGGGCAGAAGGGAGTCATTGAACTTCAGGAAAAGCAGCGAAGGTGTTAGCCACCAACCCTCCCCACAGCTGAGGAAATGAGTGTCTTGGTTCTGAAGGGGGATCCGGGCAGCGTTCGACAGCACCTACCACACAGCAAAGGTATCCTGGAAAAGTCTTGGCTCAGGGCAAGGATGAACAAGTGATGAAAATGCTTTTCCAAATATAAATATATAACATTTGTCATTTGAGCCTATTGAATGGTCTCAGATTTGCTTTTTGTTCACCACCGTCTTCCCATACATACATAAATACATAGGTACATACATAAGACAATACCTTAGATTCAATAGCTGACCAGTTAAAAGATGTTCAGTGAATGAACGAATGAATGAATATGAAAGAATGAAATGTTCATTTCCTCAAAATATAAAGAATTTTTTTGATCAATTGGCCAATGTCTAGCAATACTTTTGATATATATGTCCAATGACTTTCTGGTTGTAGAGTTAGAAATTTTTCCTACAAATATAGTCACATCAATGAGCAAGTTGTATCTGACAGAATATTACCTGGAGTGCTATTTATAATCTTAAAAGACTGAAAACAATATAAAGTCTATAAACATGGTGTGGAACTGACTAAAAATTGATCTCAGATAAATACAATGGAGTACTACGCAGCTGTTCAAAAGGAGGTGATAAAATGTGCCGATAAAGAAATACTTCCACGACCTGTTTTATAGTGTTCAAACAGTGTAAAACAGTGGGTACAGTGTCCTCGTGCTTGATAAAAATAAAAAGAATCCATAGATAAAAATAAAAATCAAGTAAAAATATAATAAAAACTAAGAGATTCTCCTGCTAAATTTCTGTCGGTTTATCAAAAATATTTGTCATGCTCAATTATTAAAAAGGTTCCTGACTTTTCCTCTTCCCAAATGCTATCATAGTAGTTACATCATATTTACTTAGAGTGCACATTTTTAATAATTAGTGTTGGTTCTAGGCACTCTATATGTAGCAGTTTTCTAATTTCAACTTTAAAATGCAATAAATACAATAAAAATAAATAAATGTTTCACAAGTTCACCAGAAAACAAAAGTCTGATCATAAACAGACTCTCCCCAACAAATCTGTAATTCTCAAAACTGAACCATGTTCAATGCCTTCATTTAACTTACTTTAACTTGTAAATGCATGCATTTCTTCCATATTAGGTTTCTTCTGCCTCCCCCTCTATACCATAAGCAGGGCCCTTATTTTTGGTAATTGGTGATACTGCGAATGCCTATAACGCAAGTGGTGGCAGAGTGAACATGGTTCTAAGAATACAAAATAATGAAAGCTACACACAATCTGTCATTTGCCAAACATCTATGCAATAAATATTACAAGCCAGAGATTTACCACTACCCCCAATGGTATGTTCACTCATAAAATTGTCCTTCACTGTCTGATTGATTTACCTTGATTCAAAACCAAGCTCTGAATTCTGATTCAGATATAAGCTTTGTATTTCTTATTCACAGAAGACACCTAGTAAGTATTTTGTAAACACATTTAGAAAAATCAAAATAATTTTGCATAGAATGAAGAAATATTCAATATAAAATAGATACAAGATTTAACTATACATAGTAAGATTACTTGAAGTTAAATTTTGGAAAGAAATGATAAATGGCCTAGTAAATACTGAAGGCATCCTTTAAGTTCCTTTGCCATTTTTGTTTTGTTTTCCTAAGTCAATTTGTACATTAAAATATTGGTAAGAAAGTTGGGAGTGGGGTCTCCTTTAAATAGATTTTTTTCCATTTGCTTCTAAAATAAATTACATGAATCACATAAATAAAAATGCCTGATTTTTACAGAGTAAGGTTTTGTTTAAATGCCCAGAGAAGAATGTGATAAGTACATGGAATCCAGCGGAACCACAGAGAGACCTGCTCCAGACTGCTGAATGTCATATCAGCTCTGGGATCATCACTGGAGGGAACAAAGTTGTTTCCAAAAGCAGGCAGCCCAAGGATTGATCTGAGAATAGTTCAAGTATAACATTGAAAAGATAAAAATGGAGAAGTGGAAATGGGAAGGCATGTGAAGTCTCGAAGGCATGACACGGTAATGGCCACACGGCACCTGAAGGAACGGATTTCAGGAAGCCTAAACATACCGAATTTTGATGCCTTCTGATAGCTCAGGGGAGTCCATATATTTTATTTGTCATCCTTACCAGCTGATGACTAGATGCAGAGACTGAAAAATAACAAATATAAGACTTGTCTGAGGTTGTAGGGTCAGTCTCTCCAATCAAAGGTTTCTTTCATTAAACTATATTGTAAATAAAAACAGGTGTTTGATATAACGATTTAAATATTTTAGAGCACATCAAGATAGGGTAGGTAGATAATAAGTATATGATAAGAAGATAGAAGGGAGAAATATAAATGTACTGAAAAGATGTGCCTTGTATCCATGAAGAGAACTAAGCATTCCCAGTATGTAACAGAACACAGTCTACTATCCCACATTCTTTTAGTGATATTTCATTTTTAAATAAATGTTTATGAAAATAATCCTTATTATAAGTAATAAGCATTCATTCAGAAAATACAGAAATTTAGATGAGCAAAAGCTGAAAATAAAAATTACCTTTAGTCCCACCACGAAGAGATAGCCACTCCTAAACAAAGTAGTAAGTGCCTGCTAACTACCAGATACCTCTGTCTCTCAGACCGTATCTCCCGAGATGTCCTCGACATGCTTCCTGTCAGGCAGTCTCGTGTTCTTGTGTTCTGTGACCATTTCTAACCATGACCATATTTACTATATTACAGTTAGGTGTGTAAAGATGTAAAAAGTATAACAGTTCTTGGTATGTATTGATCATCTAATACATAAACACTATTAATAGTACTTATTTATTTTATTATTAAATTATCAATTTTTCAAGAAAAAATGATTTCTTGGTTTCATTTGCATGCTTTTGCTTCTTACTGCAAACTAATTTTTTCTTCAGATTATTAAGCAATTTTTTGTTGATATAGTGGATCGTGGCCTTTGCCTGTTTACCTATTGGTATGCTTGATTTTTTTTCATTTGCAAGTGTTCTTTATTTAATGAATATTATAATTATTTACCAAATATGTTTTCTTAGTGTGACTTTCCTTTTAATTTTGTTTATTGTGAACAGTTAAGAAAAAATATATATATGATATTTTAAATGATTTTATCTACTTACCATCTTTTGTATAACATTTGTCTTGATCATCACATATTCTTAAGTCATTTAAAATTTTGAGCACAAACCATGAATTAGGTACATATACCAGGTATTGTACTAGGCGTTAGAGATACAGTGGTGAATTGAACAGACAAGGGCCACACTCTCATGTTGAGTATGTTTGAGACAATAAGCACGTAAGTAAATAAAATTTTAAAAATACAATGAAAAGATTGTATTGTAAAAAATACAATGAAAAGAAATAAACAGGAATATATAATAGAGAGAGTAACTATGGAATACAATATTTGGGTTGATAGCTAAGAATAAAAAAAAAAATCCAACCATGCAGAAGAAAACCATTCTGGGTAAAGATAACAGCAAGTGCAAAGGCCCTTGGGCAGCAAAAATTATATGTGATTAAGACACACAAAGCCCAATGTCATAGACACAGAGAAGGAGAATGCGTTGTATGAGAAAAAGTTGGAAAGGCAGGTAAAGAGCTTAGATCCTATTTGAAGAGCAATGAGAAGCTGTTAGATTTGAAAGATGGAATGTGATGGCTAACATCACTTTTAATGTTTTAAAACTAGAAATGTTAAAATTGACATAATTTCAGCCTAGGTGCTTTATGTGTAACTGTTGGAACTCATTTATCTAGAAAGCCATAGGTAGGAAAACTCTACGGGGACTCAATCAGGACTCTACCTCAATAATGCTATCGAGGACCCACATTCTTTTTCACATCCTTGTCTTAGAGGAACACAGTGCACTTAAGAGAAAAAGCTTTAAAAACTTAAATCCTTTGATTTAGAAATTCCAATTTTAGGAAAAGACTACAAGATAAAGTGAAGGTAAATTAAACTTCAAAGTTGATTTCACAGACGATAGATTCACCCATTTATTCCATAAATATTCATTGATCTCTAGTAGTGCAGTTCTAGGCACTTTGAATATAAGAGTGAAAAAGACAAAAGCCCCTGTCATCACGGAATTTATATATTTATATTTGGTGGGGGAGACAGATAGTAGACAAATTATGCAAATAAACTATAAAGAATGTGAGATGCTCATAACTGCCAATAAGTAATAAATCTGGTGGACTGTGAGCCTATTAATTCCTATGGAGAATGCCCTGGCTGGATAGCTCAGTAGAGCATCATACAGAAAGCACAGAGGTTAGAGGTTTGATCCCCAGCGAAGGCACATTCACAAACAGATCTATGCCCCCCCCCCCCCTTCCTCTCTCTCTAAAATCAGTAAATAACTCCTATGAAGAATATTAAAGAAAAATAGCTTTTTGTTGAGGATAAGTTTGGTTTTCAGTATGGTCATATGAAAAAATTGAGGAGACAGCCGGAAGAATGGGTGCGAGATTCAGATTAGATTACAGGGTAGAGATATGGCTTTAGAAAGACAAGAAACCCTAAAGCTCTTGTTGAAGGAAATGGAAAAGATGCAAACCTCTGAGGCAAGAGAGTAATTTCAAAAAAGTGAGAAACACGAGCGCTATTTCTTAACATGAGAGGAACGAGAGGAGTAAGTTCTTCACGATGTTTGCAGGGGAATCATTGTCTCTAGGGTAGAGGGAGAAATTAGTTAATAAATGTGCATCTGACATTATTCAGCTTGCAGCATTCAATCTTAAAGATTTTTACCAATGATTATGATTATCAGGCAAAGAAAAGGTTTTGCCTTCAGCAAAACAATCTTGTGGCCCATGTGGAGTAGGTTGATTTCAGACATCGCTAAGAATGAAGTGAAACATCTGTGAAGAGACAGAATTAATATGTGAACAAGTGAAAATTAGCTAAAATCAAAAGTCCTTATTTAGAGGCTGGGGCTCTTTTTTCAATTGATAAACTATTTTTTGTTTTTTTTGAGCAGTTTTAGGTCACAGCAAAATTGAGCAGAGAGTACAAAGAGTTTCCATATACCCCCTCACCATCCCTCCCTGCCCCCCCCCCACTATCAATATCCTCACCACAGTAGTACATTTGTTACAGTTGAACCTATATGGAAACATTATCATCCAAAGTCTACAGTTTATTACTATTTTGAAAAAACCGTCATGTGTTGGATCAATTAAGAATAAGACAACATGGGGGTGGGGGTTGAGGGTATTATACTGAGTGGTACACTTGAATTCATGTTAACACAATAAATAAAAATTTTAAAAAATAAGACAAAACTCTTTATTTATTTATTTATTTATTTATTTATTTATTTATTTATTGTATTTTTCTGAAGCTGGAAACGGGGAGAGACAGTCAGACTCCCGCATGCGCCCGACTGGGATCCACCCGGCACGCCCACCAGGGGCGAAGCTCTGCCCACCAGGGGGCGATGCTCTGCCCCTCCGAGGTGTCGCTCTGCCGCGACCAGAGCCACTCTAGCGCCTGGGGCAGAGGCCAAGGAGTCATCCCCAGTGCCCGGGCCATCTTTGCTCCAATGGAGCCTTGGCTGCGGGAGGGGAAGAGAGAGACAGAGAGGAAGGAGGGGGGGGTGGAGAAGCAAATGGGTGCTTCTCCTATGTGCCCTGGCCGGGAATCGAACCCGGGTCCCCCACACGCCAGGCCGACGCTCTACCGCTGAGCCAACCGGCCAGGGCCATATTTATTTACTTTCACTTACTCCTCTAACGCTCTTTCTTTCTTTATGTAGATCTCAGTTTCTGACATATTATTTTCCTTCTCTCTGAACTTCTTTTAACATTTCTTGTAAGGCAGATCTACAGGCCACAAATTCCTGCAATTTTTGTCTAAGAAAATTTTTCTACCTGACCAGGTGGTGGTGCAGTGGATAGAGCATCCGACTGGGATGCAGAGGACCTAGGTTCGAGTCCCCGAGGTCGCCAGCTTGAGGTGGGCTCATCCCGTTTGAGCAAAAGCTCACCAGCTTGGACCCAACATCACTGGCTCGAACAAGGCGTTACTCGGTCTGCTGAAGGCCCATGGTCAAGGCACATATGAGAAAGCAATCAATGAACAACTCAGGTGTCGCAATGTGCAACGAAAAACTAATGATTGATGCTTCTCATCTCTCCGTTCCTCTCTGTCTGTCCCTGTCTATCCCTCTCTCTGACTCTCTCTCTGTCTCTGTAAAAAAAAAAAAAAAAAAAATTTCTCCTTCACTTTTGAAAGATAATTTACCAGCGTACAGAATTCTGGGTTGGTGATTTTTTTTTCCCTGTTTGTTTCAACATTTTAAATGTTTTATTTTCTCTTCTTGTTTGATGGTTTCTGAGGAGAAGTGATAAACACTTCTTATCTTTGTTCTTCTACAGTAAGATATTTTTTCCTCTAGCTCTTTCAATCTTCATCTTTTCTTTTCTTTTTTTTTTTTTTTTTGGTTTGTTATCTGACATTAATTTGGGGAATTGTCAGCCAATATTGCTTCAAATATTGCATTCAATTCTTTCTTTCCTTCTTCTCTTCATATTCCCATTTGTATATGTTATACTTTTGCAGTTCTTGGATATTGTTCTGCTGTTGGTTATTTTTTTATTTTTTTCAATAGTTTTTCCCCTTGCTTTTTAACTTTGGAAGTTTTTATTGACATAGTCTCATTCTCAGAACTTCTTCACTCAGCCCTGTCTACTAACTAGCCCATCAAAGGCAGTCTTCACTTCTGTTACAGTGTTTTGATCTCTAGTATTTATTGTTGAATTTATCTTAGAATTTTCACCTCTTTACTTGTTAGTTACCCATCTGTTCTTGCATATTGTCTATTGTTTGCACTTGCGCCCTTGAATGTTAATTAATCATGGTGTTTTAAATTTATCATCTGATATTTCCAGTATCTCTGCCATATCTGAGTCTGGTTTGGAATGCTTGGTCTGTCTTTTCAAATCATATTTTGGGGGTGTTTTATTCATTTTTTTATTTTTATTTTTGGCGATTTAGTATACCTCATAATTTTTTTTTTTTTTTTTTTTTTTTTTTTTTACAGAGACAGAGAGTCAGAGAGAGGGATAGACAGGGACAGACAGGAACGGAGAGATGAGAAGCATCAACCATTAGTTTTTCATTGCGCATTGCGACACCTTAGTTGTTCATTGATTGCTTTCTCATATGTGCCTTGACCGCGGGCCTTCAGCAGACCAAGTAACCCTTGCTCAAGCCAGCGACCTTGGGTCCAAGCTGGTGAGCTTTTCTCAAACCAGATGAACCTGCGCTCAAGCTAGCAACCTCGGGGTCTCGAACCTGGGTCCTCTGCATTCCAGTCCGACGCTCTATCCACTGCATGACTGCTTGGTCAGGCCATAAATTTTTTGTTGGAAGCTCAACATGGTTTACTGGGTGAAGGGCGCTCTGGCACCCAGGCCATGGTAATGTGTGTGAGGTGGGCAGGGAGGGCTGTTCTATATTCCTGTCACTAGAGCTCAGCCTTTCAATGAGCCTGTGCTTCTGTTGGTGGGCGTCACAGGTGCCTCTCGGTCTTCCAATTCCACACCTTACATGGAACAGATGGCTGCAGGAGCATTTGGGTGTTTCCCTTCTCACATGTGCAAGGCTAGAGGGCACTGAAGTTTGGTATTTCCTTTCCCGCAGGTCCATTAAACTCTGATAAAATCTCAATAGTTTACGTTCTGGTCAAAGTTTCTCTTGCGTATGGGCTGTATTAAATAGTACAGAATGCTCTGACATATTTCAAAAACAGTTTTCCCCATCCCTATCAATCAGCCAAATGGATTATTTTTTCTTTTGTTCTTTATCGTGACAACCTGGTAAAATTTCAAGGAGTAAAACTGACAGCAGTGCTCCTCCACCCTGGAGTTTTTACTCTCAGACTTCCTGCGTTGAGCTCCAGCAATTCATCAATAACACCTGTAGGTACTGGTTTCCATGGAGGTGTCTGTTTGTGGCTTGTGGATTTCTGCTCTCCTAAGTTCTGCTTCTCTGTGTGGCGTATCTCTCCAATTTAGGGGGGCTGTGTGTTTTATCTTGTCACCTCACTTCTCTGAAGGCCCAAAGAAGAGTGCAGAGTTTTGAGTTTATTTAGACTTTTATTAGTTGTTAAGGTGAAGTGGCTACTTCCAAGCTCCTTATGTACCAGATCAAAAAATAAAAATAAAAAAGGCTTGTGTGTTTTCACCCCGGTTCACCCTTGCTGACACTCCCCTGCACTTCTTTATCCTCTTTGGAGATTCTTAGCCCCGATGCAAGGACTATGCTCAGGCTTACCCTGGCTCATCTGAGAAGTTATAATATACAACCAGGAAACACGAAGAAAAAGAAAAATCTACTAGGGACTTGAGTTATTTGAGAAAGAGAAAGATGATAAGTGTTTCATAAAACTTAAAAATGAATAGTATTCAGTATTTCTTCATTGTTTATTTGACAAGGATATTTTGTTAATTAAAAAAAAAAAAAGAATCCTGTCTTGTATAGCCAGGGCTGGGTACATAATAAGGACTTACTAAAGAACTAAAGAAGTCCTTTTACCCTTCAAGGAACAGACGTGCTCTGTGGCATAACTTTGGTAAAATACCTTTTAAGAATAACACTGATGCAGGATGGCCACGCTCTTTTTCTAGCTGGTATGCCATGAATGAAAATGACTAGGAGCAATCTCCACTCTCTCTGAGTGAGTCACTAAGTCAACCAAAGTAGAAGGGAGGGAAATGGAAATACACTTCTTGCCTGAGATACTAGATGTAAGCATTCTTCCATGGCTGAGTGATGGAACATTGCTCAGAGCAGAAAGAAATGTCTCTCTTAAAGATGTTAGCTCATTTGGAATTTGCAGCATTAGAAGTCTTTATTGTCCATTTTCTTTTAACTCATATGAGTGGCTTATCAAATCCATTAATAAATGTTTTGTTATTTTTCAGTACATTTGTAAAAGTTAAACTAAAATGAACACTGCACATGCAGCCTTTTAAGAACATTATAACATCAGGCATAAAATCTACCTGGTGATCTTCACAGCGACATAAAGAAAATGAAGTTGATAAAAATTCAAGCAGCAGAAGGGGGCAGTCAAACTCAACAGAATACTATGGAAGATTTTCTCTTCAAATAAACAATTCCCTAACAAATTTCAGAGACTAAAAAAGAGGTACAACAGATACATATATTTATCTAAAATATACAAAGAAACACTAAATATATACAAAAGTGAGAGCTATAGTTTTTACATAAACAAAACCTTTTTTGATGGTATAGTATATCATGGCGCAATACTCACATTACTATTACTTTTCCAAATCAAATGGGTTTACCCGTTTTAATTTGGTTTGAGTGATTTGGTAACCTCCAATAACCAGCATGCCAAAATGTACTACTACTCATTCTGTTTTATTGCCTCAGACTTGTCAAAATTATTTAACAAATCCTATCATAATTCTTTTTCATACCCATACTTGGACTTCCTTTCTAAACTGTGGACATTCTTAAAATGTCATTTTTCCTTGAATTCTTTCCTGACTGCATAGGTACCTAGAGCTCTCTCCACTGTACCATGCTACAGAAGTTACAGATTAAACCAAGCAGTTTAACCAAACTGATGTTTTTAGTGAATGTGCATTGTGAGACAGATTTCCATTTCTTTACTCCAAGTGCTCTAAATGTAGATATTCTCTATACCATCTTGACCTCACCTGAGAATTCAGTCTCTGCAGACAACAGCACACACTTCTGGACATAGTAAATCTACAATTAAGATCTGATGAGGAGGGTAATGATGCCTTCAAATTGAATTCTTGATTACAATGTAAAATTTGTACATTCTCAGAGTCAGAGTCCGGGCTCTTACATGGCATTTAACCAAGTTTGGAGCAGTAGTCCTAAAAATTAATTTAAAATCTGAGTAGATACAAGCTATTTCTCTTGGGTGAAACAGAAAATTGGATTACAAGGAATTGTTTTTAAAAATCTCTGCTCTTAGTTGAAATTCTATATCAGACTCAGTACAATAAACGGGAGTGTCACAAATGGAATGATTAAATATGACTAGAGGAGGGATGAAATTTTAGTCATTTGTGTCTCGTGTAGAATTACAATATATACATGAAAGCAAAATGACAGAAAAAATTCCACAGGGACCTCTTTTTTTTTTTTTTTTTTAAGACTTCTTCAAATTGTGGTATCGGATAGAGTTTTATTTCAGGCTTTATGCCATCCTTTTCCGTTAATTATAAGGATGTATGGCTTCTTTGAACTTTTTATTCTCCACTCTGCTGCTGCTAATTTCTTGTTTTAGTATTCACCTTCACAAACCCCTCCCCACCACGACCAAAAGATAGATATTAAACAAAAAGAAAGGACGAAAAGATTCAAAATGGTTAAAAATCACCCTCCCTTTACATCTATTCCAATCAATTTCTCATTAAGCTATGTTCCAAAAGAAGTTTAAAAAGTAGCCCTCAATGCAATGTTGTACTTTGATCCACTGTCACACCTCATCTTGGAAAAAACGGGCAGAGATGACAAAAGAACAAACTTTAAAAATCTCCTTCTTACTTGCATCTCCTGTGAAGGGCTGGTGACCAGGCGGCAAAGAAATCAATCCATTAAAGCAAATGTTGCACATTTCCAGCCCTGCAGATTCTGGGCGCCCGTGAGGAGAGACATGTTAGCGGGAGCTCCTACTACTTTTACAAGATAAATGCTTAGGGGCAGTATGTGGAGAGGAATTGACCTCCTCCCTCTCCAACAAGCAAGGAAGGGATGGTGGTGTGGAGAACAGAATTTCTTAAGGCAAACACGACTTAGCTATAAAGAGAAGTTACAGGTATGTGCACTCACTATAGCTTTGCATTTCAGCTAAATAAAAGTTTTAAAAATTAAAAGGTATGTATGTGTTGCGTATACAGTAGGTTAAGGGTTGTCACGAAAATCAAAACCTGACTTGTTTGATAGATGACACGTGTAAAACGTGTCATTCTTTCCTGGCTTTGCTAGTCCCTGTCTGTCCAGACTGTGACTCTTTCGGGCTTCCAAAGACCTAGGGTCTGACGGGCGCTCCGGAGCCTCTGCGCACTCATGCCAGATGGTGTCCGCCGCCTCAGAATGGGAGTCAGGGAAGGAATCTGGCGCGCACCCGAGCTCCCGGCGCAGCGGAACTGGGGACGGGGGCGGAGCGGGGGTTGGGGGGCAACCGAGGCGATCGGAGCGGGGGGTTGGGTGGCAATCCGCTTTGCACCCACCTTGGGGAAGCCGAGCGCAGCTCCCGGGTTTCCGATTTTGTCATTTGCGTGGGTAACATAATCCCGCCCCGACTTGGCTCTTACACAATATGTAAGGGGGGGGGGGGGGTAGCTGCTGCGGGTAAGGGAAAGCGGAAAGAATCCGTCATGGCATCACGTGGCCTTAGTTTTCAAGCATAAAAGGAAGGCTTTCTCCGTTAGCTTCCAGTTGTCAAAGGACTTGCAGCGAGCATCCGGAGTACGCCCAGAAATTCCGCACCGCGCCTCCTGCAGCTACACTGTCCCGGAGCTCACGCACGGCAACGCCTCCGCCCTCGCCGGCCGCCTCGCCCGCCCGCCGCAGAGATGCTCGCCCGCGCCCTGCTGCTCTGCGCCGTTCTGGCGCTCGGCGCTGCAGGTGGGTACCTGGCGCCCGCGCCGGACACGCCGCCAACTTTCTGCTCTGACCTCCCGGGGGTTCCCTTACTCCGAATACAGTACTCTCCAAACAGAGAGGTTATAGACTTCGTAAGGCACCTGGACCCCTTTGAGTCCAATGAACTGGATGGATATCCCAGCTTTGCCATTTAACCGGGCTGAGTCTCTTTTCTCATCTGCTAAATAGGAATAGCGATACTAACTTGCAGGTTGTCATTTTTGAAAGACAAGATGGGGTCAATATATGTGAAATATTTGTACGTGGTTCCTATTGTTACTGAGATAGAGTAGCTGTTTTATTTGAATACCCTGTTTTCCTGCCTCGGGAAAACCCAATTTATTTTTTAAAGATAAGCAAACTATTTTAAAAGTAAGCTGCTTTTACCTTGCAGTTTTCCCCAGTTTTGATTAATGGACAAGATCTATCCATTTTAATTTTGAGAGTGCTACTTATTTGTGCTTCTTCATAATGCTAATTTTTTTTCATAATGCTAATTTGAACATCTAAGAAGTTACTAAGGAAAAGCTTAGAAACTTGGTTCCCCTGGTTGAATGTTCACTTAGCCTTATTTAGAATAGGAAGTTGATATTGCTACCTTGTAACCATTCTGTGAGGCAGGTTTTAAAAACATTGTTTTCCCATGACTATCTGTATATTTCTTGAATTTACCATTGTAAAGTTGACCCATAGTAAGTAAAATAAACTTTTAAGTCAAGATTAAGACAGTGAAGAATAATTTATTCACTACCTTTACTTTTTTATTGTAGCAAATCCTTGCTGTTCCAACCCATGTCAAAACCAAGGTGTATGTATGAGTGTTGGATTTGACCATTATAAGTGTGACTGTACCCGGACAGGATTCTATGGTGAAAACTGCTCAACACGTAAGTCTGCTCTTGGGTGCTCTCATTTAGAAGGTGGATATATACAGCTGTCATTTTACAGATTTGCATCTTATCATGTGCACCATTAATATTGCCCTCCTTTTTTTTCTTTCTCTCTCTTATTGCAGCTGAAATTCTGACAAGAATAAAATTATTCCTGAAACCCACTCCAAACACAGTGCACTACATACTTAGCCACTTCAAGGGAGTCTGGAACATTGTCAATAATATTCCCTTCCTGAGAAATGGAATTATGAAGTATGTCTTGACATGTAAGTACATTCTCTTTCTAGGGTTTTCAGCTTCCTCGAAGAAAATGTTTTTAATAATAGTCCAGATTACTAAACCTAATCCAAAAACATACTTCCAACCTTGTCAGAATGACTTTAAATATCCTTTTGCAGTGTGCCTTCTATCTTAATGGCCAAAATTATTGACATTTCAGTCCCACCAGTTTATTAAGTTCTCTCTCACAGTCAAAATTTTGCTTATAATCCTGCATACCTTTTCCAAACTTCTTGGATGGTTATTCCAGATAGCTAGACCATCTGATGTTGTATAAAGTACATATGCTTTATTAAAGATGTATTTTAATGAATCATTCGTTTTATGCACAAGTGGAAGTATAATTGTTTTAAAATAGAGTATCTGTTGGAATTAAATTCAATCTCTGGTGCTACTTTGCACATTTTACAGTAAAAATGAACACTGACTTGCCTTGCATATGGGAACAAATTAAACAATTTTTTTTTCTTAAAAATTTCAGCCAGATCACATTTGATTGACAGCCCGCCAACTTACAATGCACACTATGGCTATAAAAGCTGGGAAGCTTTTTCTAACCTCTCCTACTACACCAGAGCTCTTCCTCCTGTGGCTGATGACTGTCCAACTCCCATGGGTGTGAAAGGTGAGTGAGAGGAGGCAGTTAAAGATGGCTTGCAATGGGGGCTGAATTGCTACTTGGAAAATTTGACCCCACATTATCATTTATTTGTTAATAAAAGTATGGTTTCTCCCCTTTTTTATGAACTCTGGAGATTTTTTTGAAAGTATGAGTCTATGTAAACTTTTATGAAAGTGAATGGGCATGTTGGTTTAATGCCTAAATGATTTCAAATACTTTCATTAAAACTGAATTTATACTAGACAACAGATAAAATTATTCAAGAAGTTGTTTCCCCATATTGTAGAACTGTCACTTATATTATGATCCTTGTCACAACTGTGCTTATCCTGTGAGGAATGCCCTTGGAAATCAGTACTATCTGCTTCCTTGAATATATAGCTGGATTCTTAGCTTTCTCTCTCTCTTTTTTCCCCCCAGGGAAGAAAAAGCTTCCTGATTCAGATGTGATTGTGGATAGATTTCTAATAAGAAGAAAGTTTATTCCTGACCCTCAGGGCACAAATCTGATGTTTGCCTTCTTTGCCCAGCATTTCACCCATCAGTTTTTCAAGACAGATCATAAGCGAGGACCAGCTTTCACTAAAGGACTGGGTCACGGGGTAAGAGAACTGCATCTGAAGTGCAGCAAATCATAGCGAGGTGCTAATGTAAAGGCCATATGTTTATTTGCACCACCAAATAATTCACCCTCTTTTTAAAATGGGTCCTGTTTATAAAAACTTTAATGGACTTTTCATTTTAATTCAATGGTTTAGCAATAATACACACACACATAGTTATCATTTGTAATTTGGCCATATTTTTAGTTCAAAATATTAGGACTGCAAAAAGTTGTGTCTTTAAAACATGTTTGTATCCTGACTATGCTGCTTTAAATACTGTAAGGTGAGATTTTTGCAGCATTATTATCTTTTGGATTTCAATGACAGAGCTTCAGTTTATTGATAAGAATTTATATCAATATTAAATTTTCTGAGGCTTTTTAAAGGAAATAACCATATAATTATAGTCAAGCATATGTTGTATTTATCCCCTACATAGGAGATACTAATACCTTTAAATGCAAGAGACACATATAGGTTTGTAGCTTCAGTAGATAAACATATTAATTTTGTATTTTGTGGCTATGAAAAAAGTGTTTTGTTGAAATTATTGAACTGAAGCAAGCTAAATTATTTAGTGATAAATTATATCATAGATTCTTTATACAAGAACAACTTCAGCAGCAACAACTTGAAATGTTTCTATAATCTTCTAGGTGGATTTAAGTCATATTTATGGTGAAACCTTGGATCGACAGCATAAACTGCGCCTTTTCAAGGATGGCAAAATGAAATACCAGGTTTGTCCCATTTGAATATTAAGAATTAGTTATGACTCACCACTTTACCTATATTTTTAAATCTCTGATTAAAATCCTATTTAACTTTTAACTTAATGTTTATTTATTACTCTTATTCTTTAGGTAATTGATGGAGAGGCATATCCTCCCACAGTCAAAGATACTGAGGTCAAGATGATCTACCCCCCTCACATCCCTGAACACCTGCGGTTTGCCGTGGGGCATGAGGTGTTCGGCCTGGTGCCTGGTCTGATGATGTACGCCACGATTTGGCTGCGAGAACATAACAGAGTGTGCGATGTGCTGAAACAGGAGCATCCAGAATGGGATGATGAGCGGCTGTTCCAGACCAGCAGGCTCATACTGATAGGTAAGGAAGATGGAAAAATAACTGAAGTAAAACCGTCTTCCCTGAAGAAAACTAGTTGGGTTTTTTTTTTTAACCTTTGTTATATTTTAAGTCATTCTGGGAGAATGCAGTGAATGTAAAATCACATGCTCCATATTAACTCTGTCCATGAGCATGATTATGATATATAACTACCTTTTGTTTTCATGGTAAAAAGGGAAATGTAGAAGTGAAGAAATAGCAAATTAAAAAAAAATGCATTTTGGTGGCTTGCAAGTTAGTAATCAGAAAGAATTCATGTTCTACATTCTTTATTTTGTGCAAACAGGAGAAACTATTAAGATTGTGATTGAAGACTATGTACAGCACTTGAGTGGCTATCACTTCAAACTGAAGTTTGACCCAGAGCTGCTTTTCAACCAACAATTCCAGTACCAAAACCGCATTGCTGCTGAGTTTAACACGCTCTACCACTGGCATCCCCTTCTGCCTGATGCCTTTCAGGTTGATGACCAGGAGTACAGCCATCAACAGTTTCTCTACAACAACTCTTTATTAATGGAACATGGGCTTACCCAGTTGGTTGAATCATTCAGCAGGCAAATTGCTGGCAGGGTAAGTGTTGTTATTGAAAAATAAAATAAAACAGAGGACTAGTCATAACTAGAATTTCTTCCATAGAAATGATTTTTCTTAAATTTATACAAAAGTGATTATTTTTCTAGTAACATTCTTTTCTTGAAAGGAGAAGCTTAAATTTTTTTTTTGAAAAGTCAAAGCTTTTTAGTCTACAGTAATCAAAGGGCAATATGTAATCATACCTTAAATATAGACATTTTAAAATTTTTTCTATAATCTTACAGGTTATAGAAGTAAATCCTTCAACCTTGAATAGTTTAGATTTCAGCTGGGAGCATCAGTCTTATCTTTGTACCCAAGGAATGCTTTTAAAATAGTAACTGTAAATATGCCTAAAACTTTTGTTTTATAAATGTAATTCACTTTCCACAGGTTGCTGGTGGTCGGAACCTTCCAGCTGCCATTCGAACTGTAGCAAAGGCCTCGATCGACCAAAGCAGACAGATGAAATACCAGTCCCTTAATGAGTACCGCAAACGCTTTCGGATGAAGCCCTATGAATCATTTGAAGAACTTACAGGTGAGAAACAGTTTTGAAACTTATTAAAAGATTCAAAGGGCCAAATGGAGACAACAGAGAAGTTGGAAGCAGATTGAGCAAAGGGGAGAAACGATTACTTTTTTAGAATTTTGTAAAGTTTTACATTGGTCGTATCTCTTTGTCACCTTCCCAGGAGAGAAAGAAATGGCTGCGGAGTTAGAAACGCTCTACGGTGACATTGACGCCATGGAGTTGTATCCTGCTCTTCTGGTAGAAAAGCCTCGTCCTGACGCCATCTTTGGTGAGACCATGGTAGAACTCGGAGCCCCCTTCTCCTTGAAGGGACTGATGGGCAATCCTATCTGTTCCCCTCACTACTGGAAGCCTAGCACTTTTGGGGGAGAAGTAGGTTTTAAAATCATCAACACTGCCTCGATTCAGTCCCTCATCTGCAATAACGTGAAAGGCTGCCCCTCCACCTCGTTCAGTGTTCAAGACCTGCAGCTCGCCAAGACAGTCACCATTAATGCCAGCCCATCCCACTCTGGACTAGATGACATCAACCCTACTGTGCTACTGAAAGGACGTTCGACTGAACTGTAGAAGCCTGTTGATCGTATTTATTTATTTATATGAATGATTTCTTTTAATTATTTAATATTTATATTAAACTCCTGATGTGCTTCTGATAAGGAGAAAGGGGTTATACTTGTGAAGATTTTTGTATCACTGATTTAAAGATGTCTTTTCTCCAAGTTAAAGGGAAAAACAGTTGTCATTTGACATTTTTTTACTTGAATTTCAGTTTAGATTATTACAGTATGAACCAGAGCAAAGATGTTTGAACATTGAAAGGCTGTTATAAGATGGAAAAAATGCTGCAAGTTCCTTATTACACTTCCAGTCCTTACAGAGTATCTCCCACGATACACTGGTAGCAACTACCTGCACAGCTCCTTTGATTTTCCTCCTAGCCATCTTGCTAAGAGAAACTCTCTTGATCAGTTTACTTCTTCTATTTTGCTTTCCTGGTTTCAAGATCTTTCTTTGGACTCTGTCAGTATTTTCTTATCCTAACTTTTCCAAGTTTTCAGGAAAACCTCAGCTCAGGACTACTATTTAGCTCCTCCTAAAAGGAGTAAAAGAAACCAAAGCTCTCAGAGAAAGCCTTGATAAAGAGGTATTTTCAGTGAAAGGCAGAGGACTTTATTTATATTTCATTTTAACTATGTGTAACTGAAGAAGCCTACAAAGAGGTAAGAACTGTAAGGGGTTCTTGACAAAGAGAGCGTCACATTCCTGGTGAATGTCCTTTCTCCTTTAGAAACAAAAGCAAACGATTCCTGAATAGTTCCTGGAAGATAAAGCTTCCTCTTTTCCACATCTCATTGTCAGCAGACATTTCCTGGTACTGTACATTACTTAATTTATTGAAGATTATTATTTATGTTTTGTTGGGACATTATTGTTAAACTGGTTTGAAGCCTACAATCATTGATTTTTTTTTTTTTTTTTTTTTTTGCATTGTCAGAATTATTGTATCTTCCTTGGGATTACCTCTTTGAATTTTAAATACCACAAGAGAAATTAAGATGTGAATTAGTGTTCAGGAACCTAGCTCTGGTACATCGAGATATAAGGCTGGAATTTATGTCTTTAAGGTTTACCTATACACCAGTCCACAGAGAACATTGTCTCCTTAGCCTAGATGTGCCATAAGACTGACCTTCTATACATTTCTAAAGACCTGTGGATGCTACATGAATTCATTCAGTCATGACTTTTTGAAGAGACATTCTATGCAAAGCAATGTAGATTTTAATATTTTTTAAATCAAGCACTGATTATGGATAAAATTAGTATTTATGTAAATAATTAAAAACGTGTTTCAGGCAGAGGGAGAAGATGAAATTTCATTAAAGAAAAATAACTCAGGAGAATCTTTCTTTAAGATTTTATGTTTAAAAGGTTAATGGTTAAAAAAAATAGTCAATATTAAAAGGGCTTGCATAAAAAAAACTGTTCACTTCTCTGATTTAAAAACTGATTTGTTATAAACATCAATCTGCTGTCTGAACCTAGAAATTTGGAATGTGTATGTGAATGTGTTGGTGCCTCAGACTGTATTTGAATTATATAAAATGTTGAAATATGTCTGTTTATTTTTATACTAAATAATTGAAAAATCTCTTCTAAAATAAATTTAGACTGTTTCTATATATCTGCCATATGTTGTATGATTTCTCTAAAGCGTTATACTTAAACCATCATCTTATATTCCATCTATCTACTCCCAAATGGGCTAGCCCTTAATGAAATACCCCCGTCATACAGAAGCTAAGATCACTGAGGTCTCTTATTATGCCACGCTGTATTGAAAAGTATGTGTTTTGTGCTATAAAAGATAGCAACAAACTTGTTTTCATTGTCTAATCTAGAAAAAAAGTACACAAAAGGAAAAAAATAAAAAAAGAATTCTAAGGAGGCACATCCCCACAAAATTAAAAAGGAAGTTTAAGAAGAAAGAGATTATGCTCAGTTGGGTAAATCACTGAAACCTGGCTCTTTGGCTTCTATTGTCGACCCACCCCCACCCCCAATTTTGACATCTTGATAATTTCAATATCCAAATGGGCAATATATTTAATGTTCTTCCTGGCCTCTCTCATCCTTGGCCTTCTCCATCCCTGTGATGCCTTTTTTTAAAAAAAAAGTATTTCCCATGATTATATATACCTTGATCTCATCATCATTAATTATTGTGCCATTTCCCAAATCTTGATTTTCAAGTATCCTCTTTTTTTTTTACCAATATCTACAGTTCACTTGTTATAGTGCTCACACTATAACTTCTGACTCTCCAGTTTCACTGGGCCTACTGAACCATCAACCTCATCACTGCAGTATTTTTTTATCCTGTTTCTCTCTACATTTTCTAACTTCCGCATCTAGCTCAGATTCCATTGCCCATCAATATAACTCTCATTCTCAGTCTACTCTCTGTCCTTCATACTTAACTGACCCAATTTCGACATTCGACACAAATGTCTATAGCTTCTTTACTAAAAGATATTTTTTCTTGGCTTCATCATTTTATCCTTTTCTGGTCTTTCTCCACTTTCACAGAATGCTCCTACTCAGATATTTTTAAAACTCTTCACCCTCTACTGTAGTGATAAATTCAAGTATTTTATTCCCTTTTCTTCTTTAATGGTACTCTTCCTGGTGAACACCATCCAAGCTCATAAATTGAAACATTAATTAGTCACTTCTAAATTTATGTCTGTACAACCAACCTCTAATTGTCCATTGACAATTTTCCCACTCAACTACATAAATAATGGTTTATTTTACAACTCTGTCCTCTTAGTACCAGATACCCACCCAAAATAACAATCCAAAATTAAGGAAACCACCATCCCCTGGTTCTCAAGCGTAAACACTCTTTTCTTCATGCCCATAGCCAATCTAGCAGCAATCTTGTTGACTGTATCTCACAAATAAATCTTAAATCTTAAATCTGTCACTTTTTCTCCAACTCCACTACCACTAACCTAATCAATGCAATAATCTCTTCATTGGTTTTCCCTCTTCTGTCATTGCCTTGCTTCAAACCATTCTACTTACAAGAATGGTCATTTTCAAACAGAAATCATATCCTGTCCCTCCCTTGTTTGAAATCTTCCAGTGGCATCCTGTTACATAGTGGATAAATCTAAACTCCTTATCCTGTCCTATGAGGGTCTCGGTGATCTGTCCTATGCCTACCTATCTGATCTCAGCCACTACAATTCCCCATCCTTGTTCACTGTGCTCCAGCCACGTTTCTTCTGGTTTGCTCATTGTCAGTGATGTCAAGCTATTTCCCCTATCTAGAGTGTTCACTCTGCACATCTTCCCTTGGTGGCATCCTTCTTAACATTCAAATTTCAGCTCAAATTTTCCCTTTAAGAAGGTTTTCTCCAACCACCTAAAGCAACTACTAAAGCAGTTTCATTTTCATTATGGCATTTATTTCTACCTAATATTATCTTGATTTGCATGGTTATGTATTTATCTTTGTTCCTTCACTAGGATGTCATGCCTCTGAAAGCAAGAACTTTGTATTGCTCACTGCTCTCAGAATAGTGCCTGACACTTAAAAAGCACTTAAAATATTGAATACATGAACAAGAATACGTTTCTTTTTTTTTCTTTTTTTAAATTAAGTGAGAGGCAGGGAGGCAGAGAGACAGATTCCCGCATGCGCCCCGACTGGGATCCACCAGGCAAGCCCCTAGAGGACAATGCTCTGCCCATCTGGGCCTCTGCTTTGCTGCTTGGCAACCCAGCTATTTTAGTGCCTGAAGTGAGGCCATGGAGCCATCCTAATTGCCTGGGGCCAACTTGCTGAAACCATTTGAGCCACGGCTGTGGGAGATGAGAAGAGAGAGAGAAAAGAGAAAGAGAGAGAGAGAGAGAGAAAGGAAAGGGGTAAGAGTGGAGAAGCAGATGGTCACTTCTCCTGTGTGCCCTGACCAGGAATCAAATCTGGGACTTCCACACACCAGGCCAATGCTCTACCGCTGAGCTAACCAGTAGATACAATAATAGGTATCGTAAAAGAAGTAGAATATATGTTGATTTTTGAATAAAGAGCAAAACCTTAAAAAAACAGAACTATCCACTCTGAAAACTAGTTTGGAAGTTTCTTCTAGATTTAATGAGTTAAATTCAAGGTGTCAATAGGGCTGTTTTCTTCGGGCATTCTAAGGGAGAACTTGTCTCTCAGTTTCCAGCTTGTAGAGGCCACCTGCATCCCTTGTGTCACAGTCCCTTTCTGTCATCAAATCCAGTAAGGTAGTATCTTCTAATAGCTCTGGTGCTAACCCTGTTGCCTCCCTCCCAAAATGACCCTTTAAATAAATACTTCAGGCCCTTGGAGATAAACTAGGAAAATCTCTCTTCCTCATGATTCTTAATTTTTCCACCAAGTCCCTTTTGGTATGTAAGGCAACATGATCACAATTCTAGGGATGAGGGCATGAACGTCTTTGCAAGGATATTATTTTGCCTACTGTGTCATGCAATCCAGCAGTTGTGCTCTTGGGCATTTTTCCAGAAAAACAAAAACCTATAGCTATGCAAAAATCTGCACATTGATGTTCATAGAGACTATACTCATAATAGGCAAAGAATAGTAATAATCCAAATGTCTTTCAGAAGGTTAATGATTAAACAAACTGTGGCAAATTGTGCTATACCCACATCTTGGTATACTGTGCAGCAAAACAAATGACTGATACATGCAACACCTTAGATGGAACTCAGGGAATTATACTGAGTGTGTGTTGGGGGGAAGCCAATCTTAAATTGTTATCTACCATATGATTCTATTTATATAACATTCTTAAAATAACAAACCTATAGGGATGGAGAATCTATTAGTGGTTGCCAGATTAAAGATGAGAGGTTAGCCATAGTTATAAAGGGGTAATAGGAAGCCTTTTGTAGATTCAACATTTCTGTATTTTGAATGAGGTGGTAGTTACCCAAAGCTACATATGTGACATAATTGCATAGAACTACACACACACACACACACACATACCCGCACGCACACACACATGCATGTATACATAGTGAAATCTGAATAGGCTCTGTGTATTTTACCAGGTCAATTTCCTGGTTTTGATATTGTACTACAATTATGAAAGATGTCAGTATTGGGGGAGAAGTTATAAGATTTCATGTGCTACTCTGTACATTTCTTTGCAACTTCCTGTGAATTAATAGTTATTTAAAAATAAAAAGTTGTGTTTGTTTTTTTTAAAGGAAGAGATGCAATGTTGTCCCTGTTGGAGGGGATAGATTTATAGGCCATTTTGTACCATGTGATTTTCTTAACCCTCATCCAAACTGCCACCATAGACTGGTGGGAACATAAAATTATCTCTCCAAGCTGGGAACATAAAATTATCTCTCCAAGGAATTTGAAGTTAGGATAAAGATTCTAGTTCAACCAGACAATATATTATTGACAATGGTGGCAATGAAATCTAATGGGTAAACTAAACAGTCTCCTCATAAGTGGTTGAGAACACCTGAATATCCTCATGAAACGAAAGAACCTCAATTATGCCTCATAATATACACAAGTTAATTCAAGATAGTTCATAGATATACAGGCAAAATATATAAGCAAAAAAGTTTTGAGAAAAAATAGGACAATTCATTCATGAGCCTAGGTGAAGTAAAGAATTGTAAATTTTTTCCCAATTTTTATTGAATTTATTGGGATGACAGTTAATAAAACTATATGAGTTTCAAGTGTACAATTGTATAATTCATCATCTGTATATTCTATTGTGTGTTTACCACCCAAACTCAAGTCTTCTTCCATCACCATTTATTCCCTTTACCCTCTTCTAACTCCTGCCACCCCCCTTCCCTTCTAGAAATCATCATCATGTTGCCTGTGTCTATGAGTTTAGTTTTTTTCTTTTTTGCTTAATTCCTTCACCTTTTTCACCCAGCTCCCCAAACCTCTTTCCCTCAGACAGCTGTCAGTCTGATCTCTGTATCTATGAGTCTGCTTCTATTTTGTTAGTTTGTTTTCTTCATTAGATTCCATATACAAGTGAAATCATATGATATTTTTATTTTTTAAGATGGCTATTTAACTTAGCATAATACTCTCCAGGTTCATCCATGCTGTGGCAAAAGGGTAGATTTCCACCTTTTTATGGCTAAGTAATATTCTATTGTATAACTATACAACATCTTTTCTTGTGCACTCATCTACTGATGGGTATTTGGGCTGTTTCCAAATCTTGATTATTGTAAATAATACTGCAATGAACATAAGGGTACAAAATAATTGTAGAATTTTATCCAGGAAGTACTAACTAAAAAATAAAAAATTTAATAAAGTAGACTTATTAAATTAAAAAGTTTATGATCTTGGCCAGTTGGCTCAGTGGTAGAACATTGGCTTGGTGTATGGATGTCCTGGGTTTGATTCTCAGTCAGGACACACAGGAGAAACACCTATCTGCTTCTCTACCCTTCCTCTTCTTGCTTCTCTCTATATATATCTGTCTTTCTCTCTATCTTCCCATCCTGCAGCTATGGCTCAATTGGAGAGAGTTGGCCCTGGGCACTGAGGATGGCTCTATGGCTTCTGCCTCAGGTGCTAAGAAGAGCTTGGTTGCTGAGGCACAGAGCAATGCCCCTGATAAGAAAAGCATCACCCCCTAGTGGGCTTGCCAGATGAATCACGGTTGGGGCCCATGCAGGAGTCTGTCTCTGCCTCCCCTCCTCTTACTGAATTAAAAAAAAAAAGTTTGCTCACAAAAAACTACTCAAGGAAAATAAATAAAGCCACAGACTCATATAAAATAGTCACACCACATATATTCAATAGAACTCAATAGTAAAAGACAAACAACTTTAAAAAAAGGACTTAAACAGGAACATATACAGGCTAATAAATGAATATCCAATAAGGCATGAAAATATGTTCAACATCATTATTCATCATTTAGATACAAATTAAAAACAGTGAGATACTGCTACACATTGATTAGAATCATTAAAATTTAAAAGATTAACTATAATGATTAATTTTATACATCAAATTGGCTCAGCTATGGTGCCCAGTCAAACAGCAGTCTAGATGTCACTGTGAAGACATTTTTAGATGTCATTAACACTGAAATCAGTAGACTTTGAGTAAGGCATGTATTTTATAATGTGATGAGCCTCATTGAATCAGATGAAGGCATTAAGAGCAAAGACTGAGGTTTCCTGGAGAAGAAGAAATTCTAAAGTTAGCAGCATAAAAACTCTGCCTGAGTTTCCAGTCTGCTGCTCTGCAAAATTTGGAGCCAAGACCACAACATCAACTCCTACCCGAATTTCCAGCCTGCAAATTCCAATCGTTATCACAGAATATAGTGAACAAAGAAAGAGAAGTCCCAGTCACTCTACCTGGATAGGTTTACCATGTTAGAACTGTAGCCAAGATTAGGAATGTACATGGGTCATTCTATTCCTTGTAAATGGCAACGGTTTTGACGTATCAAAACCAATCACTGGATATAAATTTAAATACACATAACTTATGTGAATGTAACTTCTTTAATAGTCACAATGATAAATAATGGAGTGAATAATGAAAAAGCAAAGCAAATCATTGCGATATTGAAATAACTGTTATAAAGTGTATGTGCTAAAGCTCATGTACTTTATTCACAAGAAAGCATTTCAAGACCTCAACAAAAGGCAATTTCTTTTTGATTAGGGCACTTACTGATAGTTAGAAAGATGAAAAATACTCCAGGCGAGATGGCGCGCGCCTGTAGGCCCAGCTACTCGGGAGGCTGAGGCGGGAGGATCGCTGGAGCCCAGGAGTTCTGGGCTGTAGTGCGCTATGCCGATCGGGTGACCGCACTAAGTTCGGCATCAATATGGTGACCTCCCGGGAGCGGGGGACCACCAGGTTGCCTAAGGAGGGGTGAACCAGCCCAGGTTGGAAAGATGAAAAATAGAAAAGTAAGTAAATACACACTTCAAAATTACAATCTAGAGTGATATGTGGCTACTACATATTTCAGAATATTTGAATAATCACTTTAGTATTCAAGAAATTATTAACTTATATTTTTAAAATTGAACTCCTAATGTTCTCTCATTGTACTATTAAAGATGTAAATGTTTACAGAGCTTGGCGACAGTGTAACTATGCAGCAGAGGAGAGTAGTTTAAGATAAATAGTACACAGTTTGGTATATCATTCTGGTTGTTTTGGGGTTTTTTTTTTAATCTAGACAAAATGCGTGACTTTCCAGGATCCTCATTAAACACAACAGCATTCAAAGTGGCCAGGCTGCTCTCATGATAATAATTTATGTAAAAGCCTTAAATTAAGTAGAATTTATTTCTGCATTCTATGTAAATTTGCTGAGAAAAATAAATGGCCAAACTGCCTGTAAATTGAACCCATGGAAAGAACTTCAGAGACTAGGTCATTATTTAATAAACTAAAAAACACAGGAACACTTATCTTCAGTTTACTTTCCAATGTCTTTCCTAGTTGACTCATCACTGAAACCAAATGGAACAAGCTTGGGACTTGGGCTGGTCTTGCACCTCATCCCTTCGTGTTTCATTGTACCTCTGTGTCATTATGCAAGTGGACTTCATGCAGAGAGTAGTCACTTGCCCTTTCATGTACCTGGTTGTTCCCAACAGGTAATGTGGAAGCAGCATAGCGTGACTTTCCCTGGCTATTACTCAACATCTGTTCATGGTGACGACATTCACAAAACACAGGGTGGAGTATATTTTACATGCCCTTGAAGGAGTGTTCTCTACTTACCTAGTGCTAGGAAGAAAGACCAATGGGTTAACGTTTTTTCCCCTTAAGCCAAAAATAGTTGAAGGTGATGCAAAGGATGAGAATGTTTCTTTCATCCACACCCTGAAACCTGTCGCTTAAAATGTGGATTTTCTGTAACATTGTCATGGGGTATTTCTATTCAGACTTGATTTATCACTTTTAAGAAATGTTCTACATATTGGGTTATCTGAAATGCTGTTTAAGACGGAAAGTGCCTGTTTCAAAGAGTGAGAGAGAACACACAGTTTTGAATGTTAAAAACAGTCTATTGTTATTAAAGCTCCAGCTTTGGGAAATTTAACACCAAACAGGTTAAAACAGCACTCTCTTCCATCGTATTAATTATCTTTATCTATTTAAAAGGTGGTATGTATCATAACACTCTTAATAAAGTGAATTAACATAAACAGATTTAATTTAGAACATGACTTCTTTTTTTAATGTTTAGAAATTTGGAGCATCACTTGAAATAGGTAGAGATATGCTTGGGTATTATAAAAACAATTGTGAATTTCTAGACTAATTACTTAATTCAGATCTTGCAAGTCAAGAACATGACTTTTCACATCCTTGATGTTAATAACATGGTAGTGGACTGGCTAGATGCTTGCAGCCAGGGCTTGGGCTTTGGAATTGGGCAAACCTGGCCTCTGCCTCTTTCTAGAAGTGTGGTTAATAGGAACCACCAATAGTCCTTACCTTTATAAGATAAAATGTGAACAGGAATGCCTGTAGCTCAAGATTGACATACAACATAAGGTAGCTATTTTTATTTCTCTATCCCAAATTATATATAAAGGCAAATGACTTTTGTATTTTTTCATTACTCCAATCACATAACAAATAGTATTGCTAATAATATCGCTTTGAGAAAAGAAAATAAATCAGAGAAAGTGGAAGTAATATGAGACTCTAATATGACATTAGCTTTATGTGACATCAAGGACTAGGCATCTCTCTGGATTTCCTTTCTTCAGGTATACAATGAGAAGGTAACTTAATTCCTCTTCTCATATAAGACTCTTAAATTAAGTTAATGTCTACATATCCTGTGGTAACTTAATATAGTTCTTTGTTTCTCACTTGGTTTAGTGGACACAAGGGATTGGCAATCAATACCATACCGCTTGGGAAAGATCTGCCGTTTCGGATTCATAAAAAAATGTTACTTAGAGTGTTTTGTTTTTCCTTTCTTTCTCTTTCTTTCTTTCTTTCTTTCTTTCTCTCTCTCTCTCTTATTTATTTATTTATTTATTTATTTATTTATTTATTTTTGTTTGTTTTGTTTTTTTGTGGGACAGAGACAGAGAAAGACAAGAGAGAAGGACAGATAGGGACAGACAGACAGGAAGGGAGAGAGATGAGAAGCATCGTTTCTTCATTGTGGCCCCTTAGTTGTCCAGTGATTGCTTTCTCATACGTACCTTGACCGGGGGGGGGGGGCTACAGCAGAGTGAGTGACCCCTTGCTCAAGCCAGTGACCTTGGGCTCAAGCCAGCGACCTTTGGCCTCAAGCCAGCGAACATGGGGTCATGTCTATGATGCCATGCTCAAGTCTGGAACCTCGCTCTCAAGCTGGTGAACCTGCGCTCAAGCTGGAGACCTCGGGGTTTCAAACCTGGGTCCTCTGCATCCAGTCTGATGCTCTATCCACTGTGCCACCACCTGGTCATGCTAGAGTGTTTTTTAACTTGGTAGTTGTGGTAGATAGAACTATACACATTTAGCCTGGCCTGTGGTGGCACGGTGGACACTGACCTGTAACATTGAGGTTACCAGTTTGAAGCCCTGGGCTTGCCTGGTCAAGGCACATACAAGCAATCAATGAACAGCTAAAGTGAAGCAACTATGAGTTGATACTTCTCACTCCCCTTCCCCTCTCTCTCACCTCTCTCTGTAAAATCAATTTTAAAAATTATACCTCCTTCTAAATTATTCAGGTCCTAATGCCTAGAACTTCTATATATTACACAGAAGAAAGAATAAAAGCGGCAGGCGGAATTAAGGTTGCAATTCATCTGACCTTAAGGAAATTATCCTGGATTACTCAATGCAATCATAAGAGTCCTTAAGTGGGAAAGAGGAAGGCAGAAGAGTCAGTGTCAGGGTGATACATGCAGGAAAGACTGGGCCAGTCAGGATGGAAGGAGGTGGGGGCCCAGAATGTGGGAAGCCTCTGGAGTCTGGAAAAGGCAAGAAAAGTTATTCTCCCCTAGAGCCTCCAGAAAGTAATGCACGTCTTGATTTTAGCCCAACATGATCTATTTAAGACTTCTGAACTATGAGATAATAAATTTGTAGTGTTAAAACCACCAAGTTTGAGGTAATCGGTTATAGCAGCAATAGGAAACTTATATAGTAGTCAACAGAGACAAGAGAAGAATAGATGGGAAGAATGTATAATTTACTCAACATATATTACATACAATACATCGTTTCGTGCATTTTGAGCCCAGTGTTCTGCTCCATGTTAATGTTGTAGCCCTGCTCCTGGCATCCCACATACACAGTTAGGGTGTGTGCTTCTTGCTTCAAGGCCCTTATTATTTATTTGTCTTAGATCTTGTCTTACATATTTGCTTTAAGTGCAGTCAGTAAGCTCATGTAGTCATCTTTGAATTTCTTCAGAGATTTTCCTTTTGGGGGAATTTTCTCTGTAAATACTGGTTGCAGAGTTAGTTCCCTTTCATACCTGTCTGCTCACTCACTCTCTGATGAATCTCTGTTGAAATCGATGGGAGGGAGATGTTGAAGAGTTAAAATAATTAATTTTCTTCTGAGAATTAAAATTGAAAATAAAAGCTTTCACTTGCCCATAAATAAGTGCAACAGCACTAAACTTCCTTCTTTCCTCAACATAATATCAGCTCAGAATGAAAACAAAACTGGTACATACTTGAAGTCTAATAGCGTACAGCCTAAATAAGATCCAAAAAGAGGAACCAAGTCAAATTGGGGATTATCACAAATGGTGAAGTTAAGAAATAATGATGTCTAGGCTCAGAGAAACCTGTAGACTCAATAAACTCCTCACTGTCTCTTTTACTAAGTCTCTACTACAGAACTGTGATATTCATTTTTCTATTCTTAAGAGTGAAGCCCAGTACAGAGGACACTCAAATACTCCATATAGTGGTTATTAGAGTCTGGGGAAGGGGTAAGGAAAAAAGGCAGGTTTTGATCAAGGGTACAAAATTTTAGTTACTAGATTACTAAATTCTGGAAACCTAATGTACAGCATGAGGGCTGCTGTTAATAATCATGTATCATATTCTTGAAATTTGCTAAGAGTAGATCTCAAGTGTTCTAATCACAAACA
Organism: Saccopteryx leptura; assembly: GCF_036850995.1. Lineage (NCBI taxonomy): Eukaryota > Metazoa > Chordata > Mammalia > Chiroptera > Emballonuridae > Saccopteryx > Saccopteryx leptura. The sequence continues at coordinate 268,215,199 of NC_089504.1, read as the reverse complement.
GGAAGGTAACTATGTGAGTCGGCATATACATTAATTAGTTTGATTTGGGTCATTATTGTACAATGTATACATATATAAAAAACATCACACTGTACAGCTTAGCTGTAGAAAATTTGTATTTGTCAAAAATAAATAAAAATATAGAAGAAAATAAAACATAATCATTACTGGGTTTTGAATGAGTGTACAAGTCACATCTAGCATTGAAGAGATTTTCGATGTGACTGAGTCACTCAGACAAGACACAGAGGCTTAGTGGATGGACTCTTGTTATCACAGATTATTTTGAGAATCTTATGGAAGCTATAGACTTAAAACAAAAAATAACAACACAAGTTGTCATAAAACTTCAGATAGTTCTTTAAGCCCTTGAACATCACCAAAGTTAAGCATGTAGAGCACCAGATTCTCCTGCAGTAAAAGGAAAGTAGTAACAACTTGGGAAAGACTTCAGAAAAGTCTACAAGGAGAGAGAGCAGTGATGACATAGAGCTCTTAACTGAGGATCGAGTAACTAAGAGGTTCAGTTTGCCATGAATATTCTTTATCAAGTGATTTATAAGGTTTTGGTAGAAAACATCAGGAGAATGGTTACTCTTAACAAGTTTTGGGTCTTTTTTCATCTTGAATTTCTATCATTGTCTCTGGATCTTTTCCCACTTTACAAAGTGATGGTGTTATTGCTATAGAATGCTTGTGTCTCCTTCAAATCCATACATTAAAGTTCTCATCCCCAAAGTACATGATTGTCTAACCACTATACTGAGCACCTGAATATTATATTCAAAATAATATTCAATATAAATTTTAATTGAAAAACAAATTCTAACCCGCAGTGTGGCTATATTTGTAAATGGAGCTTCTCATGATGTTATGAAGGTTAAGACAGATGATAGAGTCAGAAGAAGAAACAAACTTAAGGATTGAAGAGAAGTATAATTATATATAGTAGAAAGATTACTATTACTGCATGTTATGAGAGGGGGGGAAAAAACGGACTTAAAATCTTCACCCATTACGAGCAATGATCACAAACATAGGACCACCCATGGAGAACCAGAATATAAATTTGTTTTTGTAACTTTGGTGGGTTTTTTATTTATTTATTTTGGAGGGTGTGGGTGGGGACAGGACAAGTGTGAGCAGTGTAGGGTAAAGAGTAGGCGTGGAAATGTTTAAAAAGGAACATAAATAAATGAGTTATTAAGTACTTCCTCTGAATCTCGCTAATCTCAACAATGTTTTCTTGGCTTCCAAGAAATCTTCATCAAACCAGGAAGTGGAAAGACAATCATATGTAAACAATTAAAATACTTCTTCTTTAAATCAGTAAAAAGTTACAAAATTTCCTTGACTTAATGGGTTGCTTGTCATATTTCAGGGGCTTTCCCCCATCTTTTCATCTACTTTTGCCCTGAATTCTCTGATAGTAAGGTCTATACACAAATTAAGAGGTTGAAATATTAAACAACAGTCAGGATAGTAAGTGAAATTTTTCAATACTACATGAAATGTCTGCTAAATAGATAAATAGGAGAGAAATATGGTTGAATTAAATACAATGTAATAATCCTTTGTTAAAAATATTTCTCCTATATTGATTTTAAGAGTTGTCATTATAAATAGCTAGTTTTAGTTATAGGTGAGTATGATGGAATATTTCTTTGAATCAAGTAGCTAATCTTAGAGGCATGGTCTACAGACTTCCTAGTCCCTATCATTCTTGGAAATTCTTTACTTAGACATTGAGGATCTTGATACAGTCTTGTACTTCCCCACAACTCCTGTCCATCTTTTAGAAGATTACAGGGACTGTGTAGATTACCTATTGAATGATTTATGATTTTCAGTCTTACTACATTTCAGCCACCATCCACCCTTTTCCAAGGCAACCTTTATTATCATTAAACACTGTACTAGCTCATAAAATTTAACCCATGATCTTTCCACTGACTTCTTTCTGTACCAGGAGTTCTCTCCCACCTTAATTCACACACTGTTACACACCTAGCTCACGTAGACTTAATTCCTCAATTTTATGTCAGTCTATCTTCTTTTGAGTTTTCTTTCTTCCCTATCACACATTCTTATCATCCAGAGATAACTATTCTTAATATTTTGGTATATTAGAATGTTACAATGATATATAACCATGAATAGAAATTTCGCTTTTTTATAAAGTCAAAATTATTAATTCTTTATTATTTGTGATTTTAAATCTTGCCCCAGATTTCTTCACTCTGAGGTCTACAGTCTATTCTGCTAATTAAATAGTTTTATGTTTCACATTTAGGCTTTACAAGCATCAGGAGTTCATCTTTGTAAAAGTAGAGACAGAAAAATTCCTGAGGGAGCAAAAATCTAACAGGCAGCAAAGAAAACAGGTGGCAAGAGACAGGCAAATTAGCTGAGACATATTATGGCTCACCCCTCCACCTTCGATAGCCCTACCTTAATTAATATGTTCAGATGAGAAATTCTGCCACTCCTCAAATGAAAGATAATGCTATGGAAATGAACCAATGATCAAATTTTTAAAGTTTGTAGAAAGTAAATATATGATGCTGGCAGTAAAAAAGTCAGTATGTGTAGAAAGCTAAACTCAACACAATCTTCTGGAAAGGAGAATAAAATATATGTGAGGAAAAGAACAGAAAAAGAATTAGAGAAATCCAGAAAAGTCAACTTCTAATGAAATGGAGGTTCAAAGGGGGAAAACAATAAAAATACAGGGGAATGTTGCTTAAACTGTAAAGAAGGTGTTCTATAGTTGAAAGAGGTTAATGAGTACTAGCCTAGAAAATGAAAACAGAAACCATAACATTATGAAATTTTGGAACACTGGTTATGAAGAAGTGAAAAAAAAAGTTGCAGATGAAGGATGAAAAGAGGAAAACTTGCAGAAAAAGGATGAAAAGTAAGCAACAATTAAAAGAAAGAACATTTGATGGCACTGGACTTCTTAGGAAGAGCTCTGGCTCACCGGAATCAGTGGAAACATACCCTTTACCTTCTGAGGAAAGGATTTCAAGATTCTAAAGGTAGATAAATTTTCAATCAAATATGAGGCTAAAATAAGACTTTTCAGATGTGCAAGGCTGAAAAAAAAAGTGAAATAACATAGACCTTTTAAGTATTCATTCACAGGATGCTATTGGAGGATTTCTACAATAAAATAAGGTCATAAAATAAAAAAGAGGAAAAGAATGAGTCTAGTTAAACAAGGCCTCCAGTATAGCAGAGTGTAAAATTCAGTTCCACACTGGTGGTGAAGCTTAAAGAACCAGGATGAGACACTCAGGAGGTTTAGAAGCAACTGGTTAAATTGGAACAAGATGGCTAAGGGGTTGAGTCTCCAGAAAAAAAAAAATAGAATTGAGAGATTATCTGATATGTTTGAGATTTTGGAAAATAATATTGATAGCAATTTAACAGACATGATGGAATATTTGCAAAAATGAAACACATATTTTTTTAAAAACTAAGCAAATGAAATAGTTAAATAAATTTGGCTGAAGAAAAAACTAAATTTGGGGCAAACAAGGAAAGCAAATTAGGCTACCAGTACACAATTTGTTCTCAGTCTTTTATAAGCCACAACAATATAAACATTCTGTTGACTGGATCAAAAATTCTAATAAAGTTAGACTAAGATGATGGGGAAGAAGATGAATAAGAAATAAGAAAGCTTCCCTGGCCAGTTGGCTCAGTGGTAGAGCATCGGCCTGGCGTGTGGAAGTCCCGGGTTTGATTCCCGGCCAGGGCACACAGGAGAGGCACCCATCTGCTTCTCCACCCCTCCCCCTCTCCTTCCTCTCTGTCTCTCTCTTCCTCTCCCGCAGCCAAGGCTCCATTGGAGTAAAAGATGGCCCAGGCGCTGGGGATGGCTCCTTGGCCTCTGCCCCAGGTGCTAGAGTGGCTCTGGTCACCACAGAGCGACGCCCCGAATGGACAGAGCATCGCCCCCTGGTGGGCATGCCGGGTGGATCCCGGTCAGGCACATACGGGAGTCTGTCTGACTGCCTCCCCGTTTCCAGCTTCAGAAAAATACAAAAAAAAAAAAAAAAAAAAGAAAAGAAAAAAGAAAGAAAGAAGAAAGCCAAAAACTCATTTGTATTACAGGAAATTAGTAGAGAAAATATAAAATTGACAAATTGTAAAAGCATGGTAGCTACAAATATAAAAATTAATCTTCAAAGAAAAAACTAAATGCTAAAGGGAGTTGTAATATTCAGGAACAGTAATGGTTTGAATAGTTTTTCTCACTATAAGATTTATTTGATAATCAAATTGGGTGCATTTATAGTTTCAATAAAATTATACTTAATTTAAAAATAAGTTACTTCACATCTTCTTCCTCATAATATGATGAAACCTGAATATATCACTCTAGAGTAACACAAAAAAAGAACAGGAAAAAGAATTTTGGAAGGGTGGTGATGATTATGTTGTTTCTAGATTATGTTGATAGGTTGGAATCAGCCTCATAAATCCAGTGGCCTGCTGGTCATTTTTTCTTGGTTGTTTTCACCACTACCTCAGGTCAGTCTTGCCAAAACTCACTTCATGACTATCCCCACCCTCCCTGGTACTCTTTCTCTATCAACTGGTAGCAGTATCATTAACCATTTACCTCAACCAAGATATATAGAGTCACCCTTGACTATTTCCTTTAACTCATTCTTGACAGACATTTCACAAGTTCTGAGGACATTACTACCTAAAATTTTTAATATGCACCTTTATCCATTTCCACTTGTCTAACTCAACCTGTCATTATTCAAAGCCTGAATTACAATAGTCTGTTTACAGTTTTATCTCCATTAATTCTATCCTTCATTCAATCACCAAGTGATTGATTATGTTTTCTGCTCTACCAAGTCAGTGGTTCCTACACTTGGGTATGTACTTGTGCATGACCTATTTTAGAAAAAGAAAATACTTAAGTGATGTTAATGTAAGAGTAAAAAGCCTCGAGAAACTCTGAATAATTTAACAATAATAACAAATCAACTATTATTAGAACATCACAATTACATTCACTCATCCAATCAAAGACTAGTTACTGAGCATTCACTATTATGTGCCACAGGGTGCAGGGAATTCTGTAGTGACCCAATCAACAGAGTCCTTGCTTTCAGAGGCAGACAATTAACCAATAAACAAAGAGGTAACAATAAGTACTATGAAAATAGCATTTAAGTTTGTGTAGGTTATTTTACTGAGGGAGGGCAGTAGAGACCTCAGTGATTTGGTGGCAGCTGAACAGAGACTTGAAAGGAGTGAGAAAGGCATGAGGGTGTCCGAGAGAAAGAAGCTCCAGGAAAAGGAAACAGAATGTGCAAGCGTTCTGAAGTGAAACTGCTCAGAGTCTGAGGAACAGCAAGGAGTTCAGTTGGTTGGAGTGGAGTAAACAGGAAGGAAATAGTAGAAGATGAGGTCAGAGAAGAAGCCTTATGCTGGATCGTCTACAGCCTCATGGGCCATGGTGAGGACTGGATTTCACCTAAAGGTGATGGAGGTTCTCTGGAGGTTTTGAGCAGAGGTGAGACAAGCACTGTCTACCTATTGTAGATCTGTCTACTCTTTTGATTCATATATATTATAGTGTGAGCATCTCTTCTGTCCTGTTTCTGTTGACTTTGTAAGAGAAGAATCTTAACATTTGTTGATTTTATGGGGTGAACTCAGAAAGAATAGAATAGCAGATGGAGGTCTTCAGGCCAAAAGGAGGTCCATTTTCTCTTAATGCATAAGCAGCCTGAGAGAGAGAAGACTGATTTTCTTTAGGGAACTTATTACTAATCAAGAGATGCTACCCACTTACAAATCTTTGACTTCACACTGAGAGAGCCAATATTAATATGCAAAAAGAACAGCCATCCCCTTTTCCACCTCGACTCTGGTTTATATTTGAAAGATCCCTGAGTTGACTGTCATGAAGAGTGCCATGCCCAAATTATTTCCTTCCCATTGTGAACTAGTTTTTCCTCGTGTAGAAAGAAAGATGATAGATGTCATTTGCTGACTACACACTTTCATCTCCAAGACTCAGAAGAGAAATCCTGTTTTCTGATCTCAATAAAATCCAAGATGAAAGCCTCTAGTTGGCATGACTGGGATCACATGTTCATCCCTGGCTCAATCACTGCAGCTGTGGGAATGGATGAGTCACTCAGAGAGGCCAGATACACATCAGGTGGCCACCGTAGGCCTGGAGAGAAGGTGCTGTGATGACCTGAGCAGGACGGGGAAAGGAAGTTAGACTGAAGAAAGACATAAAATGTATAAATCTCTACTACATAGGGCATCCAAAATCTTTGACAATTTGATGGTCTGCCTAAACTTACAGCCTAATCTCCTTCCACTTTTTAAATCAGATCACCCTCCAGAAGTAGGGCAGAGTGGTTCAGAGAATGAGCTTTCAGGTTAGCAGATCTAGATTTACATATCAATTTGCAATTTACTAATTATAAGTCCTTGGGCATTTTTTTTTCTAACCTAAGTTTTAGTTTCTTTATTTGTTAAATATGGTAAATAACGAAACTAAAGGAAACGATAAAAAAATAACAATACTTGACATAAGGTCTCCCATGTAGCAGGTGTGAGATTGTAGGGGGTTGATAAATAGCCCCCCTCCTTTCCTTTCAAGTTGGTTTCATTTCAAGAGATACTCAGAGATCAGAAATTGGAAATTCTTTTAAAATATGTCAAATCATGTATTTCCCATCTCACACGGAGTCAAAGCCAAAGCCATTCTAGGCCTACAAGCCCCTGCAACCATCTTCTCTCTCCCCATACCCTGTTACTTCCCTGTCCTCATTGGTTTCCATGGCGCCCACGTTACACAGCTGCACTGGCCTCATTACTCAGGAACTCTCCCACCTCAGGTCCTCACCCTTGCTTTTCCCACTGCCAAGCACATGTATGCACTCCAGGCACATGGATGCACATGGATGCACATTGGGAAGGAGACAAATAGTCTCTTCCCTCATTGGGCAGACAGTCTAGTGGGGAGATGGGCATTAAATGCACAAACAAGTATGATATGAATACAAAGTGTGGTCAGTGTTATGATAGAAAATACTTGTATTCCTACTCCAAGAGAGAATAATAAGGCAGAGTTACTGAACTCAAAATGTTGGACAAAGGAAGGGCCCTGCAAGAAAAGGTTATTTAAGCTGGGAGTGGTATGCAAATAACATACTCTGAAAGTGCAGACCTTATGCAAGACCATTATTCAGTGTAATAGAAATAGAATAATGAAGAGTTACCTGAGAGCCAAGCAGACAAGTGAACAAGGTCTGGAATGTTTAGTCACACCCAGTCGCTGGCAGATGGCAGTTGGTTCCCCTGGTTTTCAGATCTTTGAAATATACCACCAGCTTGCCTGTGTCTCCTGCTTCCAAATAACAGATCGTGGAACTTCTTGATAATTGCATGAGCCAATGCCTAATAGATTGTGTATTCAGTTGGTTCTGTCTCTGTTTCTCTGAAGAATCCTGACTAATACAACTGCTAATTAGACTACACACACTATTCAGTTTTCACTAGTTTTATATGCATTCATTTGCTTGTCTGTATGTGTATACTTCTATGCAATTTACCGCCATTTATAATTTCAGGTAGCCCCATCACAACCAACATACAGAACTACTCATTCAACTCAGGAGCAACAACTAAAATATCTAATTGAAAATGGGCAGAGATGCCCTGCTGGATAGCTCAGTTGGTTAGTGCATCCTCCCAATGCAGAGAGGTTGCCAGTTCAATTTCCAGTTAGGGCACATACAGGAACAGGGGTCAAATACATGGTGATGGAAAAAGACTAGACTTTGGGTAGTAAGGACAAAAGAGAGTATACAGATGTATTATAAAGTTGTACATCTGAGTTTATATAATATTTTTAACCAATGTTATCCCAATAAATCTAATATTTTTTTAATGGGCAGAGTATTTGAATACATATTTTTTCAAAGAAGATATAAAAATGGCTAATATACGTATGTACATATATACAGGTACATTGGAAAGCTGCTTAACATTACTAACCAACAGGGAGATGCAAATCAAAATTACAATGAGATATCACTTCAAACCTGTTAGAATGACTATTATCAAGAAAAACAATAAATAAATGTTGGTGATAATGTGGAGAAAAGAAAAACCTTATAGACTTACACTGTTGGTGGGATTATAAATTGATATAACAGTATAGAAAACATTAAGAAGATTCCTCAAAATCTTAATATAGAACTACTAAATAATCTAGCAATTCCATTTCTGGGTATTTCTATCTGAAGGAAATGAAGACACTAACTCAAAAAGGTGCCTGCACCCCCATGTTCATTATAGCATCATTTATAACAGCCAAGACATTGAAACTGCCTAGGAGTCCACTGAAAGATGGATAGATAAAAAAAAATTGGGATATATCTATCTATCTATCTATCTATCTATCTATCTATCTATCTATCTATCTATCTATATATATATAATTCATCCATAAAAGAAGGAAATTCTGGGCCCTGGCTGATTGGATCAGCAGTAGAGCTTCCACCCAGCGTGTGGAAGTCCTGGGTTCAATTTCCAGCCAGGGCACACAGGAGAAGTGCCCATCTGCTTCTCCACCCTTCCCCTCTCTTTTCTCTCTATCTCTCTCCCTCCCACAGCCAGAGCTCCATTGGAGCAAAGTTGGCTTGGGTGCTGAGGATGGCTCCATGGCCTCCACCACAGGCACTAGAATGGCTCTAATTGCAACAGAGCAACGCCCCAGATGGGCAGAGCATTGCCCCCTGATGGGCATGCCTGGTGGATTTCGGTCAGGCTCATGCAGGAGTCTGTCTGCCTCTTCCCCACTTCTCACTTTGGAAAAATACAAAAAAAAAAAAAAAAAAAAAAGAGGAAAATTCTGTCATTTGAAACAACATGGATGGATTTTAAGGACAAAGCAAAACAAGTGAGATGAAGAAAGATAAATACCACTCTATCTCACTTATATGTGGGATCTAAAAAAATACTAATAAATACTAAACTCATAAATAGAAAGAACAGATTGGTGGTTGCCATAGGCAGGGGGTCGGGGGTGAAATGCATGAAGGTGATCAAAAGGTACAAACTTCAAGTTATAAAATAAATAAGATCTAGGGATGTAATGTATAACATAATGGCAATATTAGTAATAACATATTGTATATTTAAAAGTTGCTACAAGAATAGATCCTAAAAGTTCTCATCACGAGAAAAAAAAAGTGTAACTATGTGTGGTGATAAAACAAAACAAAACAAAACAAAACAAGATCCAGAAGTGTCCTATCAGCATAAGGAACTCCTCATGCTCCTCTGTTACATCCTTCTAAGACTCACTCTTGATGCTTGTCTCGGTCACGTGATACATTGCCGCTAAAATTAAACCCATAAACTAGCAAATAAGTGAAAAACAAAATCGAAAGTTTTTTTGCGAAGTGGAAAAGGGCCAGTGAGGAGACAGAAGAAGAACCTACGACCTCGAGGAAAATGAAGGCTTTATTTAACAGACAATACCAGGAGTCCTACTTGAAGTATGGATTTATCGCAACTGGTGATTCTCACGCACAAAGGCCTCTCTGTATAATATGTGACAACCAGCTAAGTAATGAGGCAATGAAGCCTTCAAAACTGCTTCGCCACTTGGAGACCAAGCACTCTACTTTAAAAGACAAGCTTTCTGAGTATTTCAAAAGAAAAAAGCATGAACAAGAAGGACAGAAACAATTACTGGTGGCCACTACATCAGTAAATGCGAGTGCACTGAGAGCATCATACTTGGTGGCTAATCGTATTGCTAAGGCTAAGAAGCCATTCACCATTGGTGAAGAATTGATCCTTCCAGCCACTAAAGACATATGTCGTGAACTTTTAGGAGAGGCTGCAGTTAAAAAGATAGCACAGATGCCTCTTTTGGCTACCACTGTCACATGGCGCATTGAGGAAATAGCAGAGGACATTGAATCACAATTGCTGGAAAGGATTAATAAATCACCATGGTACGCTCTCCAGGTTGACGAATCTACAGATATTGACAACAAGGCAATGCTACTTGTTTACGTGCATTATCTTTATCAAGAGGATGTGCATGAGGATATGTTATGTGCACTATCATTGCCACCCAAAACCACAGCCGCAGAACTATTTAAATCTCTGGATGACTATATATCAGGAAAACTGAAATGGTCTTTTTATGTCGGCATATGCACAGATGGAGCTGCTGCCATGACCGGAAGGATGTCTGGTTTAACTATTCGGATTAAGGAGGTTGCACCTGAATGCGAGTCTACGCATTGTGTCATTCACAGGGAAATGCTGGCTAGCCGAAATATACCACCGGAACTTAACAGCGTATTGAAGGATGTCGTTAAAGTTATTAACCACATCAAAGCACACACCCTTCATTCGCGCCTGTTTGGGCAGCTTTGTGAGGAAATGAACGCGGAGCACAGACACCTTCTCTTATACACAGAAATAAGATGGTTATCCCGAGGGAGGTCCCTGGCCAGAGTGTTTGAATTACGAGAGCCGTCGTAGAGATTTCTTTCAGAAAAAAAGTCACCGCTAGCAGCACATTTCAGTGACGAGGAATGGGTCGCAAAACTCGCTTACTTGTGCGACATATTTAACCTCCTCAATGAACTCAGTTGGTCACTTCAGGGGAAAATGACAACTGTCTTCAAGTTGGCAAAAAAAAGTAGCTGCATTTAAAGCCAAACTGGATTTGTGGGGACGACGCATGAACAGGGGTGTATTTGACATGTTTCAAACATTCGCGGGAATTTGGGAAGAGACTGAGCCCAAGCCTTCATTGTCCCAGCTGGTGCACGATCACCTGTATTTGCTTTTAAAAGAGTTTGAACGCTACTTCCCAACCACAAAAGACCCACGAATTGCCAAGGAATGAATCCGTGATCCATTTTCAACAAAACCAGCTGAATCCAGGTGTCTATCCAAGAAGAGGATCAAGCTACTGGAGATCGCAAGATGACAGCGGCGCCCTATAATTGTTCGAGACTACACCTCTGCGTGTTCTGGATTAAGAGGTCATGGCAGAATACCCTGAGATCACCACAAAAGCACTAAAACCCTGTTGCCATTATCCGACATCCTATTTGTGTGAAGCGGGATTTTCTGCAGTGACAGCAACAAAAACAAAATTATGGAATAGACTGGACATAAGCAACACACTCCAGGTGTCATTGTCTCCCATTAACCCTAGATGGGACCATCTCGTTGCAAAGAAACAAGCTCAGGGCTCCCACTGATTTAGCGTTATGTTTGTTGAGAGAGGCTATCTCTCATTCTATATAAACATTATAATAAATAATCCTTAACTTACAATATTCAAAACAATGGTGAGTTGTATTTTTCATGCACTTTATATTTGTTTTTGTGTTGTATCTTATTTATAAGGCATGTTTAAACATTACCATAGCGACTGGAAAGTGTTTGGAGGCAGAGAGGATGTTACTCATGTTATGTTGTTGGTGCGATGTTAAGAGACGCTTCTAATAAAGTTGCATACAAGTACACAGTGGATTCATGTTTATTTTTATTGTCGTAGGTTCATGATTGGTAGCAAGCCTGAACCTATCATATTACATATTGATGTCAGACATGAAACATTGTCAGAATAACAAATTTAATAACAAAATTTTTTTTTATAATAATTTTATTTTTTTAATGGGGTGACATCAATAAATCAGGATACATATATTCAAAGATAACAAGTCCAGGTTATCTTGTCGTTCAATTATGTTGCATACCCACCACCCAAAGTCAGATTGTCCTCTGTCACCTTCTATCTTGTTTTCTTTGTGCCCCTCCCCACCCCCTTTTCCCTCGCCCATTCCCCCCTCCCCCCCCGTAACCACCACATCTCTATCTTAGTTTCACTATTATGTCCCACCTACGTATGGAATAATACAGTTCCTGGTTTTTTCTGATTTACTTATTTCGCTTCGTATCATGTTATCAAGATCCCACCATTTTGCTGTAAATGTTCCCGATGTCATCATTTCTTATGGCTGAGTAGTATTCCCATAGTGTATATGTGCCACATCTTCTTTATCAGTCATCTATTGATGGGCTTTTCGGTTGTTTCCATGATCTGGCCACTGTGAACAATGCTGCAATGAACATGGGGCTGCATGTGTCTTTACGTATCAATGTTTTCTGAGTTTTGGGGATATATACCCAGTAGAGGATTGCTGGGTCATAAGGTAGTTCTATTTTCAGTTTTTTGAGGAACCACCATACTTCTCTTCCATAATGGTTGTACTACTTTACATTCCCACCAACAGTGTATGAGGGTTCCTTTTTCTCCACAGCCTCTCCAACATTTGCTATTACCTGTCTTGCTAATAACAGCTAATCGAACAGGTGTGAGGTGGTATCTCATTGCCGTTTTGATTTGCATTTCTCTAATAGCTAAAGAAGATGAGCATCTTTTCATATATCTGTTGGCCATTTCTATTTCTTCCTGGGAGAAGTGTCTATTCATATCCTCTTCCCATTTTTTTATTGGATTGTTTTTTTGTTTGTTGTTGAGTTTTATGAGTTCTTTGTATATTTTGGATATTAAGGCCCTATCTGAGTTGTTGTTTGAAAATATCATTTCCCATTTAGTTGGCTTTCTGTTTATTTTGTTATCAGTTTCTCTTGCTGAGCAAAAACTTCTTAGTCTGATGTAGTCCCATTCATTAATTTTTTGCCTTCACTTCTCTTGCCTGTGGAGTCAAATTCATAAATGCTCTTTAAAACCCAGGTCCATGAGTTGAGTACCTATGTCTTCTTCTATGTACTTAATTGTTTCAGGTCTTATGTTTAAGATCTTGATCCATTTTGAGTTAATTTTTGTACAGGGGGAGAGACTGTAGTCCAGTTTCATTCTTTTGCATGTGGCTTTCCAGTTTTCCCAGCACCATTTATTGAAGAGGCTTTCTTTTCTCCATTGTGTGTTGTTGGCCCCTGTATCAAAAATTATTTGACTATATATATGTGGTTTTATTTCTGGACTTTCTATTCTGTTCCATTGGTCTGATTGTCTATTTTTCTGCCAATACCATGCTGTTTTGATTGTCGTGGCCCTATAATATAGTTTGAAGTCAGTAATTGTAATGCCCCCAGCTTCATTCTTTTTCTTTAGGATTGCTTTGGCTATTCGGGGTTTTTTATAGTTCCATATAAATCTGATGATTTTTTGCTCTATTTCTTTAAAAAACGTCATTGGAAGTTTGATGGGAATTGCATTAAATTTGTATATTGCTTTGGGTAATATAGCCATCTTGATTATATTTATTCTTCCTAGCCAAGAACAAGGTATATTCTTCCATCTCATTATATCTTTTTCGATTTCCCTTAACAATGGTTTATAGTTTTCATTATATAAGTCCTTTACATTCTTTGTTATGTTTATTCCTAAGTATTTTATTTTTTTTGTTGCAATCGTGAAGGGGATTATTCTTTTGAGTTTGTTCTCAGTTGTTTCATTGTTGGCATATAGAAAGGCTATTGACTTCTGTATGTTAATTTTGTATCCTGCGACCTTACTGTATTGGCTTATTGTTTCTAGTAGTCTTTTTGTGGATTCTTTGGGGTTTTCCATGTATAGGATCATATCATCTGCAAAAAGTGATACCTTTACTTCTTCTTTTCGGATATGGATGCCTTTTATTTCTTTGTCATGTCTGATTGCTCTGGCTAGAACTTCTAGTACCACATTAAATAAGAGTGGAGAGAGTGGACAACCCTGTCTTGTTCCTGATTTAAAGGGGAAAGCCTTCAGTTTAGTGCCATTTAATATGATGTTAGCTGATGGTTTATCATATATGGCCTTTATCATGTTGAGATATTTTCCTTCTATACCCATTTTGTTGAGAGTCTTAAACATAAAATTGTGTTGTATTTTATTCGAAAGCGCTTTCCTGCCTCTATTGATAAAATCATGTGTTTTTGTTCTTTGTTTTTGTTGATATGGTGTATTACGTTAACCGTTTTACGTATGTTGAACCATCCTTGAGATTCTGGGATGAATCCCACTTGATCATGATGTATTATTTTTTTAATATGTTGTTGTATTCGATTTGCTAGTATTTTGTTTAGTATTTAGTATCTGTATTCATTAGAGATATTGGTCTGTAGTTTTCTTTTTTTGTGCCATCCTTGCCTGGTTTTGGTATGAGGGTTATGTTGGCCTCATAAAATGTGTTTGGAAGTATTGCTTCTTCTTCAATTTTTTGGAAGACTTTGAGTAGAATAGGAACCAAGTCTTCTTTGAATGTTTGATAAAATTTGCTTGTATAGCCGTCAGGGCCTGGACTTTTATTTTTGGGGAGGTTTTTAATGGTTTTTTCTATTTCTTCTTTACTGATAGGTCTGTTAGGCTTTCTGCTTCTTCTTGACTCAGTCTAGGAAGGTTGTATTGTTCTAGGAATTTATCCATTTCTTCTAGGTTGTTGAATTTAGTGGCATAAAGTTTTTCATAGTATTCTACAATAATTCTTTGTATATCTATGGTGTCCGTTGTGATTTCTCCTCTTTCATTTTGGATTTTGTTTATATGAGTTCTTTCTCTTTTTTCCTTGGTAAGTCTTGCCAAGGGTTTGTCAATTTTGTTGATCTTTTCAAAGAACCAGCTCCTTGTTCTATTAATTTTTTCTATAGTTTTTCTGTTCTCTAATTCATTTATTTCTGCTCTGATTTTTATTATCTCCTTTCTTTGGCTGGTTTTGGGTTGTATTTGTTCTTCTTTTTCTAGTTCCTTAAGGTGGGAAGTTAAGTGGTTCACTTGGGCTCTCTCTTGTTTGTTCATATATGCCTGAAGTGATATGAACTTCCCTCTTATTACTGCTTTTGCTGCATCCCATAGATTCTGATATGTCGTATTGTCATTTTCATTAGTCTGTATATATCTTTTGATCTCTGCACTTATTTCTTCTTTGACCCATTCATTTTTAAAAGTATGTTGTTTAGTTTCCACATTTTTGTGGGATTTTTTTCCTCTTTTTTGCAGTTGAATTCTAGTTTCAAGGCTTTATGATCAGAAAATATGCTTGGTACAACTTTGATTTTTCTGAATTTGCTGATGTTGTTTTTGTGGCCCAACATATGGTCAGTTCTTGAGAATGATCCATGTACACTGGAGAAAAATGTATACTCAGTCACTTTGGGATGAAATGTCCTGTAGATGTCTATCATATCCAGGTGCTCTAGTGTTTTGTTTAAGGCCACTATGTCTTTGTTGATTCTCTGTTTGGATGACCGATCTAGAGCCGTCAGCGGTGTATTGAGTCTCCAAGTATGATTGTGTTTTTGTCAGTTTTTGTTTTAAGATCAATAAGTAGCTGTCTTATATATTTTGGTGCTCCCTGGTTTGGTGCATATATATTAAGAATTGTTATGTCTTCTTGATTCAGTGTCCCCTTAGCCATTATGAAATGGCCATTTTTGTCTCTGAGTACTTTTCCTGTCTTGTAGTCAGCATTATCCGATATGAGTATTGCTACACCTGCTTTTTTTTGGATGTTATTTGCTTGGAGTATTGTTTTCCAGCCTTTCACTTTGAATTTGTTTTTATCCTTGTTACTTAGATGAGTTTCCTGTAGGCAGCATACAGTTGGATTTTCTTTTTTAATCCATTCTGCTACTCTGTGCCTTTTTATTGATGAGTTTAATCCGTTTACATTTAGTGTAATTATTGATACTTGTGAGTTCCCTATTGCCATTTTATATCTTGCTTTCTGTTAGTTTTGTGTCTTGTTTGATCCTTCTCTTTCGTTTTTCTGTCTTTTGTTTTTATTTGGTTGTATTCCATACATCTTTCCTCTGTTGCTATCTTTTTTATCTCATGTGCTTCTGTGGTGGTTTTTTCAATGGTGGTTACCTTTGAGTAATGAAAAGGGTCCCTACCCTGTTCATTGTAGCAAACTATTTTGTGAGTACTTTTGCACTCCATCGTCCTTTGCTACTGTTAATCTCCATCTTCTCCCCCTCTTTCTTTTTGTTGTTGTCACAGTTTAAATTTGGTTTATTGTGTTCTTCTTGGAGCTTTTACTTCTGGCTCTGTTTTTTTTTGTTCTTTGTATCTGATTGGAGAACCCCCTTTAGTAATTCCTGGAGGTGGGGGTTTTCTGATGATAAATTCCCTCATCTTTTCTGTATCTGTGAATGTTTTTATTTCTCCTTCATATTTGAAGGATAGCTTTGATGGGTATAGTATTCGTGGCTGAAAGTTCCTCTCTTTCAGGACTTTAAATATGGGGTCCATTCTCTTCTAGCTTGTAGAGTTTCTGCTGAGAAATCTGATGATAATCTAATGGGCCTTCCTTTATATGTTGTATTCTTCTTTTCCCCTGGCTGCCTTGAGAATTTTTTCTTTGCTGTTGGTTTGTGTCAATTTCATTATGATATGCCTTGGAGTAGGTTTGTTGGGGTTAAGAAAACTCGGAGTTCTGTTTGCTTCTTGAACTTGAGGCTTTAGTTCTTTCCACAGGCTTGGGAAGTTCTCATCTATTATTTAATAACAAAATTAATACAGAATAATGAGGACATGCTCGCTCCTCCTTTAACTTAGCCCAGGGGTCCCCAAATTACAGCCCACGGGCTGCATGCGGCCCCCTGAGGCCATTTATTCAGCCCCTGCTGCACTTCCAGAAGTGGCACATTGGTGGTCAGTAAGAGGAGTATAGTTCCCATTAAAATACTGGTCAGTTTGTTGATTTAAATTTACTTGTTCTTTATTTTAAATATTGTATTTGTTCCCGTTTTGTTTTTTTACTTTAAAATAAGATATGTGCAGTGTGCATAGGGATTTGTTCATAAGTTTTTTTTTATAGTCTGGCCCTCCAACAGTCTGAGGGACAGTGAACTGTCCCCCTATGTAAAAAGTTTGAGGACCCCTGACTTAGCCCAATAAATATCATAAGTTCAACAATTATATTTAAAAATACCACAGTTTTTACGCCAGTAGCATAATTTTATTTTGTGCATTTATCTGTCCCACCCTAAAGGCTGGTCCGTGAAAATATTTTCTGACATTAAACCGGTCTGTGACCCAAAAAAGGTTGGGGATCACTGCTCTAGTGCATGGCAACAGGAACTGGTGGGTCGTGAAAGCTGCTATACCATTCGTGATGAGCTTCCCATGGGACGTCACTCTGAGTCAACAGGACTTGACAAAGGGGGATTGTAAAATTCTCTAAGCACTGGTTCACTGGTATCTTAATCCCAAACTGTCAAGTCTCAGGAGGCGGTGTGGGGAGGGAACCGGAGGTGATGAGCATGAGGCAAAGAGGGCTGGTCCCACTGAAATTTTGCATAGGAGGACGGGAGACAGGAGACTGGTGACAGGGGGAAATGGTGAAAGGAGAAGAGCATCACCTTTCCTGTGGTGCTGAAACAGGAAACATGACAACAGGGGAGTCATATACATACACTTCCCGTTTCCCTCAAATCCCCGGTGGTCAGACTGTCGCTGCCCTTAGCACCATGCCCCTTTGGGCTTGCACTTTATGCCCAGCAATGGCCACTTAGTTACTGTTTTTGCAAAGCCATATATGGAAAGGGGAAAAAAAAAAGGCAGTGTTTGTGCTCTGACAAATGTAGAAGAATCTGTTCTCTTTTAAGTCATCTAAGTTTCTATTTGAAGTTAGTTCACTTTAGGGTAGATAATTTGCCTCCTCCAGCTGCTACATCTGCAGAAGAGAATAATCATATCTTCTATTCCTGAAGGCAATTCAAAAGGTCAAAAAATTTCTTGAATTGCCACTTTTACTATTTCATTAAAATACTGTTTTATCAAAATATTCTATTGAGGAAGAGGTTTCGTGAGGCTCTAGGTCAGCGGTTCTCAACCTGTGGGTCGCGACCCCGGCGGGGGTCGAACGACCAAAACACAGGGGTCGCCTAAAGCCATCGGAAATACATATTTTATTTAAAAATGTATTGTATATGTATTTCCGATGGCTTTAGGCGACCCCTGTGTTTTGGTCGTTCGACCCCCCCCCGGAATCGCGACCACAGGTTGTGAACCGCTGCTCTAGGTGAACAAAACTATTTTAGACACAGTCCCTGTTCTCAGTGGGCTCACAGTTTAACTGGAGAAAACAAATACTGAATGTATAAAGTATGAAAGATATACCTTATCCTAGCAATCAAAAAAATCTTTTTGGTTCCTGGACAGTCTCTTTTTCAGTAAATATTCCTGCATTCTACCTTACGGGCCCACTTGCATGGTCATCACCTTGATGGTCATCAGACTGTGGAATCTGACACTCTGCTCTGTGACCAAAGCCCTCCATCCTTCAGACGGCTTGTCTGAATGCTCCCAATGGGATCACACCTGGACCTCCTGGGGCTCTCCAGTCCTTCATATCTCTTTTCATTAGCTTCTTTCTGACTTCTGTTCTTTTCCAGAATAAACATAAAAGTTTATCACCTCAATAATTCTCTTACCAAAACCTTAAGCTCTCTTGTCCCTCTTTCCTTCCTCTTTTTTATAATAAATAATAACTAAATATCCACTTGCTTCATATTTTCTCCACACTTACTCCATGCTCATGCACCAGAATTTAGATGAATAAGCCACACAGCAGAGAAAGCTGGTACACTTACAAATTCATGATTACTAAATTCAAATGTGCCTTCAGTAGTCCTGGTAACCCCATTGTGTTTCTCTGACCAACTTGCTCTTTCCTTTCCAACAGGCCTTTTCCATACCTTCTCTCTCTCTTCAGACTTCTAGCCTAGTCCCATTCTTCCCCTTGCTCCTTGAAAATGACCTACCTTACTTTAATAGAGAAAATACAGGCCAGCAGAGGTGAACCTTAACAAGTTCCTCCTCTCGTTCCTAGCAAACATCCCTGCACCTGTGTCCACTACAGCCTCCTCCACTCCTATTTCAGCCAGTGTGCCCCTTCTGCTATTCAAGGCCTGGCTTCAACCCTCTTTTGAGCCCAACACCATCCATTGTCTCTTCTTTCTCCATCTTTGGCT
This sequence comes from Saccopteryx leptura, assembly GCF_036850995.1. Taxonomy (NCBI): domain Eukaryota; kingdom Metazoa; phylum Chordata; class Mammalia; order Chiroptera; family Emballonuridae; genus Saccopteryx; species Saccopteryx leptura. Next base: position 268,196,176 of record NC_089504.1, on the reverse strand, counting down.
TCTTCCCATAACTTTAACCCTTCCTATCAGCACTTAAACATGCATGTCCATCTCAGAACCTCCTCCCTGAATCTTATTTCTTCCCTTCCCATTACCACTCTTCCTCCTTTCTCTAGTTGACCATAAAAAAATTTTTTTAAACCTACAAAGTTTTTAATTTTGGGGGGTTTTGTTTTTTGTGAGAGGAAGGGAGATAGAGAGACAGACTCCCACATGCGCCCCAACCAAGATTCACCTGGCAACCCCTGTCTGGGCCAATGCTTGAACCAATTGAGCCATTGGCTGCGAGAGAAGAGGGAGAGAAGGGGGAGGAGAAGGGGGGGAGAAGGAGGGGAAGAGAAGCAGATGGTCGCTTCTCATGTGTGCCCTGACCAGGGATCAAACCCAGGACATCCATACCCTGGGCTGGTGCTTTATTCACTGAGCCAACTGGCCAGAGCCACAAAGCTATTTTTCACTGTGATGACTATTGCCCCATGCCGGTCAGTCATGTCATCCTCCCTACCTATCCCTTTTCTAGTAAAGACCATGCTCTCAGCTACAGAAGTAAGTATATGTCCCAGGCTTGACCAATGGAGGTCATTGTCTGGCCTTGGCAACTGATGACGGGGCCTGTGACCTGTGTAACTCAGGGCCCGATAAAGTAAACAGAAGCCACAGTAGTTATTTCAAAGAGAGAGGAATTAATTCAGGGAACTCTTTCCGTAAGCACAGAAAGGTTGAAAGAGCATAAAAGAGATCCATACCTGTTATGTCTGCAGGTGCAAAAAAGACCTGGGTAGGGCCACAGAAGTTCATGGGGGTGATCCCTGTCGATCTGGCACTCCAAGCTGTTGGGGAAGCTCTCCACACTGGAGTGTGGGCTTTTGAGGAGATGTGACTGACAGGTCATAGAGAGCCTGGGAGGTACAGCCTAGAAGGTCACGTGCAGCAGAACTACTGTTACTCCATCTGCCAAAGGGGGTTGTCCTGGGAGTTGCTGGTTCATCTTAGGAACTCAGCGAGTTTGGGAAGAAGCTGGAAGCCGGCACCACTTTGCCCTGCTGCCAGTGATGAGCTGGGAACTTAAAAAAGGGAAAATAAATTCCTTTCTTCCCCTCCTTTTACCTCCTATTTTTCCTCTTGTGCCTCCTATTGATAGAACTTAGTAAGAAACTATTTTTTAAAGGAATCTGAGAAATGCAATTAGCTAAGTCCCAGCCCCAGCATCACAAAGCAAAATATAAAAACTTATTTTGGAGGATATATCCTATTATTTCACACCAAAGCAGTTAAAAAAAATGTCCAGGAAAAATATCATCTACTTGATAAATATTTAGCACTAATAATGATGTTCTCCTAACATTCAGCCAAGCTACCTGAATATTTCAAGTTGCCATGAAACTTCTGGGCCTGGCAGGAAGAAATACAAATGGCCAACAGATATATGAAAAGATGCTCATCTTCATTAGTTATTAGAGAAATGCAAGTCAAAACTTCAATGAGATACCACCTCATACCTGTTAGATTAGCTATTATCAACAAGACAGGTAATAGCAAATGCTGGAGAGGCTGTGGAGAAAAAGGAACTCTCATTCACTGTTGGTGGGACTGTAAAGTAGTACAACTATTATCGAAGAAAGTATGGTGGTTTCTCAAAAAACTGAAAATAGAACTACCTTATGACCCAGCAATCCCTCTACTGGGTATATACCCCAAAAACTCAGAAACACTGATACATAAAGACACATGTAGCCCCATGTTCATTGCAGCATTGTTCACAGTGGCCAAGACATGGAAACAACCAAAAAGTCCTTCAATAGAAGACTGGATAAAGAATATGTGGCACATATACACTATGGAATACTAGTCAGCCATAGAAATGATGACATCGGATCATTTACAACAAAATGGTGGGATTTTGATAACATTATATGGAGTAAAATAAGTAAATCAGAAAAAACCAAGGACTACATGATTCCATACATTGGTGGGACATAAAAACGAGACTAAGAGACATGAACAAGAGTGTGGTGGTTACTGGGGGTGGGGGGGAGGGTGGGGGAGGGAAGGAGGGAGAGGGGATGGGAGGGGGAGGGGCACAAAGAAAACTAGATAGAAGGTGACGGAGGACAATCTGACTTTGAGTGATGGGTATGCAACATAATTGAATGACAAGAAAACCTGGACATGTTTTCTTTGAATATATGTACCCTGATTTATTGATGTCACCCCATTAACATTAATAAAAATTTATATATATAAAAAGGAAACTTCTGGGCTTGGGTTAGTTTCTTTGCTTTCCATGACAACCGTTGGGTGAGCTTTCTGCTGCGCTCATTCCAGTGCAGGTCCCCAGAAAAGCCCTCGGGACTGTGTATACTGTTTTTCACAGCCCTGCATGGCAACAGGATTTGGTGTCTCCTTCATTTGAAAAGCTCCTTTCTGCACCTCTCCCAAGGCCCTCTAGGAGAAAAAACATTTTCCACACATTCTGCTTCTGTATCTTAGTAGCTGATTATGACTGCATGTTTGTTTCCAAAATACTGCCCGTCAAAACTTGTACAATTTGGAAGCAGGCATATGGGTTCAGTATGCGAAAGTCCGCATTTACATAAAAATGTATCTCCCTTTCCCTGCAGGCATCAAGTTGAAGTGCCCTGCCCTTTGGAGCCACTCAGGGTTTGAAGGGCAGGGCAATGTCAGAACACACTCATCCCTCCTTGGGATGGCTGAAGACCTGATGGTCTTAATGCTCCCTAAGGGCAAGTACATCTTTTCTATTAGAAGGCAGGGAGAGAAGCCCTACATCGCTTACTCTAAGAAATTCCTTTGGAGAACTGGCTGATGCTGTAACCTGCCACTGAGGATAAGATCATGCCTAGAAACAGTGCAAACCAAACAATCGTGTAAACAAAATGCTCTTTATGAATAGCAAACTATACAGTGATTAACATCTGGTAATGTTGACTATGTAACAGATTTTCCAACTATGATATCGTGCCTCAAGAGTGTACCCCAGAGTGTTTATGGGTGTGCCCAAATATTGATCCTCTCCACCCTCAGGTTAGCTGGATCCCAGGCTTCCTTTGTTTTCTACCATGTCCCTTAAAAAAATTATAATGTTCTGTTTGTACCGTGATAGAATAGTGAAGAAGCCCTGTTGTAACTGGCCATGTTTTCCTCTTTTCTTTTTGTGCCAGGAAATTCTGAGACAAATGTGAAGTTTGACTACATAATTATCAGAGTTAGGATATCGTCATTGTCTTTTCTCCCTTTGCTCTGATTTTCTATTTTATTAACCTCAATCCACATGTCTTTCATGCAAATAAATAAAATCTTTTGAAAAGTTATCCAGATAAAAATTTCTATTAGTGATATTAGAGAAGCTGAAATATGAAATGTAACCAGATATATGAAATGTGACCCTGACATACCTGCTTCATGAATAAGTGATCCTAGGAAGAAAAGTGGCTGCTGATGAAAATCATGTGCTAGACTGCAGTTAAACGTGTTTTCATACCTAATTCGCAGTTGTTTCTTCTACACGGTCAGTCGTGATATTGATATACATTTAATGAATCTTAAATCAACAATGTTCAGTTGACATGTGCAGAGTATTATTAAGCAGAAGTGCAGTTAACGTGGTGATATACAGCAGTGGGGGGGGGGGGGGATGAAACTTGTGGAGCTTCCAGGATGAAGAACTTGAAACCATTCACTGTTCTTTAAACAATCCCCTCGATTTTATTCTTCTATAGTCTACCATCAAAGAATCTCTCCTTTTCACTGCAATTTATTATAGATAGCATTACTGATCAGGTTTTGATATCCAATAAACGATGGTGAGAAATAGATCTACCATAGTCCAGAGTACTGAAATATTCCATGATTCCATTTCTCTGTTACTCTAGTACACAATGACATTGAGACACTATAAATTTGCCTAACTGCTACAAAATAGGTTAGAGTGAAGGTAAAATAGAAACATGATCAATGATGGAATTCATTGCTCATAGGAATTTAAAAAATGTCTGATCAAAAGAGGTCCAACTCTTCCTGGTTTTGAGTTCATAAATAAGCTCTATATGATGCAATAAAAAAGGAGTACTTTGTTAATGCTTTTTAATGTAGAGTACTACATAATTACAAAAATCAACTCTGTAAATCTGGATGGCTTAAATCAAAGAAAAAATGTCTACAAGGATGGACAGACTACATATTCTTTAGAAAACAGTCCAGAAATGTTTTTCTACCAAACTTCTTTTAAGTATAGAGTAGCAAAGAATATGAGGTTTTTACTCATCAATGCTCATTAATCCTTGCATGTTCAGATAGTCAATGCTATGTATTGAAAGAAAACCCATAGGCTTTAACAGTAAGCAGAGCTAGGGGCAAATTGAAATTCAACATGCATAATTTTAACTGGAACATAAGTCTAAATATAAGGATACTGCATCTCCCAATAAAGGTAATATTATATTTACATTTAGCCCTTTTCAAATTTTGCTTGTTTTATTAATGAGAACATAAATCTGTAACAAAATTTGTAAAGTCATCACTTCCCTTCCAAATGCCCAAATACCAAACATTAGTGTCATTTTGTATGTTGGAGAAATTATGTAACTTTTCTAGCCTTTAGTTTTCTTATATGTACAATAGAAATGATAACGGTGCCTACTTCACAGGGCTGTTTTGAGAATTTAGTAAAATTGCACCTGTAAGGCAATGATCACAGGGTCTGGCACATACTAAAATATCCAATAGGTATTAGCTGCTAATATTGCTGTTGTGATCATTATTTTTATAATGATATTTAATATTATTCTGTCGCTATCATCTCTTGGTAATCTTATGTTTAAAACCATCTCAGATCCCAGCTGCTTCCATAATTTTCTTAATTTTTCAGTTTCAGTTATGAAGACACTGAGTAATATCCAAATGATGATGGTAATGATGATGATGATGACAATAACTAGACAATGATGACAATAAAAATAAAGTCCCAAACAGCTTATTATGAATGATTATGAGAATCTGGAGAAAGCTTATATGGTATTATAGCCAAAAAACACATAAGTGGTTCAATTCAGTCTTTGCCCAGTCATTCCTTCTCCCATGATTTCCACAAAGAAGAAATATGCACAGGATTTATGGGAAATGGCAAAAAAGTTACCAGTTCATTATGAGTTGGTTCTGTACTTAAAGTCTAATGCAGTGGTCCCCAACCTTTTTTGGGCCACGGACCGATTTAATGTGAGAAAATATTTTCATGGACCGGCCTTTAGGGTGGGACGGATAAATGTATCACGTGACTGAGACAAGCGTCAAGAATGAGTCTTAGACGGATGTAACAGAGGGAATCTGGTCATTTTTAAAAAATAAAACATCGTTCAGACTTAAATATAAATAAAACAGAAATAATGTAAGTTATTTATTCTTTCTCTGCAGACCGGTACCAAATGGCCCACGGACCGCTACCGGTCCGTGGCCCGGGGGTTGGGGACCACTGGTCTAATGCCTAGATCTCTAGTTAGCAAAAGTAGTAAATATGGCCTAGTGAAAAAGATTGCTTTAAATGCCCTTTCATCAGTTTAAACACAAATCCATTTTTCAGAGTCTTACTAACTTCAGGTTGACCACTTAGTACAAAAGACTAAAGAGATGGGAGTTTGTGGATGCTAAGAAGGGCCAAGGAATAGGGCATAATAGCAGAATAGCTGAGGTTACCTTTGGAGAAGAACCTTTGACAGTCTCTCTGGCTCTTGCTTCATAGACCAAGAGGAAGAAAAACAGAGACTCACAATTAGGTGCAGGGCCTTATACTATATCATCCCACCATCCATAAGTAAATGTGGTCCAACAATGTCTGAGATTTGCCTTCAATCAAGTCAATATTCCCTTGAAAGGTTAATATTTTCTTGGAAGAAGAAACAAAAAATCCTCTTCTACTCTGTTTCTCAAACAGTGACTTTCAGACTATTTTAAAAATAAATAAATGAAACGTAACTTTACAACACATCAGGAAATGATAATTGCTAAATTTTTTTTTGAAAAATAATGACATTTTGAGTTTTTAAGCACCCCAGAAAATTATGTTTTTAGAAACTAGCTAGAGAGGCCCAACCTTCAGAAACTATGATCTCTCTACCTAACACAAAAGCTCTGGATAATAGAAAAATTTTTAGAAAGACCTTGTTTATTGGTTTAGCTCTCAACTAATCAGTAAAACATAGTGATTAATCATCAATGAGCCTGACCTGTACTGGCGCGGTGGATGGGGCTCAACCTGAACTGAGGTTGCCGGTTCAGGGCTCCAGGCTTGCCTGGTTAAGGCATATACGGGAGTTGATGCTTCCTGTTCCTCCTCCCTTCTCTCTCTCTCCCTTTATCTCTCTCTCAAAAAATAAATAAGTAAATCAATAAATAATTTTGTATGAATTAAAAAAAAGGAGAAATAACCACAAAAATATCATCAATTAGTATTTCTATATATATTAAGATAGAAGGCCTCCCTAGGAGAACATGGAAACTCCAAGAAAGAACAAAAGTTAAATGGTGTGTGTGTGAGTGTGTGTGTGTGTGTGTGTGTGAGTGTGTGTGAGTGTGTGTGTGTGTGAGTGTGTGTGTGTGTGAGTGTGTGTGTGTGAGTGTGTGTGTGTGTGTGTGTGAGAGAGTGTGTGTGTATGTGTGTGAGAGAGAGATTGTGTGTGTGTGTGTGTGTGTGTGTGTGTGTGTGTGTGTGTGTGTGTGTGTGTGTGTGAGAGAGAGAGAGAGAGAGAGATCAGCATAATGATACTGGATAGAAACTAAAAAACCAAAAAGATGACAAAAATCCATGTGGAAAATACCCTCCAAGACACTCGGTGCCCTGGCAGTCTTCTGGCTCATCAACCACATTACAATCATAGAAATGATCCCTAAATATACCCATAATGGGCAGTTTTATTCTAACTTTTGTTTTGAATATTAAAAACATTTTCAAAAGTCCTACAGACTGTAAGGCAAGGTGCCCAAAAGTCTAACCCAAGATTTTCCTTATTTAATCACAGAAAATAAAAAAAGAACATTTCCGCCCATTTTTGAGTTGGTCTTGATTAGAGTTGAATCACTACAGTTTGAGTGTTTTACAGATTTCTGGAAATATCATAGTTCAGTAGTTCAATTTAAAGTACTTTTACATCATGAAAGGGAAATAAAATTGGCTCAGACTTCCTCACTCATTCATCCATTCAAGATGTGACCCTCAAGAAGTCACTATTTATAGGGATATGGAGATAATTGATGCAGTGCAGGTAGAAAGAAGGTATGGGTATAAAGAAGAGGGAGCAGGTCACTCTGCCTGCAGGAAGGGGAAGAAGGTTAAGGAATAAGGAGAAGATGGACAAGCTGTTTCTAAGTAAGACTAAGAGAACCAGGGGGACAAGGCAGGGTAGATTGGGCAGAGGTAGAGAAAAAGGCAACCTAGGTGGAGGGAAAATCTGTATACATGTATGGAGGCATGACAAAGTATGGCATGTCTGGAAAGTTGACAATCCTTTTCACCTAGAAATCACAAGAGAAATGGGGGGGGGGGAGGGACGCAAGAGAAAGAATGGGAAGAAATAAAGGTAGAAAATTAAGCAGTAAACAAGTGGTAGAAATAACCCATAGTAAGAATCTTAAAATTGATTCTCTGATAATTTCTGAATGGGGAATTAGTGGTAGTTCATTTGAAGAATGTATTTTAAAATCAAGAAAAAAGACTAGTAAAGAGGCCATTGTAAAAATTAGTGTGCAACTGAACTTTAGCTATAGAAATAGAAGAAAGGAGATGTTTAGGAGATAAAAGAACAGAATAAAGGAATATATTAGATGTGGGGAATGAGGAAAGAAATAAGCTAAGCTGAATCCCTAGTATGATATCAATTAATGAATTATTGAAACACAGGAAAGACCAAATTGTTAGGGTAATTTATGTGTTCAACTTTGCATATAGTGAGTTTGAGTTTGAGATAGTTTGAGATACCTCTGTATGGATAACCAGGTGAAGCAATTTCATTGTCAATTAAGTAAAGAGGTCTCAAGAGAGGAGAGAGGTTTGAGCAACAAAGATTGGCGAGTCAGTGACATTTAGTTGGCTGTCTAGGCTATGAGGTTGAAAAGACAGCCCAGAGAGAAAATGTAGACAGAAGTGAATCACTGTCATTGCATAATAGCTGAGTCATCAGATGAGATATCAGTTCTGTCTACTGACTGTACTTAAAAGAAAAAAAAAGGCTGGACAGGGCTAGATTGTCCCAAAAGGCGAAGAGTAATCTCTTTGGTGTCCCTTTGGCAAAGATAAAGAAGTTAAGTTTCCTGGTCTTTTGTTTATTTGTTTGTTTTGGTTCTTCAAATTCTTCCCATCCCTTTCTAATCTCTTAGATTTCAGTGCTTCTACCTCATCTACTGCCTCTTTCATACGTGATCTCTCTACATAACCTGTCCATCCTACAACATTTTTTATAGGTCAGCCTTTGCAAATACAATCAATTCTCACCATCTTACTCTCCCCAACCTCACCATACACACACCTCTCAAAAATAATCAATGAACTTCAGATGTTTTTCAGAAAAGACAGTGCTACACAGTGAAAAGAGCCAGTCTTTGGAGCTAGACCAATCTGAACTCAAACCCTGGTTCGTACAGATAGTATTATGTAAAACTATATGCAACCTACATTTTTGTAGGCTAAGATGATTGAATATCAGCAGTTTCATATGGTTGAATCTAACAACTTTGTGAGCCAGGGGTGACTAGCAAGTCAAAATAATCTCTCAGAACTTAATTTCCATTGTCTCATATGTCCATTGAGCCAGTGAGCCCTAATGGTCCCAAAGCTGCATTCTCAGGTCAGCTTGCTAACTTTGGAAGGAGTGAAAGATGGCTTTAACTAATCTGATTATCAATTCCTTCTTCCTAAGGTAGAAAAAATCCTTCTCTTTGGGTTGAAGCAAAAATGTCCTGAGAGGAGAAAAGAATTTGGGGTCTAATAAACATAATTTGATGAATCCAATTGCTTAAGTCTATCTGCTCAGAGATGGAGAAGTTTTCTTTCATTTGCCCGTGGTTTGCTACTGATCACCCTACCCTTTCTTTACTCTTTTCCGAGAGGTACATTGCTTCTTTAGACACATAAAAGCTCTGAGTGAGATGAGTCAAATATTATTCAGACCTAAGAACTATTCATTTGCTTCAAAATGATTTAGTTTATTTCTTATCTCATTCCATAATTTGGATTTCATAGCTTAACTCTCAGAGGTAAAGCTTATTTCTAAGTTCTTGGGAGACAGCTCACTATGGTCTCATGTACAATTTAGTGGTGTCTGGACATTTTCAAAGCAGGAGTTCTGTTGAGGGGGGAGGAGCAATGGAGAGAGGGATATAAAACACTTAAGAGGAGTCGCTATAGTTGAAGCAGGAGTAGCACTGGGAGCACAGAGGGCCCCTAGGCCTATCTCTTTCTCCCATGATGCACCTAGGGCCCCACAGAATACACCAGGTACCCCTTAGTATTATCTGAAGATCCTTCAGCTTATCCTTTTGACTGACTTTTTACCAGCATAGGCATGTGCATGTGTGCATGTGTCTGCATTATGTATGTACAAGTATGCATCCATGTGTAGTTTCCATAGACCCAATTCAAAAACTGGTGAACAGAATCCATTGATAAAATATTATTCCATTCAATGGCACTTTAAAAATGTTAATGATAAGTTGGAGAGCTATTTATTAATGATGACAAAACTTAAATTTAAAGATCAGAAAACCAGATATGGGCTGACCAGTAGTGGTACAGTAGATAGAGCGTCAACCTGGGACACTTAACAACTAACAACTTTGTGAGCCAGGGGTGACTAGCAACTCAAAAATAATCTCTCAGAACTTAATTTCCATTGTCTCATATGTTCATTGAGCCAGTGAGCCCTGGACTCAGATTCAAAATCCCAAGGTCACCAGCTTGAGCACGAGCTCATGTAGGTTGAGTGCAGGTTCACCAGCTTGAGTGCAGGGTCACTGGCTTGAACTTGGGATAATAGTCATGACCCGATGTTCTCTGGCTTGAGCCCAAGGTCTCTGGTTTGAGCAAGGGGTCACTGGCTTGGCTATAGCGTCCCAGTCAATGCACATTTGAGGAGCAATCAATGAACAACTAAAAGCATCACAACTGAAAGTTGATGCTTCTCATCCTCTCCCTTCCTGACTGTCTGTCTGTCTTACTGTCTCTCTCACTTCTCTCAGAAAAATAAAAAAAGAAGATAAAGAAAACCAGATGTGGATGTAAAAGGGGGACTGTAATAAATCTAACCTATGAAAGTAACATCACAGGGTGATCTAACCATAAATTCCTCACTGGGTAAGTCACCCTATAACTTTTTATTAAAACGTTTATCTTTGCCTTAAGCATGCCCTGTCCATTGTCCCTGTGCATCTGGGTTAACACATCTGTGAAATGGCAGAACTAGCTCTTTTTTCCCAACCCCTTGAAGACATAATCATTTTCAAAAGAGCCAGATAATCTTGTTAACTACCCTGTACCTTGCTTTTACTCCCATCTTCATGTAACTTTCTTTACTTTCCCTCCTAAGTTCTCAGGTTAAAAAGAAGAAAAAAAGAAAGAAAAAGAAAAAACTGCAAGAGTGTCCTTCTCCGGCGCATTAGAGATCTGGCAATTGTTGTCAGATAGGCTCAAATAAACTAGTCTACGGGTTTGGACATTTCTTACGTCAACACAGAGTATTAATAAATTTAGAGATCTGTACACAGTTACTGTTCATTAAACTCCAAAACAGCATGCTCTCCAGCTCACATCCTGACTGTAGCTACTGTTTACTGATTAATGTTAAGTGGGCATGCAACTGTGTCCTGGTGCAGGAATTGACAAATTCAGACTCCTACAGGGGTTATTCTTAATCTAGTATAGGTTATGGGCTTCTAGAGGAACTAGATAAAAACTATAAGCAGTTCTCTCCAGAAAGAAAATCTGCATGAATACAAAAACTCAAAAATGTTTGTATTGTTTAAGGACGTGAGTAACCTTCTAAAATCCCTCATAAGATACTTATTAAAAGATTCTTTCTATCATAAGGAAAGTGCATCTGTTAATTGAATAAGATTTCATGGTAAGAGGAAAAGAACAATTAGAGCTTCTAACTGTGCCCTCAAAGGTACTGATGCATCAAAAATAGTGATGCTGGCCCTGGCCAGTTGGCTCAGTGGTAGAGTGTCAGCCTGGCATGCAGGAGTCCCGGGTTTGATTCCCGGCCAGGGCACACAGGAGAAGCGCCTATCTGCTTCTCCACCCCTCCCCCTCTCCTTCCTCTCTGTCTCTCTCTTCCCCTCCCGCAGCCAAGGCTCCATTGGAGCAAAGCTGGCCAGGCACTGAGGCCTCTGCCTCAGGCGCTAGAATGGCTCTGGTCGCAACAGAGCAACGCCCCAGATGGGCAGAACATCGCCCCCTGGTGGGCATGCCAGGTTGATCCCGGTCGGGTGCATGTGGGAGTCTGTCTGACTGCCTCCCCATTTCCAACTTCAGAAAAATACAAAAAAAAAAAAAATAGTGATGCTGGTTTAAAATTCAATTATGGTATCAGTAAAACATGCTAAGTTATTACTGCATGAGCAATCCCCAACTATAAGTGATTCATAGTACAGTAAAACTTTATATCTCATTCACCTATGTAATGTTGATTTGCACATGTATTTGGTAATTGTTGTCACTTAGAAACACAAGTTGATGGGGCAACACTTTTTCATTGTTGACACAGGAAAAGCCAGTGTGGTTTACCACACTCTTTCAGATTTTCTGAGTGGAAGTGACCAGTGTCCTTTCTACTCACATATCATCAGGCAAAGGAAGGGATACTGCACATATGATTTTAAGAGGGAGAAGGGAAATAAAAGAGTGAGGTAATAAATACAATTGTCTTTGTTTCAAGAGTTAGCAGCTGTAGGTGTTATTCACTATTTCTGAGCATCTATAAACATGAATATTGTTCTATTTCTTTGTAATCAAAGACCTTACATTTTAAAACCTTGATATGCTTCATAAGGATTCTCATCAAATATTACTTACAATACTTAAAAAATTTTTTTGAAAGTTATATTCTGACTCAAACCTTCCAAAATTGGAAAAGTCAACTCCTTAGCTTTATTGAACTGCCAGTATAAAAACACACCACCATAGTTTGGAAAGAGATGGCATATTTACTGTCAATTTTTATGAAGTAATTGAGTCAGTGATGCAAAACTTAGTGTTGTGGTGCTTGCTTTCTACCGCTCCAGTCGGGTGCTTGCATAGGTAAATATTTGACTATCATGTCTTGTTGAAGTCATGCCTGGCCTTCGAATTCTTCTCATAGGACTTTGTGTGCATTCTGCACTTGCTCCAATGGCCCATAATTGTCTACATGCCTTTCTGCTCTATTAGATTGTGAGCTCACTCATTCATTCATTAAACAAATATTTCATTTTAATGTATTTTATATTCCTACTCTTGTTTTTTTGTGTGTGACAGAGACAGAGAGAGACAGAGAAAGGGTTAGACAGCAAGGGAGAGAGATGAGAAGCATCAATTCTTTTGTTGTGGCACGTTAGTTGTTCATTGATTGCTTTCTCATATGTGCCTTGACGGGGGGCTATAGCAGACTGAGTGACCCCTTGCTCAAACCAAATGAGCCTGAGCTCAAGCCAGCGACCTTGGGGTTTCAAACCTGGGTCTTCTGCGTCCCAGTCCGACACTCTATCCATTGTGCCACTGCCTGGTCAGGCTTATATTTCTACTCTTAACACTGGGCCTAGCACAGATGGGAGTTGATAAATTATAAATAAATTAATTAAAGAAAACCTGTTTTATGATTAGTGTTATTTTTATAGTAGTAGCTGTTATTTATTGAAAGGAAGCCAGGATGCTTAACTAATTTATTAAGTGTTTTTTATATAGTCTTGTTTTCTGTTAAATGTTTTATCTCCTCTAATTCTCATGGTAGCTGTAGGGTATAGACATTATTATTCTTACTAGATAGAATAATCTCTGTCCCTCTATTTTCAATTGCATCTAACTGGTATTCACGCCCGTCCTGATAGGGTTGGTTATTAGAAGCCTTCCCTTCCCTGACTTATAGGAGTGTCACTCTGATATGGGTTGAACTGTGTCCTTCCACTGCCCTTCGATTCATCTGCTGAAGTTTTACCCACCCCCACACCCCACCACTATTTCAGAATGTGAACTACTGGGAAATAAGATCATTGCAGATATAATTGGTTAAGATGATCTCATTAACTAGGGTAGGGTGGGCTCGTAGTCTGATTAGTATACTCATAAAAAGTGGAAATTTGAACAGAGACATACACACAGGGAGAATGCCACATGAAGGTTGGAGTTATGTTACATATCTCAAGGGCCTACTAGAAACTGGAAGAGAGAGTTAGAAATGACCCACTCCTAGTTCCGTCACAGGGAGCATGGTCTTGCAGACAACTGTGATTTTTACTTTTGGTCTCCAGAATGATAAGACAATAAATTTCTGTTGTCATAAGCTATCCAGATTGTAAGATGTTATTATGGCAGCCCTAGGAAACTAATAATATACGCTCTCAGTATCTCTTCCCTCCCACTCCACCAGCAACTGAAAAACTTTAATCAGTTTTATTGGAAGCATAGTGATCTGTGATGTAAGTAAAGAATCAGATTTTCTCAACTCCTCATGAACCACATAACTCACTACATGTATCCTCACAAAGAGCCTTTTCTACTTGTATATATGAAAAAATAAAAAATATCAGTGAGCTTCTTTCAACCTCCTGCTTCTCCATCCACAATCTCACATGCAGCTAAATCCACCTTTTGCTACCTTTCTCCAACAATGGAAAAGGTGTTCTGTTTCTCACCCACAGTCACTCCTCTCACATCTGGTCTAGGGTCCATCCTTGTCCTCGTGAACCATCTTGCATTAGTTCTCTCTTTCCTCCTACATTTCAACTTCTCAATTCCCTCTTACCCTTTTCAATTAATATTTAAATATTCCCGACTCTCTTACCTTAAAAATGACAAATATTTATCTTTTTCTTCAAAATCTACTTTGGGCAAATACTTACATCTATCCTGTGCAGTTATGAGTAAAGTTATTGCTCTAGACATGTACACCCCTGCCTCCTGATTCTCACATCCTCTTCAGCTCCCTGCATCTGTCTCTGACTCCTCTCAGTCAATGAAACACCATCACTAAGGTGATGCCTTGTTACTTAATCCACTCACCATTTCAACCCCTTCTCACTGGATCTCCCAGCAGCCTTTAGCTCTGTTGGCACTTTCTCTCTTTTTTCAATGCTTTTGCTGTCGATTCTAAGACAACACAGTCTCCAGGTTTCCTTTCCATTCTAGTCTCCTTTGGGAGTTTCTCTTCCTCTGTTCACTGCTTGAATTTGGATGGTTTCTGACCTCCACACTTTCCTTCCACGGCCCTCTTTCCCTTCATTACATCTTCTGCATTGGCTTCAGTTACCATTCTCTTGCTGATCATTCCCATGTCTTAACTACAATTGTTCACGTTTTACTTGAGGTTAATTTGCAGTTAACATTTATTTCCACATTCTTCCATTGTTTCTGTGTACCACAGATTACAAATTTAAAAAAAATAAAATCCCTACTCCCTTGGTTCTAGAGTTCAATATGTGAATTAAATTCCACCAGGTAAATGCACCTGCCAGAGATTTGGAAGGCAGAAGTGGGTGAAGACCATCTTCTTGCTGCTTTGACAGCTTCTTCCGGCGAGCAACAGTGTGGAAGTTGGTTTTCCTGCATCACTGCGCCTGCTCCACGGATGATGAAAAGCAATCTGGCAGCAGCAGTGATAGCTTCCTGGTTCGGGTTTCCTGATTTCTGCATCACAGGTACACGGGTGTGTTCTTGGACTCAAGATCTCTAGTAACAGTTCCTTCCTGGTTGTATCCAAGTTAAGAGCTTTCCTAGAAGGGCAATTCTGTCTAAAATCTATTTCTCCAGCTGATACAACAATTTGTGAATATCCTTGACTGTCACCTATTTATCTGGATTCAATCCCCTTCTGTCTAAAACAACTACAATGGTTTTCGCTTCGTGCATTGAACTTCACAGACAGAGAATTTGATTCCTAGAATCAGGGCATTATTGCAACAAAACCAAGAATGGATAGTATTAGCTTGATGGCTGGGTATTTGGTGACTAAAACATAAATATGGCAGAACAAAAACTTAAGGATACTTGTTTACTTTTTTTAATATAAGAGAAAATTTATTTAGAAAGTTACAGAAGCAAAAGAAAGGTCCTTGGAGCTTAGGAGAGAGAAACGTAGAGGTAACACATCTTGGGGGGAAGGAGAGGGAAGAGGAAAGGCAGAAGCATGCTCCCAGGGGTGCTTGCTTTACCTTGAAAAAACTTTGGAAAACTGTCACTTGCAACACACCAAACATATGTTAACAGAGCTTACAGTTCAAGTGGACATAATCGGAAACCCTCTTATCAGTGTGAGTCAGTTGTTTCTTGCCTGTCTTTCCAAAGCTGTAAGCGAGCCATGGGCGCGCCTACCATGAGAGGTGGTTCTGGCTGTGGAGAGGCGGTATGGGGAAACACACGCGGCCGCCCAGCCCTTCCTGGGCATCCCCAGTAAGACCTTCCAGGCAGATAACGGGAACTTGCTCAGGGAGAAACTTCTCACTGGCAAGCATGGGATGGAGAATGCCATCTCCCTATGCGAGGCCTCTCTTTCAGACAGCTTCAGTCTGGGGGTGAGTGGCGGTGTGAACAGAGCACCAGGTGCAGGAAATAAAACACCCAAGATGCCAATCACCCTCTGCCTGATGACATGCTTTCTGTGGTCCCTTGAAAACACAAGAAGCATACCAGAGGAATTTTATGGCTAAAAATAACTCAAAAACCTGCCTTACAAAAAAGCCAGTGATTTAAAAAAAAAAAAAAAAGAAATCTCTAAAGCAATCTCTGGATCCCCAACCTGCCCCAGGAGGAAGCAGGTGTGAAAGATGTTTTGCCTCTTAAGGAGGGCATAGCCCCACCACCCACTTCTGATAAAATCCCAGAAAACAGTGGAGGGGGGATCCCTTCCTGACAGCAGAGTCAGAGGCTGAAGACTGAGTAACCCAACTGACTGTACTGTCAGGGTAGGGAGTTTTTCTAGTTTTGGGAATTAGAAAATCGCTAGACATCAGTGATTTCTACGCATTTACAATTCTTTCCTTTTCTGAATAGGAGTTTGTAATGCACTTATTTGGTTCCTATTCCATCTTTGTAGACTGGCTGGGCAGAAGTTTGTGGAGAAAATGTTTTGTTTTTTTTTTAAGCAAGAGAGAGAGGACAGAGAGAGGGACAGACAGACAGAAAGGGAGAGAAATGAGAAGCATCAATTCTTCGTTGCAGCACCTTAGTTGTTCATTGATTGCTTTCTCATATGTGCCCTGACCAGACGGGCTACAGCAGAGTGAGTGACCTCTTGCTCAAGCCAGCGACCTTGGTCTCAAGCCAGCGACTTTTGGGCTCAAGCCAGCAACCATGGGGTCATGTCTATGATCCCACGTTCAATCCAGGGACCCCACACTCAAGCTGGATGAGCCAGTGCTCAAGCCTGTGACCTCAGGGTTTCCAACGTTGGTCTTCTGTGTCCCAGGCTAATGCTCTATTCACTGCGCCCCCACCTGGTCAGGCGAGAAATTGTTTCTTCAGTTTCTAAGTAGCAGTATCATTCAGATCCACATCAGCTCTTTCCGGTTCCAGGGCTGCAGCTGCCACCCTGTCTGCTCACCTACAGTGGGTGATCTCAGGGAACTACTCTAGCTTCCTGATCAAGAGGAAGGAGCAGACTTACAACGCCCAGCCTAATAATCTGAAGGCCTGCAATGACTCCCCTTTCACTACAACGGGCTGATTCACAGCAAGACAGTGGGCGTGGAGCCCACAGCAAAGGGTTGGTGGTCATCAGGAACAAGATCTGGAGGTCCAGCCAGCGAAAGCCAGCCACCTCCTACGTGCAGACCATCACCAACAGAATGTCCAGGGCAGCATCCGGCACATGACCCGCAAGAACAGGTAACCCCGAGCTCTGCATTAACCCAAAGGATTAGAGTGTCTGCAGGGAATATTTTCCTAAGTTTATACCTGAACTTCAGTTTGTATGCAAATCATAATAGTCACTTATCTCTCCAAAACAATGCAGAGATAAGGGGGGAAAGCCCAAAGATGGTCAGGAGACCAAGGTGTGCATCTTGGTATGACCACGTGCAGGTCTTGTGTAAATCATTTATTGTCATCACCTGACAGAAGCTGGTGTTCTGGCAGGCCAGCAAGGTGAGGCTAAATTTAAGAAAGGTCATGCTTTTAGGATGTTTTTTAAAAGTGAGAGAAAAGTAAGAAAACTGGTTAGCACTCTCTTCTTGTTTTATACTCTCTGTGTTTATTTTTCTAACGTGCTTGTTTCAGAAACAATGATAAAAGATCCGAGGGATAAATAGAGTTTTGTTAAATGATTAAATTGCATTATGAACAACTTATTTAATGTTTCCCCAGTAGAATGATGGGGGGAGGGGGGATGTTTCCACTGAATTTGTCTTATTCAATTACTATATTAAGACTAAAAAAACTATTTCAAGGTCTATGTAGTTTCCTATTGGCTTTCATAAAAAATTTTTGTTTAAGTGAATGATCTATTTTTTTGTATTAGAAAAAAAGTGTTTGGCTTGTAAAATCATCATCAAAAAAATTTAATTCTTTCAAAGGAAGAAAAGAATGAATAAATAGTTTAAAAGAAAAGCTAATATATTTGTTAAGAGCCATAATACATCAAAGTGAAAAATTCCTGTTTCCTTGAACAACTAGAGTGCAAGTTTATAAAATGCAAATTAGGTGGTCAATTTTCAGCAATTTTGATTCCAAACTGTTCAAAATACATAATAAGATGAGTCTATTATTTTCTTGAAATTTTCCCAATATTTCAAAAGTAAAAGCTGCGATCAAATGAATTTTCCTGATTAAACCAGTTAACCTAGTTCACTGTATCACTGTGTGTTTTGACATCGTATGGATCAGGCTTTTCAGAAGAGGAATTAAAACCTAAAAGAAGCATTGAGATCCACCCTGAAAGATTCCAGGTTTGACTCTACATTGAAAACAAGAGATAGAAGGGCCTGGCATCCCTGCCAGGAGCACGTGGGCAGTTCTGGCTTCTGTTAATGAAAGCACAGATAAAGCATGCTGTATAAACATGCTGAGCAACTGAATGTGTGGTTGCCCTAAAATAGCAACAACATACCAGTTGAACTGAATATCCCAAAAAGGACAGACAACATTTAAATGTTCCTAATTAGGGAGGGTTGAAATAAAATACTATCATTTTTCTTTTAAAGAAGCATCTTTAATCCAAGGGATCCCACTCAAAGAATGCATCTATAAAGTGATCCCAAAATGATTTTATAAGCAGTGACAGAAGAGCAGTAAAATGTGAGCCCACATCAGAAAAATAATTAAAAATCAGAACAGCCAAGTTCCAGAGACGTGGCGTCACCACACTGGGATGTGGTAGGTAGGACTATTGTTCACTGGCCTACACTATGTTCAGAATTTGTGTTTAGATTTTAATTGCTATATGTCACCAAGAAATAGACAAACTAAGGAGAAGAGCTTTGCTGAGCCATAATGCCAAGGTGGGTAAGCAGATAAAGGGAATTGTAGAAGCAAGGTTGAAAAAAAGAGTCAAAAGAAGCTTAAGTGTTTTATCCTTGGACGGCTAAAGAGGAGAGAAAGGAAAGAAGGGTGGGGGGTTTGATGGAGAAGGCTTTGAGATCAGTGTTTCAGGTTGTTCCAGGAAAAATGACAACTGGAAACCTTTCTAAATCTGTGACTCTTAAAGGATGTGATTCTAAAGAAAAGAAATATATATATATATATATATATATATATATATATATATATATATATGTGTGTGTGTGTTTATATATATATATATATAATATGTGTAAACTAGTTCTTAAACTGTGTTTCCTAAACTTTGACTTTATAAAACCCAGATATGAATTAGCTGAAATTAATGTTATTTTGTTAGGATTAAATTAAATTAATTAGTTGCTTTATCTACGTACTGTTGGTTGTGATTTACCAGTCTTCACACTCAGTCTGAAGGCCTCTGCTTTCTGTTAGGCTTTAAACCTCAAGTCAGTTCCTTATGGATGGCATAAAAGGGTCTAAGGGCAAAATCAAGACCTCAGATGGGCTCTTTTAAAGATTTATTTCAAATTGCACAGAAGTAGCCTTGAGTCATCAAAACTGTGAAAAAGTGAGGAACGCAGGAAGAAATAAAAGAAAGTATTTGATGTGGCAGTTTTGACATTGTAACAAGAACTTTTTCTGTTGTATTTTGGTAAAACCTTTAAAAAAAAAACCACTATTTTTAAAAATTATTCAATAACTTAGGTCACAGACACTTTCATCTCTGCCCACACCTAAAGCCCATCCTTGAGTTTCACCATTTGGATATAGGTTAAATTTGTGGAATGAAGTGAGGGTTAAGGATGGGGTAGGGTCAGGATTGGGGGTCAGATGAGGCTATACCTGGAGGTGGGAGAAGAGACTACGTGGCTCAGGTAAACTCTGGTCAGTGATGGGCTGAGGGTCAGAGAGAGGTAAGCTAACACGTGTGTGAACCCACAGTGGAGCCGTTACCCACATGGTTCGGTCAGGTACAGAAGTATGTATATACGCAAAGGAGAGTGGGAAAATAAGAATTCTGACTTTATTTATATTGTCCCCCAAATCTTAAGGAGGATTCCAGATTCGGCATAACAATCTTTAGGTGCTGAGTGGGTGAGACAGAACCATTTGTGATGCACATGAAAAGGGGAAGAAAGCCTGAGAACACTTCCGTATCAATCATTTTTGGCTGGTCACCCAGACATTGCATGGTAACTTTAAAAGATACATATCTAAATTTTGTAGTTGCAAAATAGGTATGAAAGTCTGGATGCCCATGAGAACTCAGTAATGGTTAAGAGAAGATGATGAGAGTAACAATTCATTAGAAAAATTATAATAAACTATCCTTTTTATGACACCTGGTAATGGAAGCTAAATAGTTAAGAAGACCCAAAACTACTGACACAGAGGGCTGTAAGGATGTTTAATCTTGTCGTAAAAGCATTACCTTGTGTCCAAAATTTGCAAATGTGATAAATCTTAAATATAAACCTGAATCAGGGACTCCTTTATTTAAGTACTTTGTAATAGCAATACTTCAGATCCACCTAATTATGCATTAATCAGCTTGGCTGAAGTGATAACTTAAAAGTCTTAAGGGCTCAAAGCAAATACCAGATTTTCCTCACATTACCTACCAGTGATTGTGGGTTACCTGCTGTGGCTCTGTTCCACGTGTTGTCCTCTCACAGGACCAGGAAAGAGCAGTCCCTATTTGGGACATGCATTCTTATGGCAAGTAGTGTTGAGCCTCATTTATGTTTTGATATTCAATTCAGGTGTTCCCTCTCCAGAAAGCTCTCTCCAGTTCCCTCTATGGGTTGACAGCCTCTTCTAAGAGAGTCCTGTGCAAGGCTCCATCTTGGCACTCAATATACTGTATTGTCATTGTTAGTTCACTTGCTTTTATCCCCTGACAACTCAACTCCTTTCAAAAAGGGACAATGAGTTGTCTCTGTATACCTAGCAACAACCCCATGTCTAGCAACATGCTATTCTTTTAATATTTTTTTCGTGCTATCTTTTTAAATGATTGAATGAATAAAGAATGAGTTTGTGAGAGATAGGTGGGAGTCCTTTGAATCAGGAGATAAGTTTGGAGACTGAGAGTTTGGGAATCTTTTACCTGATATTTTTCTAGAAAAGCTCAAAGCTACAGTGTCTGCTACAGAGGAAGGTTAGTAAGAGTGGTGTAGGAGTATGAGAATTGTCTAAGATCTCAAAAATTTACTACGGATAGGACCAAATAAGAATGGATTTGCAATATTTTTAACATAATCTAGGGCATTTTATAAAAAAATTTTAAGCTGTGAACTTGCATTTTTGTGATTAACCAAAATATAATTTTATTCTAAATTTTATGAATGACCTCCTTATAAACAAATATCCCATATGATTTTATTGCCCACGTATTCATTTGTATTTATGATCATGTTGTTGTTAGATGGAGCTATTTTAATTATCCCTGACTTTATCAGACGTTCACTCAGAGAATCATGACTATTAGGGATCTATTTATTGTCTGTTTATCTATCTATCTATGAGATTTTTTTATAGAAATTTGACCTTATACATTGTGGGAGTTTATTATGAAGCAGTCTCTGTAAATCTCTTTCTATTAGATGTGGGAGCTTAAAATCAATGAGGCAGACAGTCAAGGAGAAAAGATGACAACAAATTAAGGAAGACCAACAATAAGCTTATGAGGGAGAATCCCTAAATACAAGCTGGAAGCCACAAGAATAGACTGAAACTGGTGTTAATTCTTATTGCCTCTGCTGAGTATCCTGAAGTAGTTGGAAGCTTCACTATGGAGCTAAACAAACACACCTGTCCCAGGGGTCATAGAAGCTGTAGGAGGATCCAAGGGAAGGTGGAGAAGTTGTAGGCCCAGCCACTGACATACACAAATTGGGTGAGCTAACATATAAGTGACAGTGTGTGTGAGCTACAAAATAATTGCTGCTTCACTTCTACCCTCCAAATATTGCACAAGACTATCTCTTGTGTCTAATTCTAATAAGACACATACAAGAAAGGCCATTCTGGGAAATATGGTTCAGGCTAGCCAAGTTGACACATTACAAAGCCACCACCCTAGTTTTTGAAAATTAAGTTATGAATGATATATGTGTGCCAAGTGACATCACAGCCTTGGGTATAAATAATAACAATTACAACGTATTGGCTGAATATTTTCTGGTTCTATTATTCAGCATTAACTCATTGAGTCATTAAAACCCAGGGCCATAGTGACTACTATTGTTCCCATTTTCCAGATGTGGAAATCGAACCACAGAATGGTTTAAGTAACTTGACTAAGGTCATAGAGCCAATGAAGTAGTAGCAGAAGCAGAAATTAAACCATGCAAGCAGTCCAGCTTTAGAGGCTCTACCCTTACACCTTACACTCTGTCGTTCCCTAGGAGACAACATGAGAAATCTCTAGCAGAATGAGCCAACGGATGGCAAAATGTCATCAAAGCCGGTCAAGTGCAAGAGGACCTAGGCCATAGCAGTCAACCCTGATTTCCCATAATGAGCAACACAATATTGCTCATCTAATTCAATTAATAATTAAATTTTGCTTGAATTTATTTTGTATAGATTTATATTAAGATTTACTTTGTGTAAAAGCTATATGGAAGGATAAGGAATTTATACAGCATTTATATTTGCATGCATAATTTTTATGATGAAAATAAAATCAATATGGCTCTCAACTAGTGAATGGTTCAACTCATACTGGGGCAAGCTGGGTTTCGGTCAGAGAAAGGAGATCTGAAGAGCCAACATCTACAAGCACATCATTAATAAATTAAAAGATAAGTCCACTAACAATAAATGAATGCATCCTTAGTTAAGCCCACAGACAAATGGTTTTGAAAATCCCTCACTTCTTACTAAATGAGAGATGCTTTTTTCAAATAATATTGTTCTTAAATTAAAACATGCATGCATTTTCCCTCGCCCCTTCACAAAGAGCCAGATTTTCACAACAAACGGCTTCTTCTTTGTCCCTGGGGGGAAAATGTCCCAAACTATACTCATGGAGGCAAAAGCAGTGAGAATCAAGGTACATCAGGATGAGTATGGCTGTCTGGTTCGAGTCCTTCTGAGACTATTCTTGCACAATCCTGTGTGTAATTTAGCATTTGAAAATTAAAACGCATTTGGAGTTTTCTGTGACAATGGTTTTGTATTGCACAAGTCCCAAAGTGCTTTCCATCACTTACCCACTTCCCTTTTACAGACTGCCTACACTTCCTTTATGGCATGTTATGCGCTGGGAGACACATCTTGTCTATAACGCGTGTCTCACCTGTCAAACACGGAAGAATCACATTTGGCATCAAGCCTGCTCCTAACAAACTCCCAGCAGCTCTATCCTGAAAATCTAATTTGTATATATGAAAGCCTTAAACTACAACTCTAAAAATATATTTAATTTTATATCAAGTGTATTATCCCCAAACTAAGGATCTTAAAATGTTAGTCTGGAGATTATCTGTCTGCCATGGCCCTGAGAATCTCCCAGTCTGAGTTGGACTCATGACCACACACACTACGGCACCAGCCAAGCCCGGGTCCGCCACGCCTGCTGCTTGGAATCCTCTCTCTGTTACTGAGTCTGCATCAATTTCCCATAAGACTTTCCCAAACTTTATTACTTCCCCTTAATCAAATCAGCACCCTCCCCTTCTCACCAAATGCAGACAAGCCCCAGCCACTACTCTATCTTATTTCAAAACACCATGGGTGTAAATGCACTTTCTTAGTCTTCATTTTAGTGTCGGGGAAAATACTGACCAGCTCAAAGGAAATACTACCTTCATTCCACCAGGCAGTTCACTGTTTTTCCTTAAATGCTTCCACAATATAGTTAAGATTCCTTTTTCTTTCATTTCCTTCTTTTATTTCTTTTTTTTTTTTTTTTTTTTTTTACTTAACAACAGGTACTTCTATTGCCTCTGGTTAATTATAAAAGTTCTGCATTCTAATTCTCCCTTATCCACTATGTGATATTGTTCAAGTCACCTAATCTTTTAGATACTCAGTCTTTTTCTCTGTAATGTGTTAATTATATTAAAATATAACAATAGTTTTTAAAGACATAGCACATAGAGTCCTTATTACATTCTAGGCACTCTTATGGGTAAAAATATATTAATTTTTAATAATAGAGAAGAGTGATTAAATAATTTTTAGCAAATAATGTAGCCACTAAAAATAATGAGATATGACCCTAGCTAAATAGCTCAGTTGGTTAGAGCATCGTTTTGATACATAAAATTTCTGGGTTCAATCCCAGGTCAGGGCACATAAAGGAACAGATCAGTGTTTCTGTCTTTCTCTCTCTCTTTTGTTCTTCTTCTCTCTAAAGTCAATAAAAGTCATAAAAAGACATTTAAAATCAATAAAAATAAATAAGTTAATAAATAAATAAATAATAAAGTGTATTTTATGTCCTTGTTTCAAATTATAAAAGTATTTAACTACTTCTTGGTTATATTGGGTAACATTGGGATTAGATTTCAACTGGGTATTCTAGAATTGCTTTTAAAATAAGCCAATTTTAAAATCTTTTTTAAAAATAATGAAGTATAATAATATGGAATTACAATGATAATATTATGTTAATTGGAAAATCAAACTTCAGGACAGTATGTATAACATGGTTATTTATATTAAACTTTACATTAGATATATACCACTGGGGAACAATCTTTTTCATTTTCTGTTGCATGAGGTTTTAGAACTGTTTCTATATATTTCTGCATCGCTGATTCCAAATCTAAAATTTGTTTTTTGGTGCATGCTCCAGTTTTTATGCAATTTTAATTTCTTTTTGTTACAGTTAATAGGATGCATTGGTTTTTAAATTGGAGTTAAAGGGCAACGACTCTTGGATTGAACATAACCACACAGCAATTAATGTTTTACAAACATTACTTTTATATAATTGTAGTTGTTTTTAAATGTAAACAATTATTATCTGATAAAAACATCCTCTTGTTTTAAGATTGAATCATGGCTTCTTTGAGTAGGTGTAAATGTAAGAATAGTCCTGACACCTTCTGTTATATATGTGGCTGTTACACACTTCAACGTCAAAGGCCCAATATTTCATCATTTGTGACACATGCATATATTACCTATTTTCAAGTTCCCCTTGGCGATCAAGACAAGAATTGGGCTCTTCGTATTGTATGTCATGATTATGAGAAATGCTTCATGACTAGACAAAAGGAAAACGCAAAGGAATGCCTTTTGGTATTTCCATGGTTTGGCGTGAACCTACAGACCACAGCAGTGACTGTTATTTCTGTCTGATTCATACAGAGGGTATTGGCAAGAAAAAATGGCATATGAGTGCATATCCTAATATTCCTTCAGCAATACGACCTATCCCACACTCTGAGACACACCCAGTTCCAGTTTTCAATGGTTTCATTTCTTCTAAAGACAAAGAAAGTGAACATGGTGATCAAATGTATTTTGATAAGATGCATGAGGAAATGGTTGTAGAATCTGAAGGGTCTTCTGGTGCCAAGCAGTCATTAAACCCCCAGCAATTTAGCCAACCCAAATTGAATGACTTAGTAAGAATGACATAAAAATTGTCCTCGACTTTCTGAAATATGAGGAGCATAACTGGATCGTTTGTGTGGATCTTAAAATGGGAAATTTCCTGCTAGGAAAACAGAGAGGTTTCACGAAGTATCCTTGCTTTCTGTGTTTGTGGGACAGCCGAGCTCAGGAGAAACACTGGACACAGAAGGAGTGGCTGAAACGTGAAACTCTGGAAGTAGGGATGCAAAATATTGTGAATGAACCTGTAGTTAATCGAGACAGGATCATTTTCCCCCACTTCATATCAAACTTGGCTTAAGGAAGCAGTTTGTTCAGGCTTTGAATAGAAAAAGTGAATGCTTTCAACATATTATTTCTGCTTTTCCTGCCTTGTCTTTAGAGAAGATAAAAGCAGGTGTATTCGATGGACCTTAAATTCGAACCCTCATACATGACAAAGAATTTGCCAGGAAGATGAATAAGGAGGAGAAAGCAGCATGGCAGTCTTTTATGGCAGTTACAAAGAACTTCCTTGGCAAGAAAAAAAGCAGAAAACTATGAACTTCTGGTTCAAAGGATGCTGTTGGCTTTCCATGACATTGGATGTAACATGAGCGTTAAGAATCACTTCCTGAACAGTCACCTTGATAAGTTTCCCAAAAATCTTGGAGCTGTTAGTGATGAGCAGACTACTGCTGGAGCACACAAATGAGATTATCCTCAACAAGTATACAAACGCAAGAGCCACAAATTCTAATTTTTGCCTGGATAGAATTTAAATAAGTTTTGTGCTAATTTTATGATTAAAATACATGTTTTAATATGTTCTATTTTGAAATTGTAGACAAATTCTGATGCAATCATGTCTTTTAGTGTATTAATGTATTTTACTGCATTATATAAATTATTATATTTTCACAAAGATGATGTCCAAGAAGACATTCTACTTCATTATATTAAACTAAATGTTGAAAATTTTACAATAAGATGAAAACCTAAAATCTTGAATTGCAAAAAATCCTGTAGCTTATAGAGAAAAACTAATGTCAGATTTGAGATCAGCACACTCAAATTAGGTAAGAACAAGTGTTTTTGTGGATGCAACAAAAATTTTGTTTCCCAGTGTAATCATTCTCTTTATCTCTTTATATACAAGTATACACACAGACACATATATGACTTGAATTTTTATAAAGAATGTGTTTGTACAGCTGTATGGTTTACATTTTAAAATGAACACTTGGAAAAAATAAATTTAAAAAATGACTATAGAAAATAAATTATGGAAGAATGCAAGACGGTAGCAGAGTAGGTAGAAGTTACACTCACATTCTCCCATGTCCTAAATGGAATTATAACTGGATTACAGAATAATTAACCTGAATAACCAACTGAAGACTAGCTGAATGGAAGTCTTATAACTAAGGATTTACAGAAGAAACCACATCAAAATGGTAGGAAAGGCAGAGATATGGAAAGAGCTGGCCCCATGCCCATGTGTGATGGCTAAGAATCCACAGGGATAACTCAGCTACAAAGGTTCCCCTGAGGAGTGTGGGCTCTCAACTCCACATGAGGATCCCCAGCCTGGAGCACTAGAGCCAGGAAGAGGAGCCCACATAATATCTGGCTGTAAAAATCAGCCTGCATTCTGTATGCCAGGGAGAGACAGGAGTCTGCTAGAAACCAAGGTGCTCTTGTACAGGGCTCAATGTCACTAATCATCAGATAAATGCAAATTAAAGCCACAATGAGTTATCACCTTACACTGTAGAGTGGCTATCATCAATAAAGCAACAAATAAGTGTTGGCAAGGATGTGGAAAAAGGGAATCCTTGTGCACTGTTGATGAGAAATGCAGATTGTTATAGCCACTGTGGAAAGCAACAAGGAGTTAGTTCAAAAAATTAAAATTGGAACTGCCTTATGACACAGTGATTCCACTTCTGGGAATTTAACCAAAGAAACCCAAAACACTAATTCAAAAGAATATCTGTACCCCTATGTTTGTTGTAGCATTATTTACAATTGTCAAGATTTGGAAGCAACCCAAGGGCCCATCAATAGATGGACAGATTAAAAAAAATAGATGAGTAGATTTTAAAAAGTGGTCATACATATATACAATTGAATATTACTCAGCCATATAAAAGAATAAAATCTTACCATTTGTGCCAGCATGGATGGACATAGAGTGTATTATGCTAAGTGAAGTAAGTTAGTCAAAGAAAGACAAATACCATATGATTTCACTTATATGTGAAATCTAAAGAGCAAAATAAATAAACCAACAAGATTTAAACAGATGCACAGACACATTGCCAGAAGGGAGGGGTATTAGGGGGACTGGGAAGTCAAATTGGTAGTTACAAAATAGTTACAGGAACGTAAAGCACAGCCTATTGGAAATATAGTCAATAATACTGGAATAACTACATATGGTGCCAGTGGTTACTGGAAATATCAGGGAAAACACTTTGTATTATATGGTAACCTATTCTGTGTACCTGAAACTAATATAAAATAATACTGACTGTAAACAATAAATGAAAAATTATTTTTTAAAAATCTTTAATATACATTTTTAAAGCAGAATGATTCATTGTATGTAAAAGAGAAGAAATGTAAGGAAGTGATTGATATTTTCAATCTGAGAAGGCACAAGAAACTTGTTTAAGTGCTGAAGTTAAGGTTGGAACATAGAGATTCTAAATAAGTAAAAAAGTTTGTAATTGAGCACTGAGATTAATGCACAGAAAGACATAAGTAATTCATTACACGTTTGGAGAAGAAACAAATCCTGTATGTTATATAATTCCTCTAATGAAGTGAGTAATGAAAAAAGAAGGAGAAAGGCCCTGGCCAGTTGGCTCAGTGGTAGAGCGTCGGCCTGGCGTGCGGAAGTCCCGGGTTCGATTCCAGGCCAGGGCACACAGGAGAGGTGCCCATCTGCCTCTCCATCCCTCCCCCTCTCCTTCCTCTCTGTCTCTCTCTTCCCCTCCCGCAGCCAAGGCTCCATTGGAGCAAA
Organism: Saccopteryx leptura; assembly: GCF_036850995.1. Classification (NCBI taxonomy): domain Eukaryota; kingdom Metazoa; phylum Chordata; class Mammalia; order Chiroptera; family Emballonuridae; genus Saccopteryx; species Saccopteryx leptura. Next base: position 268,167,842 of record NC_089504.1, on the reverse strand, counting down.
GATGGCCCGGGCACTGGGGATGGCTCTATGGCCTCTGCCTCAGGTGCTAGAGTGGCTCTGGTCGCAACAGAGCGACGCCCCAGATGGGCAGAGCATCGCCCCTTGGTGGGTATGCCGGGTGGATCTCGGTCGGGCGCATGCGGGAGTCTCTCGGACTGCCTCCCCGTTTCCAGCTTCAGAAAAAAAAAAAAAGAAGAAGAAGAAGGAGCTAGTCAGATAAGCCCATTTGACCATAATTTTATTTAAAAACCTCTTTTAACAAGATAAACACATTGTTGACTAAATTGGTTTATATTCTTATGATTTTTCAAATATCTATATTGGGAAAAAGATAAACCTCTTTGCCCAAGGGAGTCAAATCTAAGCTGATAGCTCTCTAAGCTGTTTGTATAGTGCCTCAGGGTCAATACCAATTTTTAAAACAGAAATGAATGCTAAGCAACACCCATGACTATATTTCATCCACATGGATCTCAAGAAAAGTAAAAAGTGAAACCCTGGACAAGTAGGAATATGCTAGTTTCTCTATGTGCTAAGAAAGCAATGGTCTCAGCTAAATGCATTTGTTAAAAAGGGGCCTTACACATTAGTTTCCTCACATTTCAAGAAATCACATTTTCAGATTGACTACAAGGACACAAACTTATATCAGAATTTAATAAAATACTCAGTAAGTAGATTGCTTGTTACGTGTGACCATGTCCCTTTGGGGACATCGAGAAGAAGGCATCAAAGCTATTCATCATTTGACCTCTATGGTAAATACGGAGAACAGAGTTTACAATTTCATCATAAATATAGCATATTTCTTGAGTTGTCAAACTTGTCAAAAATAAGGAGAGACGATTAATCCTCTCATTTCAATACTTTGGTAAATCATCTTTTGGATCATGTCAGCAGAGCTTGGAAATTAACAAGATCTGTGCCTAGCACCAGGGATGGGACAAGCAGAAAACCAGTTGATACCAAGGCTTATTACTAGTGCAAATGGTCAAAGTTAAAAAGCTTTGCATCTAAAATTGTCTATTTCTTAAGAATGTGGCATTTTCCCTTATTTTAGTCTAGACCAGAAAAATATATGGGAAGAGAAACTATTCAATTTATATTTGGAACATCCTCTGAACAGTAAAGAGAATAACAGTAAAAATAATATAATATTAACTAACATTTATTAAATACTTATGATGTATCATCAACATTTGTGCTAGTCTTCATATATTTGACTTTTCACAGAAACTCTTTAAGTGAGTAGAATTATCATTAGCCCACAATCTTTCTTTGGAGTTAACTAAAATAATCAAAGAACACAAATTTAAATAATATAAACTTTATCATATGGACTATGAAACTTAAAAATTAAAATTATACTGCATTGAGGCCCTGGCCAGTTGGCTCAGCAGTAGAGCGTCAGCCTAGCATATGGATGTTCCACATTCAATTCCCAGCCAGGGCACCCAGGAGAAGTGCCCATCTACTTCTCCACCCCTCCCTCTCTCCTTCCTCTCTGTCTCTCTCTTCCCCTCCTACAGCCAAGGCTCCATTGGAGCAAAGTTGGCCTGGGCGCTGAGGACGGCTCCATGGCCTCCACTTCAAGTGCTAGAATGGCTCTGGCGGCAATGGAGCAGCGCCCCAGATGGGCAGAGCATCGCCCCCTGGTGGGCATGCTGGGTGGATCCTGGTCAGGTGCATGCGGGAGTCTGTCTCTTTGCCTCCCCACTTCTAACTTCAGGAAAAAAAAAATTATAATGTATTGAACTAGGTGTGATATCTTGTTATATAAATAAGGGTAAAAGGTAGAAAATATACATATTTATATAACTAATACTTTGAAAACCTATACAGTGTGTCCGTAAAGTCATGGTGCACTTTTGACCAGTCACAGGAAAGCAACAAAAGATTATAGAAATGTGAAATCTGCACCAAATAAAAGGAAAACTCTCCCAGTTTCATACCTATTCAGTGGAGTTCGACGTGGGCTCATGCACAGATTTTTTTTTTTTTTTTTTTGTATTTTTCTGAAGCCGGAAACGGGGAGAGACAGTCAGACAGACTCCCGCATGTGACTGACCGGGATCCACCCGGCACGCCCACCAGGGGGCAACGCTCTACCCACCAGGGGGCGATGCTCTGCCCCTCCGGGACGTCGCTCTGTTGTGACCAGAGCCACTCTAGCGCCTGGGGCAGAGGCGGAGGAGCCATCCCCAGCGCCTGGGTCATCTTTGCTCCAGTGGAGCCTCAGCTGCGGGAGGAAAAGAGAGAGACAGAGAGGAAGGAGAGGGGGAGGGGTGGAGAAGCAGATGGGCGCTTCTCCTGTGTGCCCTGGCCGGGAATCAAACCCAGGACTTCTGCACGCCAGGCCGATGCTCTACCACTGAGCCAACCGGCCAGGGCTCACGCACAGATTTTTTAGAGCTCCTTAGGTAGCTATCCCGTATAGCCTCTATAGACTCGTCACTGACTGATGGCCTACCAGAATGGGGTTTCTCCACCAAACTGCCAGTTTCCTTCAACTGCTTATCCCACTGAATAAATGTTATTCCTACGTGGTGGCGCTTTGTTATAAACGTGCCAATATTCATGTTGCACTTTGGTCACGGATTCGAATTTACTGAGCCACAGAACACACTGAACTTTCCTCTGTACTGTCCACATCTCGACTAGCATGGCCTTGGGCTGCTCCGCTGTATACACAGTGTTACATCATCATCTGCACATGCGCACATGCTGCCACATCATCCTACAGAAACTAGGAGGGTTTTCCTTTTATTTGGTGCAGATTTCACATTTCTATCATCTTTTGTTGCTTTCCGGTGACCAGTCAGAAGTGCCCCATGACTTTACAGACACACTGTATTAGCCAGGTTAGAAGTAAAGTCCTTTCTTAAGAGATTCTACTTATCTTTATTATCAAAAAATTCAGTAGTTTAGTTTGTTTATATAAAATTCTTTTGACAGTATTAGTTATTATATAACTTTAACAGTGAGACCATTAATACTTGTTTAATTTCTTAAAGAAAATCATATTTACTCATGATATTGAGCTTTACAACATTTAGCCTTCTAATTATCATTGTTCTGATCTTATTAACCTTAAGAGTATAAAATCTGTCCAAGTTCTTCAAAGTTTGCCAAAACCATTTCCCTTTAAAAAATGTTTTTAATTTATTGATTTAGAGCAAGAAAGAGAAACACTGATTTGTTGTTTTACTTATTCATGCTTTCATTGGTTGATTTTTATATTACCTTGATCAGGGATTGAACCTACAACTTTAGCGTATAAGGATGATGCTCTAATCAGCCAGAGTTCTGTTTTCTTATGTCAATTAAGTTATAAGGAAAAATAAATGGTGCTCATGGCAGAAATACTTTCAAATCACAATGAAGAATCTCGGCCCTCTCAACATAACATTTGTTAAATCCCAAATTTATAGAGATTAAATTATGTTTGTTAGAGACAGCTGCAAAGGGGAAAGCTGTGGAGGTCACAAGAGTACTTTCTCCTCAGGCTTTGACTGCTATCACAGAACCAGTGAATGTCACAGCACAGAAAGACACCACCAAGAAAAGCAGAGAATAGCTATCTTTTCAAATGGACCTATTGCAAAGGGAAAAAAAAAAGCTTTTTAGAAAACTTCTGATTTATGTTCTCTACAAGATTCAATGGAATAGAGTTTCTATATGGAGTCTAGAAGTGGAAATGAGTATGATACCTGTGAGAAATTCCAATTGTCCATAGAGTAGTATCTGTTGAAATTTTTACTAAATGACTTTATAGTTGTCTGATTTGTTTGGTATTACATTGGAAAGTAATCAAATAAAGACCAATTTTAATACTCTTTATTAAAGAGGAGAAGGATTCTTAAGTTTGATTCAAAACTTGAAATCAAAATTTCAAACAATTTGAAAATAAAACAGCAGTCAATATATTTTATACAGGGTAAATTTTCTATGATGTTTAGTAGATGGGGATGAAATTTATTTGCAGTCATGATATATATGTGCTGGGTAAGACCTGTTTCATGCAGCGAATATCTAGTTTATAGGTTTGTCACTCTAATAAACGTGGCAATCGTTCATTTTAGAATCGAATCAACTGAATTAAGGCAAAATTAATACCTGCACATATTGCTTTAGGGTTCTTTTCCTTAGGTGTAGTATAATTTAAAGCTTCTTTTTGTTGTCATTGTTGTTTGTGACAGAGGCAGAGAGAGTCAGAGAGAGGGACAGAGACAGACAGGCAGCAAGAAAGGAGAGAGATGAGAAGCATCAATTCTTCCTTGCGGCACCTTAGTTGTTCATTGATTACTTTCTCATATGTGCCTTGACTGGGGGGGGGGGGGCTCCAGCAGAGCGAGTGACCTCTTGCTCAAGCCAGCGACCATGGGCTTAAGCTGGTGAGCTTTTGCTCAAACCAGATGAGCCCGCGCTCAAGCTGGCAACCTCGGGGTCTTGAACCTGGGTCTTCCGCATCCCAGTCTGATGCCTGGTCAGGCTGAGCTTCTTATTTTTTTTAAACCATCCAATCTATAGTATGGTTAGTATAGTTAATTTCTAGGGAATGGAATATAAGTGTGATGGGGAAAGTGTCAAACTATAAAATTGGCATAAGCAGGTCTATGGCCATACCACCCTGAACGCACCCGATCTCATCTGATCTCGGAAGCTAAGCAGGGTCGGGCCTGGTTAGTACTTGGATGGGAGACCGCCTGGGAATACCAGGTGCTGTAGCCTTAAAAATAAAAAATTGGCATAAGCAGGCAGATGTCTTTGTACATCACATGTATATTAGAAAGGCAATGGAGAGCTACCGAAAAAGCTTAAGCAGGGGACTAATGATAAACAGTTTGTGTAGTAGAAAGACACTCTTGGAAGCACAGTGGTGTGAAAGTTGAGCTAGGAGTAGTGGAAGAAACTCATGAGTAAGGCATTTAGTAATGAGAACCTGAAATAAGTAATTAATGTGAGAAACAGAAATTTGGAGCATATCTGAGAAATCATTACACACATAAATATATAATTGTATTTATTAGAATCTACATGTATAGTTCCTTTTTAAAAAAAAAAAAAACCCTGCTAATTAGCCATACAACCTCTCTCCTCTTTTCTTATTATATCCCCAAGTTTTGATGCCTCTCTGTGATTCCCCATGAATTTTTTTTGACACTTCAGGTTTCTAATTCTCCCCAGAATGTTAACACACCACTTAGCCATCATGATAGAGGAAAACTACAAGCACTTCGAGGAAAAGAGCCAAGTTTTGTTTGTTCCAAATGTTTTCTTTTTTTATAGAGACAGAGAGTCAGAGATAGGGATAGACAGACAGCAACAGAGAGAAATGAGGACCATCAATCATTAGTTTTTCATTGTGACACCTTAGTTGTTCATTGATTGCTTTCTCATATGTGCCTTGATCATGGGGCTACATCAGACTGAGTGACCCCTTGCTCGAGCCAGTGACCTTGGGTCCAAGCTGGTGAGCTTTGCTCAAACCAGATGAGCCCGTGCTCAAGCTGGCGACCTCGGGGTCTCGAACCTGGGTCCTCCACATCCCAGTCCAACGCTCTATCCACTGCGCCACTGCCTGGTTAGGCCTAAATAGTTTTCAATTGTCTCTAGCAATACTAAGTACTCACTATATTTCTGTTGAATAAGTAAATGGTTAGCTTCCTTTTGATCACATTTGGAAAGTCTACTGTAGGTATCATCTGGAGTTCTTTGTTGTTAAGTACAGAAACCATCTCCAATGACGCAAGGAATCAAGACATTGGGGGTTATAATAAGAAAAGAGAGTAAAAGTCCCAGGCTTGGTTAGCAGGTGTTGTTGTTTCTTTAATTAAGAAATAGGAGGCCTGACCAGGTGGTGGCACAATAGATAAAGCGTCGAACTGGGATGCGGAGGACCCAGGTTTGAGACCCCGAGGTCGCCAACTTGAGCATGAGCTCATCTGGTTTGAGCAAGGCTCACCACATTGAGCCCAAGGTCACTGGCTCTAGCAAAGGGTCACTCAGTCTGCTGTAGGCCCCCAGTCAAGGCACATATGAGAAAGCAATCAACAAACAACTAAGGTGCCACAACAAAGAATTGATGCTTCTCATCTTTCTCCCTTCCTGTCTGTCCCTCTCTCTGGCTCTCTCTGTCAATAAATAAATAAATAAATAAATAAATAAATAAATAAATAAATAAATAAATAAAATAGGAGTACATTGGAAGGCTAGTTGGAGATCACAAAAACTACGGAAAGGCTAAGGAAAATTCAAGAACCAAAGCCAATCTTTGAGGGCAACATTTAGGAAATATCAAAATTTGATTGGAGCATTAAGACATCGACAATGAAATGAATAAGTCCCATGTTTTATCACCACGTTCAAGATCATATTAGAAAGTAAGAGCATGGAATTGGCACAATTTGTATGAAATGCCTAATTGTAATTAAGGCTAAAAATTCAAAAAGTCTGGGTACCTTAGAACACAGCCCAGACAGAGTGGAGTCTCTACAAGTACTTGTTCATGTTCAAAAAGTGTTCAACTTTTGGTTGAGGATGGCAAAGCTGACTGATTATGTCCTGTCAGATTAGACACAAGGAGGAAAAGGTTAATTCCTGAAAGTAAAATCTCTTGTTAGAAATAGAAGATTTCAGGCAGCCACAAGACAATAAATATTTGCTATATCTTTAAAATGCTAATACAGTAGTTTTCATTAAATTCAGAGTACTCAGGAAATAACATTTTTTTAAAAAAGGGAAATTTCTAAAATTAAATTACCTTTAACAAAAAAACTAGGATATTAAACCATAATTTTCCCATAATTTCTTTATTCCCTCATTTCTTGAGTTTTCCTATTTTGTGCAAATTGGGTGGCTTCTGAGATCATATTTATATGCCTTGCTTTGTCATTACAAATTTCAGCTACTCATACACTCTTTCCTATTCTTCTCTTTTTTCTTTAGACAGCAAGAAAAGAGGTTATTTTCTAGTCTGATGATGCTCTTTCTCATGTCATTCATTCTACTTCATTGCTTCACTCTGGATTTTATTCTCCCCAGCACACACACAATCTAGCCCAGACACAGGTTATTAAACTTCGGGGTGTGGTGTAATAGTGAACATTTCCCCAACTGAGTCACATATAGAAGGCTAGTTTTTCTTACTAAAGTTTGACAATTTGCAATTTTGAAATCTTTTCCCTTTTCCAGGTCCACATAAAATGGGACGTGACAGAATACTGTGATGAGTAAAATTCACTTTTTACAGAAATAAAAATGCTACATTAATGTATTGTTTATGTGGTGTCAATATAACAGCTGTGAGATCTATCCAAAGCCCTGCAATTACTGATTATCATAATGTTACCTCTAACCTGGTGAGAAGTAACAGACGGTGTGATTTAACACTAAAGACTATACAGGACCTGCTAAATGAGAAGATAAAATTTCTAGCCATGCAACACTGAAATCAAGTACAAGAAAGTGTTTTGTTTTCCTCCCTTAGAATATAATTTGCTTAAACTCTCCAGAAAATTATGTGAGCTATCATGAGTCTCTTCTGATTTGGGTGAAGGGAAAGTGGTAGGATTCTCTTTTTTCTTTTTAATTTTTTTTTAACTTACTGATTTCAGTGAGAGAGGAAGGGAGAGAGAGAGAGACAGAAACATCAAGCTGCTCTTGTATGTGCCCTGTCCCTTTTTTTCTTTAGTTAAATGAAAATAATTATATACCCTAGATTTAAAAATGGAGCAAGTTGAGCATTTCCCAGTTTAAACAAGGAGAAAGTCATTAAAATAGTAATGACATGGCATTTTTTCTACCTGCCTCTCAGCCACAATTGGAGAGACTCCTGATTCTCCCTGCTCGGCCCTGGACGCGGAGGAGTTTGCCATGTTCATGCTGCGCGGTCAGCACACAATCCACAGGGCTTCTCCCCCTCCACTGATTGGTTTCAGTTGTGTCCTCTCTGACTGAGACATTCTCTCCCGCTTCTTCTATTTTCCAGGTATTGTGCCTGGTCTATAACCCACACTTGCTCCAAAAGCAACCACACATGGAGAAATTTCCCTTATCCTACAGATATGTTACACTCTGTTGCATAGGATACAAGTAAGTGTTTGCTTTGTCCCCTCAAGTTTTAAAATGCACCTCTTTTTATCATATTCTTGGATTCTGGCACAAGTCTACGAGGCCAAGGGTAAAATAAAGGAACAAGCTCAACAGCACAT